>NC_133651.1:53124298-53464399 GCF_009905375.1 Apium graveolens
GTATTTGTCAGTTTTATTTGATTATGTTTTCAGTTACTATGTTAAGGTTTTCTTGGCAACTGGTGTTTGTGTGATGTGGATGGGACCTGAATCTTAATGTTCTGGCTGGGTAACGCATTCTTTCCTTACCCAGATCGTGATAAAAGTTGGCAGGTTTTTATGATGCGGAGTGATGTGAAAGTGTGAGTGCGAGTTCATCTAGTAACCAAAATTTTATATTGTTCATCTAGTAGATAGTAGTATTAGACTATTAGTTGAGAAAAGATGTTTTGCTACCATCGAGTCATAAGCGACCATACTTAAACCTATGTATCACTATATTTTTATCTCACTTTGAATCAGAACGTTTGCGAATTTATTTATCTCACTGGCCATTTAGTAACAGAAGTTGCAACTTTCGCTGGTTACAGATCATTTGTGACAAATTCTCAGTCAACACAAGTTCATTTGCACTAGTAACATAACATGAAAGGAAAAAAAATGATGGAAGGTGTCCATAAATAAAACAGGTCACTGAAGAAATGAATCTTAAACAACGTTAACCACCCATGCATGTTACTACAGTAAAGCTCATCAGACTGTCGACAAAGAAGTTAGGTGATCCACTGCCACTGATACTGACGGGAGTCTGTAGCCTGTACTAATAATATCTACGCCTTAGATTCGCCATTTACTACATTGCTCGAAGGAAATCATACTCCCTCCGTCTCTCCCATTTGTTTATGTCCCTTCTAATTATTTATATTTCAAAAATTTTAAAAAATAATAAAATTTTTATAATATAAAAAGTAATTACATCCACTGCTTCTCTCTACTATATCCACTTTATACATTTAGGTCTCGTTTGTTTCGTTAATTTTCTAAATACATAGAGAACTCAAACTCCCCCTTAACTAAGTTACAACTACAAGTTCCAAGGTAATTAGAGTACTTGTATTTGGTTTATTACAATGCAATTATAAATTATATTGTTAACTTTGGTAAGTATTTAATGTTTTTTTATATTGAATAGCTATGTAACTTGTGGTGACCATGGTGAACCTTGGTAACTCACTTGTCATGTTTTGTGGTAAATATAGAAACCATGTAACTTGGATTTCCCTTGATCTAAAATATAACAAACCAAATACCGTTACTTATTTCAAATCCAAGGAACTTAAAGCTACATAGCTGAGTTACATCAAACGAGACCTATAATATTAATCGGTCTCACTACTTTACTCACTTTTTATATTTTAATTCATTATTTTATCATTTTTTTAACCTTCATACCCAATCCAAATGTAAATAAATGGGAGGGACAGAGGGAGTAATACATACTTGTCTCGACTTATGTTTGATACAAATTTAGGGGTCTCGTATGAGTGAAGAAATACACACATTTAAAATATTTTATGTATAATAAATTTTATTAAAAATGAAACACTGAACAACTCCAACTAGAGTTATTCACGAATCGAGCCGAATTTTAATTTTTTTTCCTGACGAATCAAGCTGAGTCGAACTTTCTTATCAAGCAAAATATATCGTGCTCGAGCTCATTAACTAATGAGCCGCACACGAGATTTTAATTAACACAAATGAGCCGAGTCAAATCGATCCGAACACGAGCCTCCATCAAAACGAGCCGATTCGAGTCATAGTAAAAAATTATGGTCAAACCACCGGTTGACTGTTAACATGGCAAACCAAATACATTTATTTTTTTAAAAAAATTATCGTATATAATTAGGTATGAATTTCTTAATGCCTCGAACCAGCTGCCAGTTACACACTATCACTATAAGTATTGTGCATTTATCATATACCTCAATTGTTAGACTATCTTTAGTACTACACTTAGTTAAATCATTTAGGTGTCGACGTGAAAATGAAGGGCTCAGAGTCGAGAATTATCAAAGATATAGAGATCTGTGCAACAAGTTTATTAAGATAGATGGTACCAACCTAATATCACGATAATTGTTCTTCGCCATTCAACTATCACCTAGAACATGATATGATAGTACCTTTTTTTATCGTAGGTAACCCGCAGCCGCTACCCTTCGAGTGCACACTGGCTAAACCATACGGGCTCACACAATAGCCTGCAAACCACGTGAATTAAGGTAAATTAGTTACTACACTTAGTTAAATCATTTAGGTGTCAGCGTGTAAATGAAGGGCTCAGAGTCGAGAATTATCAAAGATATAGAGATCTGTGTGCAACAAGTTTATTGTCTAAGTCGGGGGTTTGGGGAAAAGTACAACTTGTGTGTTTTAGTTTAGGGGGAATATTACCGCCCAACTTTTTCACCTTGATAACTGTCACTACGCCATAGATTGCATGCTGCAACCCTTCATACTGGGGTTGCAAAGAAAAGTGTAATAGTAGCATTCTAAACAATTGTCTATCGCAACCCCTCTTTTTTGATGTTGCAGTATAGTTACAATGTGTTACCAAAATGATATATATATAATTAAAGATGATTTTTTAATTTAACTAATTAATAATTATTCACATAGAAATGAAATAATAATTGAAATATATATTATTTATTTTTAGAAGTTAATAATATTAGTTACATGATTTACAGTATTATATTGATAAATTGAACGTTTCATAAAACTTAACAAGTCATTAATTTGTTGATATATTGATCATTTTATAATATTTACATATTGTTTAATTTATTTATTTCTCATAATTAAATGTTAAAAATAATATTTATTAAAAAACAGGGAAATTAATGATTTAAATTTCAGTAAAAAAAGTTGGGTCGGGCTATTTATTTAGATTAAAACTTGGGCCGAAAGTTGAAATTGGTGGGCGGGAAATGAAAAATAGGGAGCGGGGTATTGAAATACTAACAAAAAAAAATACACACAGAAACTCACACTCTCATACTCACATTTCAAACTTACAATCGCACGCTCTCTGTAATCAAACACTCTCTCTATTTTCGGGTTTCAAGATTTCAGGTTTTCATGTTGTTTATCTCGGGCTTCAAGATTTAGGCGTCGATTGGGGCTAATTAGGTGTTTAATTAGTGCTAACTTGGATTTCGATTTGGTATTCCAAATTGGGGCTTCTCTAAGAGTTGAGGCCACTACACCAAAAACAGCTTGTTGTAACCAAAAAAATATTACAACATGGCCCTTTTAACGTTACTAAAGGCCAAAAATAACCTAAGGTAACATAAAATTTAAGTTAGTTTTTTCGGTGAAAGCTTAGGGTACCTAATCTAACATAAACGTCGCCTACTGTAACATGGCCTTTTCTGTTACCCTAGGCCCCTAAGGTAACAAAAATAGTCCAAATGTAACGTAAAACGTATGTTACATTAGAGTGACACAAAGTTTTTAAAATGACGTGGAATGCTGATGTGGCATGCTGATGAGGCATGCTGATGAGGCATGCAACGTGGCATGCAACGTGGCATGGAACATGGTATGCTGATGTGGCAGTATGGGCCCACATTGATGACATGGCATGTAGTGACGTGACATCTGGGTCCCACTTTTATGGTATATTTTAGGAACCTATGGTAACATTTTTAGTAGCTAATGTAACATTTGTAAGCAAGCTACTGAAACATTTTATATTGTCTACGGTAAAAATTTATGAAGCTAATGTAACACTTTGACAAATAAGAAATTAAAAATGTGCTATTGGTATTTAAGTAACCCCAAATTCAATAAAACATCCAAAACAACAAACATCTAACAAACATCCTCCCAAAACATCCAACCATCCAACAACCATCCTACTAAAATATCCAACCCCCTACTAAAACATCCAACATCCAACATCCAACAAAAGTTGAACTACATAAACAAAAGTTAAACTAGTTCACGACTTAATAGATAGCGTTATACGCTTATAAACTTGAAAAATACTGGTACTAGAAGCTGTTGTGGCCAGTTATTGGTGTACCATCATCATTGTCACTTGCGGCAATAACACGCAATCACAAACAAGTCCTGGATATCAATTCTGATGTTCAGATTAGCTTACACAAGTCTTTTAAGAACAACTGCCAAGTTTTGCTCCATCTGAGTACTTCCGGTGGAGTTTGTTGTACCACCTTGACTTCCTGAAACACATCAAGTATAATACTGCAGATGTTACCTCAAAAAGACGAGAAGCACTAAAAGAATATCATGCAAAAAACCACTGTACACGATCAACTGATATTGGCATGGTAAATAGATATGTTTCAAAAATATAAATATCAAAAGTCTGTATCAGCATATTGCTGCGAGTCAGCAAGGGGAAAACAGTACTTACGTATCAAGCCTTTCCCATGATGTTGAAATATTACCACTGACTATATTAAAATACTCGTTGGACCAACTATCATCATTTAAACTAACATCATAAGTAGTTCTGAAAAGAATAATTTAAAAGTATTTGAGTAATTTTATCTCAAAGGTCATCAGGACACATAATAAAAAAAATCATTTCAGCATTGCTGCATTTCCAAAAACAGTAAGTGACTATAATATAGTAATGTTTATGGTAAGTTTTAATATCACAATACAACATAGCTTCATTTTGAAGGCAACAAAGATTCTAGCATCGAGATTTTAATCCTAATGTAGTAATACCGTTGTTGAAAAAATGATTTATTAACCAACTTGGATAACAACTTATTTAATATCTCCATACTCAAAGACCACCATTTGATATAATATAAATTGATACTGCTACCACAATCTGCAACTCCATTCCAGTTGGTAGGATCTCTTGGCCTATCAATTTACCAAATAAATGTAATATCATTTACCAACTTGGATAAAAACAACTTATGTAAAATGAAAGGCAGTGTTAACTTAACTGTCATTATGCTAAAGTAATAAAAAGTTAAAATGAAACAATACAACCTCTCCAGGTTGCACATTGACCATACGTGGAATAAATCTCATCCTTGCTGTTCGTGCAAAGTAGAAATCCTCATCGAAATTGTGATAATAGATTGGTAACTACATAATCACATTCTACCATAAATGACTGTCTTTTATTAAAAAAATAACATGAAACTAATTCTGTAACTGGAATAAAAAGGGAAAGAAACAACAGACCATCTGCTTGTTGGATTGTTAATTATCATTATAAAAGTATAGATTATTCTATTAAGTCAAATTGCAAGGTTGTGCCTTTTCGATTGAGGCTCTATTTGATGCTGGTCTTTTTGGCTATTATTATTAGCTAGTAATAATACAGATGACATGTCAAGATTGTTCATATTCTGGCTTAAAAACTGATGATTCACGGGCAAAGCAGAATTGGGGTTTTGTGGATTAGGGTTGTAATTTAAAACCCTAGAATTTGGAGCTAAAGCTGAAGTCTGAACAGAATATGAAGCCCCTAAACTTGAATTGAAATTAGTAACTACATTACCTCAAGGCTGTACACTAAAGGTGTCTTCGGTTTCTTTATTGCTTTTGCCTTGCAGAAGCTGTTTCAAGCTCAAGGAAGTCTCACCAACATCTCCAGAAATCCATCTGAGCTGGTCATGTGATGCCGAATATATCTAAGTACTAATCCAACAAACAACATAACAACATAACAACAAAACACAAGATATATGTGTGCACATATACTAAAACATCAAAAGACCTGCCTTGAAAGTTCAAACCAAACCTAGAAACATAAAATCAAGAAACCAAAAGATAAATACACACACAAAATCAACTAACTTACCTGTAACAAAAATGGGATTTTTTATATCTTCCGGATTTGAAAAGTTGAGTGAGAAAGAGTTAAGGCCAAGAATATGAATCTATCAAGAACCCCATGTTCTTGTCTTCAGTTCAGTGTCTTCTCTTTCATTTAACTTCCATCTTTTCAGCTCAGCACACAGGAAGCTGCATACCTTCTAAAAATATTACAAAAGGCCCTTATTCTTGTTCTTCTTCTTATTATAAAAGAAACAGCTGTAGCTTCTTGTTTCTTATCTTCATTAATTCAACTTTTTACCCTCTTGAATGTTAACTTTGTAGATCTCGTAGGCTTCTGTGTTCTACTGCCATGGATGCGTACATCTTGAAAAAGGGCAAACAAAGCTGTCCATTTTCTCTTTCGCATACCAACACACACACAACAATCTCTTCTTTTTTCTATTTTTGAGATTTATTTATCTCCATCTACAATATTTAATTATTATTCCTCATAAATCATACTCCCCCGTTTTCACCCCATTCTTTACTTTGGATTGAGCAAAGAGTTAAGAAAAAATACAAATTAATACAGAAAAGTAATAAAATTGTATAAAGTGGTGAGACCTGTAGTTAATTTTTTTTAATTAATAGTAGTAAAATAGTCCATGTACTTTCATTCATTAAATAGTTTTCTTTAAAAAACAGTCAAACATTCAAAATGTCATTATAAATAGGAAATATATGAAACAAGTAATAAAGTTGATGCATTTTTGCTCCTATGTGTGCTCTCTAGATTGTAAGAGGGAGGAAACGTAAATACAAAGGTACTATTTAATTATACATCCACAAAGGTTTCATACTCTCATGTTAATTATAAATATAAAAAACAGAGCTTTACTATAAATCTGTGTAGCGTAGCTGATCCACCATCATGTATATTATTAGCTGAAATCCACCATAGGATAGAGTTTCAAGATATACCTGATGTAGTATCATAGGTTTATTCGCAAATTTAACAAGTGGTTTGGGGTCGCTGAGAGTCAGTGGCCTCAAGCAAGTTCCAAATCCTCCAACAAGTATGGTTCTTTACTTTCAATAATTGCACGTAATTGGGTTCAGTATGGTTTGAGCTCAAAACCACACTTCAAGCATTCAAGACTTGTTACACAATCTGCATAAATCAACGAATCAAGAGCAACTGTGTATGCGACTAGAAAATATGTATATGCAAGTAAAAGCAAAACACAGTAATATTGTCAACAGAATATCAAACTTGCAATGGGATGCAATTATGGATAACTAACCAGTAATGACTAAATGGTCCACCAAAACCAAACCCAAATAAGCTCGTGATTGCTACTCTCTTCCAACTAATTTAGAATTCTTCGTCTTCATGTTGTTGTGCAAAAAAAAATTGTCAGTAGAATATCAAATAGCTAGATATATCGAACATTGTAATTAATGAAAGAACACAAGCGACCAGGCAACTACGGGTTTATGGCAGATAGAAGAAGGTAAGAAAAAGGAAAAGGGGGGACAAAAATTAAAACCCACAATCAAGCTGCAACTCAAACTCCAAATCGAAGCTCAAAATCTAAAATTAAAAGCAAAAAAGCCCTAAAATCAAAGATAAACATTAATTAGTCGAAGCTTAAATAAAAAAATTGAGTCAATATGAACTAAAAAAAACCTCTTTTCAAAGACAGTGAGGAATATCTTCTTACCCAAGCCCTAATTTGAGGAAGAGTTAAAAACCTTTAGGGGTAAGAGCAAGACAGAGAGAGATTTAGATGGCGGCTGGGAGAGAGATTATGTACTGAGAGAGACAATTAGAGAGATTAGTGAGAGAGGGCGTGTATTGATAGAGAGACAACGAGAGAGAGAATTGAATAAGAGAGCATAGGATGAAAAGAGTTGAAAAAATTGGGCGGTTCTTTTATCCCGCTTCTCCCCAAAAAATTATCAGCCCTCTAAGATTTTGGGTGTTCAAAATTTTGAGCATTCAAAATTAATATAAGGTAACTAATATTTTAATAAATAAATTATATATATATATATACATACACTCTATTATTTTTTATAAAATCATATAATTAAATTTAAATATTTTTTATTTGTAAAACTTAAATATCAATGCTTTGTTATTGAGGGGAAATTTTTACTATTTTTATCCTTTTAATAATTAAACTGAAAAATTGATTTTTTATTTTTAAAATTTTATTACTTTTATAAGTATTATTTAAATTATTTAAATTTTTTATGTAAAAATCGTATATCATCATGTATTTTATTTATTAAATTGGTATATTACCTCACATTCTTGTCAAATTAATATTTAAACTTAAAATCTATTATATTTATATTTAAATAATCTAAGCTAACACTTTTGCAATAATGTTGCAAACCGCAACACTTTTTAGCTAATGTAACATCTTGTTTTTGGCAAACGTAACACAATAAATATAATGTTATATTAGGGCACAAGTAGCATAACTAATGTAACATTTTGGGGTAACATTTTTTTGGTGGGGGTTGCGATAGGTGATATTTGGTGTAGTGGGCAGGTCAAGTTTTGGGGCTTCGATTAGAATCTTTATGTATCTCTCCCCCATCTCTCTCTCTCTCTCTCTCACTCTCTCCCCCTCCCTCCCTCTCCCTCTCTCCCCCCTCTCTCTACGTCTCTTCCACTAAATAATTAAGCATGACCAAATCCAAATTATTATTTCGAGGTTTTGTTTTTGTCGAGATTGATGTTTTTATTTTGACGTAAATTTTTGAATTTGAATCTTATTATGGATAACTATTTTTTGGTATTTATGTTATTTATGCTTATGGTTATGTGCTTCAATTATGCTTGCAACAAATTTACTCCCTCTTTTTATTAGTTTTTGTTTTGCTTAATTTTATTATTTGTGTTTCAGTGATTTGTATATGGAGTGGTTACTTACTGTTACTTATTGTTATGGATTAAAAACTAAGGTATATTAATTGTTGTACCTACAACAAGGGTTCGTGAGCTTCGAGGCTCGATTTGACTGCTCTTGTATCTCGTGACTCGATCTGCCTTAACAAGATGCCTACGTACCTTGCCGATTGCCAATGATCAAGTCAAAAAATGTAGTACTGATCTGTGGGGTGAGACCCCTTATATAGGCATGGAATGCCTTGAATTCGACTAGAGTTAGGAGACTTGGTGGACAAGTCTCTGAATTAGAATGGACTTTGGTATCCTAAGAGATAGGAAACTGATTCCTTATCCCCTGAGGTTCCCTGTAGGCCAATCTACAAGGATTTATATCCCCACTAGGACTCATCTTAACAGTTGATTTATCCCTCGTTAATTAATTACAAAATTAATTAATATTCAGGGTTTTGGGCCCTTTCAAATGGGCCTAGCTGTCAGCCCAATTCTGATATAATTAATGCGACATTAATTACACAATCAGGGTTTATTTTATTCCCTATTATTTGCCCCCCAACTTCTGGGAAACCGTAAAAAGATTTCGTAGAAGTTAAGTTCATTCGTTCCCTTACAGGGTATCGCTTTTGCGTAAAGTATGGATCGACCTACACATTTACAACGATTTGCCTTTATTCCTATTTTTAGGAGTTATCTTAATTTTCAGGAATTTTTCCTTAATTTATGGGAATTTTCCTTAATTTCCAAGAATTTTCCCTTAATTTCTAGGATTTTTTCCTAAATTTCTGGAATTTTCCCTTAATTCTGGGATCTTTCCTTAATTTTCAGGAATTTCCCTTACTTTATGGGATTTTTTCCTAAATTTCTGGAATTTTTCCTTAATTCTGGGATTTTTCCTTAATTTTCAGGAATTTTCCCTTAATTCTAAGATTTTTCCTTAATTTTCAGGAATTTTCCCTTAATTTATGGAATTTTTATGAGCTTTTTCAGGAATTTCCCCTTTTTTCTCTTTTTTTTTAAAAAAATTCTCCCATTTTTTCGACCAGGAATCCTATTCGACCAGGATCCTGGTCGAATTAATGCTCAGTATGCCCTGGTCGATGGCCATTTCGGGCAAAAGTGTTCGAGCAGGATTCCTGGCCGAATTTTGGTCAGGATTTTTTTTTTTGGCAATTCGATCAAAATCCTGTCCTTTTCGGTCAAGATTTTTTGCTTTTGACCGAAATATGCTTCTTTCTAGCCCTGGTCGAAGTTATTTTCGGGTGAGAACCTTCGATCAGGACCCTGGGCCTTCTCCTGGTCGACAACTTCCTTTAGGGTCAAGACTTTTTGACTAGAATCCTGACCCTTTCGATCAGGATTTTTCTTAATGAACCAATTTCTGATCGAATAAATAACCTATATTTTTTGGTCGAAGTTTAT
This sequence comes from Apium graveolens, assembly GCF_009905375.1. NCBI lineage: Eukaryota > Viridiplantae > Streptophyta > Magnoliopsida > Apiales > Apiaceae > Apium > Apium graveolens. Next base: position 53,134,284 of record NC_133651.1, read on the forward strand.
TTCGACCTCAAGGTTTCGATTAGAAATCTAATGGGGGTTTTGATCGAACTGGGTCAGGATGTCTTATTTTTGGGCCATCCCTTTTCTGGACTTAAGTTGAGCATTTTGCATTGAACCTGGGCCCAGAACTTGGACTTGATCTATTCCCAGACCCAACAAGATTTGATTTTATTATATTTTCTAACTTGGGCCCCTACACTGGGCTTCCATACTCCCAGGCCCTGTAAGATTTGGGCTGGGCCTTTATTCATAAGCCCAAATTCAGAATTTTCTAGAATTTCTGAAGTATTTTCCATTTTATCAAATTTGCTTCCAGTTTTTTCTGGATTCTTCCAGAATTCCAAAAAATATATATTTAAACTAAGTTTTTACTTAGATTTTTCCAAAATCATCTAGAATATTCCGGATTCTTCTATTTTTTGGGCCCAAATAGGCTTTTTTCAGGCCCAATTTGCCTTCTTAGAGGCTATATAAGAGTGAGGTGGGAGTGTGATCTCCTCACATTCTCATTTCATTTCTCCTTACTTCTCCAAATCTCCTCTACTATCCCCCACTCTCAACACTCTTCTCCCCTTAGGAATTTTTCGGCAACCTTTCAGCCTCTTCCGGCCTCCTTTCAAGGTTTCAAGCTTCCTTTAATCTCCGTCAATGACAGACAAGAATTCTGAGAGAGCTGCTAAGATTGCCTCTGCTTCGAAACGAGGTAACGATATTGAAATCCGCTCTTCTTACATGTCATTACTAGATATGATTAACACTAGAGGGGATGAGTACCCCTCTAATGCACATCTTGATTCATTTGACTATTGTAACACATGGCATAATATAGATTTTGATAAAATGAATGAACTTTATAACGTTCGTCCTCCCTTAGGCTAGTTCCTGTTAGTGGTGGTGATCGTACTTGCCACTGGAAACCGGATACTCTTTTTATTTACACAGATGCCCTTAATGCCGAGCTTAGGTTTCCTTTCCACGACTTCATCCCTCACTTGCTAGCAAGCTTGCAAATCAACCCCTGTCAGCTTTCTCCAAATGCTTGGAGGAACAATTTATGCTTCATGGTTTCCTATCTTAGGGGAGGTTTTCCTTTGTTATTAGCAGTTTTAAGGAAAATCTTCCAGTGTTACAACAGTTCTCAAAGTCTCTGTGGTTGGGTCTACATTAAACAAATGCCTAAGTGTAAACACATATTAAATAGTGCTTCCATTCCCGACAACAACCCACATTGGAGGAGTAATTTTGTCGGGTTAAAGTGGGAGAATGGGACTGGGGCACCCTCTTCAGATTTTCCTTCGGGAAGGTTAGCGATGGTAGTCACAAATCCATTAACCTAACTCCCGAGGAGACTACCATTTATAATGAGCCCATTCTGGATGATGGCGCCACTCCTAGCTGGACTCTTCTAGAGGAGTTTTCCCTTATTCAAGTGGGGCTCTCCTCAGTTTCTCCTCGGGGTATTTTTCTTCCCTTCTTATTTTTATTTTCTTCCATGCATTATTGACACCACTTATTTTCATTTTCTCTTATTTTTGCAGCTGCTAAGGAAATTAATGAGGATAACGTGCCTGTTGTTGAGGAAACTGTGAGGATGAAGAAGGCTCGGCTTGCGGGGCTGGACACTCGAGGAAAGGCTACAGAGCCTAGCTTCTTAAGGAAGCACAAGGAGCCTATGGTGGAGGCTCCTTCTGAGGGGAATGAAGCCCCAAATGCTCCTATCTCTGCTGCTGCTCCTGTCTCTGCTGCCACTGGTGCTTTCCAGCCTCTTTGGGGATTTCACCGAGGGTATACTGTGGTTGGATCCACAAAGCATGTCTGAGATTGGTCTTACCACGGTGTAACCCTCAAGTACTTCACTGATGTTGTGGCTGCCCCAGACTTGGAGAGGATAAAGCTCATGGGAGCTCAGTCCTTGGCCTCGGTACGACCCTTTCTTCAAATTTTACTCTCTTTTTACTTGTATCATTCACTTGCCTTATATCTTTGTTTATTATTTCATTTCAGTCTAACGCCTACTTCCAAGGCGCTGTGAGGCAAGCTGAATCGTGGAAGAGGGCCTCAGACAAGGATGATAATGCCCCTAGGAAGCAGCAGAGGAAGTACGTTTCTTTGGAGAGAAAGTTGAAGCGTAAGGAGGAGGAACTCGGAGAGTCTAATGCCGAGCTGGTTGTGCTGAGGGCTGAGAAGGATATGGCGATCGAAAACTACTTGGACTCGGAGGAGTTCACTCAGTCTATGAGAGTGAGGGACGACTCGGTGTTCCCTAGGTTTTTTAGGACTGGCTGGGACACGGCTCTTGGAACTGTGAACGAGACTTGTCCCGACATCAACCCAACGGACTACATTTGCCCTGATGACGAGGCTTTACTACAGAGGTTTCACACCCGAGTGGTTGTGTCAGACCGCGCTCCTCAGGCCCCACTTCTTCCTCCTCCTGAGTTATCTTCTCGGCCCTCAGCCGATCATAGCTCTTCTTCCTCCGGGACCACTGAGACATCCAGCGAGAGGTGGAGACGATGATATGGATTCCGAGGGCACCTCTGCCCCTTAGAGCTTTTCTAGCCCTGCATGGCTTATTTATTTTACTTTGTTTTTAAGACTTTATTTATCAGACTTTGTATTGCCTATTCGAACTAGTCTTATTTATCGAACTTTATGCTTTTATCTCATGCACTTAGTTAACTTGCCATGCCATAGGGATTTGTTAAACATATTTCAGAATCTTTCTAAATTTCATAAACTGTTGGGATTCTTCCCTTACATAAGTCCCAATAAACCTCAAACTTAAAGAATAAAACTAAAACATGTAATCCTAAGAAAACAAAGCTTTAAGGTGCTTTTCAACCTACTTGTCATCTTGACAAGTGAGAATCGTGCTCAACCATTTTATACATAGTAAACCTTCAGGTTCTGCGTGTGCCAGGTTCTTGGGACTTCAAAACCATCCATAGTCTCTAGCTTGTAGGTTCCTCTTCCTTGAACACTTTTGACCTTGTATGGCCCTTCCCAATTTGGGGCAAGCTTTCCTTTCTGCCAAACACCGGAAGCTTCCACCTTCCTTAGAACCAAGTCACCTTGCTTGAAGAACCTTTCCTTAACCCTTAGGTTGTAGTAGAGCAAAGCCTTTTTCTGATATTCCACTATCTTCGCAGTTCCTCATCTTGTACTTCATCAATTAGATCCAGGGCTAATCTTTGCCCTTCCTCATTTTCCTCAGCATTAAAAGCTTGAATCCTGGGAGACGAATGTGATATCTCTACAGGAACAACCGCTTCTTCCCCATATGCTACCATGAAGGGATTTGCTCCAGTCGTGACCCAACAGGTAGTCCTATAGGCCCATAGAATTGGGAGTATTTCATCCACCCAGTTATTCCTCGACTTCTCGATCCTCTTCTTTAGTCCATCTAGGATTATTCGATTTGCCACTTCCGCTTGCCCATTGGCTGGCGGGTGATCCACCGAGGTAAATCGTAACTCAATTTCATTCTCCTCACAATACTTCTTGAATTCATTATTGTTGTACTGTGTTCCATTATCGGTAACTACCATACGGGGAATTCCATATCAGCACATGATTTTTTCCCACAGGAATTGTGCGACATGCTTAGTTGTGATCTTGGCCAAAGGCTTGGCTTCAATCCATTTAGTAAAATAATCAATGGCTACAATCAGGAACTTCCTTTGTGTCGTGGCCATGGGGAAAGGCCCAAGTATATCCATTCCCCACATGGCAAAGGGGATGGGAGAGTTGATGGAAGTTAACATCTCGGGGGGTTGTCAAACAACAGGTGCAAGTTTCTGACAACGATCATACTTCTTCACATACTCTTTGGCATCGGCCATCATCTATGGCCAATAGAAGCCTAAACGGGTTATCTTATGAGTCAGCGCTCTGCCCCCAAGTGTTGCCCACAGACACCTTCGTGTACCTCTTCAAGAGCCAAGCGTGCCTCATCGGGCCTGAGACATCTTAAGTAAAGAACTACATAAGATCTTTTGTATAAAATCCCATCGATCAAGGAGTATCTCAATGCTCGAACAGCCAACTTCCGTGCTTTAGTCACATCATTTGGAAGCCAACCAGTTTGAATATAGGCCTTAATGGGATCTATCCATGATGTTCCCAGCCCTATAGGAGCTACAAGCTTAACATTAATGCTTCGTGTCTTCAAAACGCGGAAGTATACGCTTCCTGAACTTTCCTCTATCTCAGATGAAGCAAACTTTGACAATGCATCCGCCTTAGAATTTTCCTCCCTTGGGATGTGCTCAACATGGCACTCATTGAATTGAGTCATCACATCTCTCTCTTCACCTAGGATATGACCAACTTCGAGTCTCCACAGACCTTCAAGTTCTTGACTCTTAGTATCCCTGCTAGGCCGAGGCCAACTATCAGAGCCTCATATTCTGCTTTATTGTTTGTGGTTGGGAAGTCTAACTTCATAGCATATTCAATCACGAACCCATCAGGGCTTTGTAAAACTAGCCCCGCTCCACTTGAATTTGTTTTTGATGCTCCATCAAAATAGAGAACCCAATATTCCTTCTCCTTAACGTCCTTTTCTTTGCCTCCTTTATCAACTTCTGTGTCTTGAGGTATAGTGTCTTCCTGCCCCCCGAATTCTTGGTTGGGTATGGTACATTCCACCATGAAGTCAGCCAATGCCTGGGCTTTTATTGCCGTTCGTGGCTTGTACTTGATGTCAAATTCTCCCAACTCTATTGCCCACTTAATCAGCCTCCCACTAGCATTGGGACTATGAATAATATTTCTCAATGGCTGATTTGTTAGCTCCTCAATTTGATGAGCCTGAAAATAAGAACACAACTTTCTTGAAGCCATTACCAAGGCTAAAGCAAACTTCTCAATAGTTGAATAATTTAACTCAGCCCTATGCAGAATTTTGCTAACATAGTATACGGGTTTCTGGACTTTAATTTCCTCCTTAACCAATACAGCGCTCAAGGCATTTTCTGAAACGGCCAGGTACATATTAAAGATTTCATTCAGAGCTGGTTTGGTCAACAACGGGGCCTGGGCCATATATTTATTTAATTCCTCGAATGCCTTTTGGCTTTCCTCAGTCCATACACAATCCTTAACATTCTTCAAGGACTTGAAGAACGATAAGCACTTGTCCCCAGATTTGGAGATGAATCGCCCCAATGCAGAACCTTTCTAGTGAGCTTTTGAACATCTTTGATAGTTTTTGGTGGCTCCATGTCCAAGATTGCCTTTATTTTATCGGGATTGGCCTCGATTCCTCTTTTGGAGACCATCAGTCCCAAAAACTTTCCAAATCCCACTCCGAAAGCATACTTTACAGGATTTAACATCATCTTGTGGTATCTCAGGACCTCAAAAGCTTCCCTCAAATAGGTTATGTGGTCAGTCTTTAATAGACTCTTGACTAACATGTCATCGACATAGACTTCCATGGTCTTGCCCATAAGATCCTTGAAAATCCTATTTACCAACCTTTGATAGGTGGCTCCTGTATTCTTGAGATCAAATGCCATAACAAGATAACAATAAACACCAAAGTCAGTGATGAATGATACCTTTAGAATGTCGTCCTTGTGCATCTTGATCTAATTGTATCCACTAAATCCATCCATGAAGCTCAGCATCTCATGTCCAGCAGTAGCATCTATTAATGTATCTATCCTTGGCAATGGGAAATAGTCCTTGGGGCATGCGTCATTCAAATCGGTGAAATCCACACACATCCTCCATTTTCCATTAGTTTTCTTTATCATCATAAGGTTTGATAACCATTCCAGAAATTGTATCTCCTCGATGAAACCAGCCTCTAAGAGCTTCTCTACTTCTTGTTTAATAGCTTCTTGCCTCTCTGGAGCAAAACTTCTTTTCTTTTGCTTCACTATCTTCCGATTCGGATCCACATTCAGCTTGTGAGTAATCAGTTCCGGGTCTATTCCTGGCATATCAGCTGCCGACCATGCAAATACATCACTATTTTCTTGCAAAAATTTCACCAACTTCCTTCTAAGGGGCTCCTCTAGTGTGGCTCCAACGAAAGTCACTTTCTCAGGATCCTCGGGAGCCAAAGGAATCGAAACCAAGTCTTTTGCTGGCTTCCCTCTTTTCTCATCATTCTCTCGGATATCCAGATCTTCAATAGGCAGAACTTGCCCCCCAACTCCATCTGCCCTAAGAGAGGCCACGTAACAACTCCTTGCCATCTTTTGATCTCCTCTCTCTTCTCCAATCCCATTTCGGGTGGGAAAATTCATCACTGAATGGTAGGAGGAAGGGACTGCCTTGAAGGCGTGTATTCCTATTCTTCCCATGATCGCGTTGTAAGTTGAACTAGCCTTTACCACCACAAAGTCTAACATCTGAGTTGCTTGTCTTGGTTCCTGACCTATGGTTGTTGGCAACTTAATTATCCCTTCCACGGGGCACTCCACTCCTGCAAATCCATATATTGGCATATCGGTCGGGGTTAGTTGAGAATCATTGTAAGCCATTCTTAAAAAGGTATCATAGAGTAAAATAACCACCGAGGCACCGTTATCTACAAGGACACTCTTCACCGGGCTATTCCCTATTATTGGTGTTAAGACTAGCGGGTCATCATGAGGAAATTTCACACCCTCCAAGTCAGAATCATCAAACATCATTGTTACTCCTGTCCTGGCCCTCTTCGGGGCTTCCCCAACAATATGCATAATGTAACGTCTGGGGAAATTACGTCTGTATTATATCATATTTATAATAAATAATGTGTGTTAATGTGTCATTTATGTGTAATTAGCTGTAAAACCCTAATTGCTATGTGTTACGTGCATTCTGTATCGTCTAGGTATTTTCAAAGTATTTTTCAGATATTTTATTTTTTATTTATAGCTTTAATATCAAAGGTTATATGACCCGAATCATGATTTTATAACTGATATTTCAAATAAAATAATGGGACTTATTTTTTCATCAAACAGCTTGTACCATCGCATTATTCTGAACATCTACGTATTTTACAAATTTTCTCGTTTCGCGAAAAACGACTTTTCCGGGCCCCAATGGGTGTTAAAAACCCCACAAAAATCACATTTTTATTTTTATAAAATTATAGGACTTTTATTTATAGCATTTCTTATATTTTTGCATTATTCACAATTTTTGAAAAATTTTGGCATATATATTGTATATATAAAATATTTATAAATTAAATTTTAATACTCAAAAATTATAAAATTAGGGGCCAATTAATTTTAAAAGATGTAAAATTAGGGCCTTAATTTTAATTAGGAGTATTAATTTTACTACTATAAATAGCCTAATTATTATTAATTAATTAATTAAAATTTTGAAAAATCACAAAATTCTCTGAAATCGGGTCGGGAAGAACCAGTTCAGGTCAAGAATTCAAGCCGTGATTTCTAGCTGATTTCTGCATCAAATCGTGTGATTCAAGTACTCAAATCGAAAGTTTTAATATGTTCTTTCTGTTTCTAGCATCAATTTCATGTTTTAATTCGTAGTTTTTGAATTTCGATTTCTAGGGTTTATGTTCGAATTTGGGCTTTTTGATTTTAGGGTTATTATGATGTTTTGATGATTGATATAGCTTTGTTAGATAATTTACAGTCGATTCATGGTGTTTAATTGAATAAACGATATCGGGATAGTGATTCACGATTATTAAGGTTTATGCTTAATTTTCAAATCACAACTCCGTAATTTCTATGAATATTAGGTTCTTGAAAGTTTAGGGCTTTGATTGTATGTGTTCTTAGCTTTAATTTGCACTATAGAACGTTTGATTTCATGTACGGTTTTGTGATTTCGTATTTTGGCCGGATTGATGGCGGTTGTGATCGGAGATGGTGACTCCGTGATGTTTGTGGTCTGTTTTGGCCGGGAATGAATTGCTGGAGTTAATTGGAATCGAAACCCTGTGAAAAATGAACCAAACCCAGTCGTTTTTGCCCTAAAATTGGCTCGCCGACATTTGCTCCGGTGGCCGGTTTCTGGAAAAAATTCCGGTCATGTTCTTCATGACCCGGAATTGACCCGTTTGACCCGTTTAATTAACCCGGTTTTGATCCGTCTCTGTCAGAGTTTGATTTCTTAAAAATGTTTCTGGAAATTATTTTATTTTTATTTTATTTTAATTATAAAAATCAGTTTTATTTATTTTATAAATTGATTAATTAATTATTTAATTAATGAATTTATATTATAAATAATTCTGAAATATTTTATAAAAATCAGATTTAATTATTTTTTATTTCTTTATTATTTCTTTATTAATTATTAATTATTTAAAAAATGGTTAATTATTTTGATAATTAATCATTTAATTTTCAATAAATCATAATAAATTTATTTTAATTTCAAAAATTATAGAAAGATCTTTTTTAGTTCTGATATTTCCTAAATAATTATTTAAAAATTATTTAGGGTTTAATAATTAGTAATAATTATTTATATTGAATAATAAATTGATTTATCTGTGTTTAATTGATATTAATTAGATCGTTAATCCGATTCGAGCAAAACGAAAGCCCTTTTACTCAGAAAAATGAATTATTTTCATTAAAAATAATATTAAAACCTAATTTATTCTAGAAATTAGTTGACCTTTATTTATCTGATTATAAGCCGAATCGCGTGCAGAGACGAATCCGATAAATCCCGAAAAATAGGAAACGAGTCAGGTAAGGATCAGTTAAGCGAATAACAAGTCGATTTTGATTCTAAAAATGATTTTAACCATAAAAATGATTATGTGGCTTATGTGTTCATGTGTATTATGTGGTTAATCGAGTATTGCTTGTTAATAAATAATATATGAGTCAATAATACGCGCATGGGTAGACAATAGGAATGACGTGAAGTCGGTTTGAGACACAATTGAAGTACGAAATGACTAAATAAGTATATTTCTCTAAAAGAAGCTAAGCCAGCAAGGCAGGTTGAGCCAGTGATAGACAAAGGTGACATAATTGAAGTGAGTCACGCAGAAGTCAAGTTTTTCCCTGTTTCTAATTTCAGAATAGTGATATTTCTTAAGATTCATATCACGCTTGCACTCTTTTGATTTTTATTTATATACACTAATACACACTTGTTATTCTCTTGTTCGTATTTCATTTCGATTCTTGATTTATCCTTTTCCTTTGGATTCCCTATTCATATTCGAATTGTTATACATACACATTGGTATATTCTGGTGATTAGAATATATCAAAGCAAACCGATTGTTCCGGTTGCTACTCCATGGACTGGATAGTGATATTTTGGGATTAAGTTTTACTTGATCCTATGGACCGGGACATAACCGGATCCTTGAGATGGGCCGTAGAGCCTGGGCGCCCGACTGGATCTATATAGGGAGATATAAATCTGCACTGTATCCTGGCTGATCAGCAGAGTATAGATGCAAACTTGTGTCCAGTTTAGTCCGTTTGTATTCGTCAGCAGTGGCCTTCTTTCTATTCTCGCGGGGTTATATCTTTGCAGATGTACCCAGACTACCGATTCATTTAAACTGCTTTAACACTGTTTGTATCTTGTGGACTTGTTGAGCAATTTTTGGTCACCCTTTTTTGTGTTATTCACCTTATTGTTTTCAGTTAAGAAGGAATATGAAACCCATCAGGACTAGAGTGGTAAAGAAGTGGGTCAAGCCTCGGGATCCTCTCATACCCAAGATGTTGATCCCAATCCAGGAAGAAAGCTTTGAGTTGCCCAAACATGTGGAGTGTAGATAGTTAGTGTGTGTGTTTGAATAAAAGATAAACTTAGTTTAAAACTGGTTAGATAATGGTTTATAATAAAGAGAGTTTGTAAGATTTTAAATTTGGTTTGTAATAAAGTAGTTAGTGGTTCTTGTTTTCATACTTCAACCTAAAAAGATCCTGATTAGTGTTAAAGGGGTTTAGATACATTTCATTATTATTGTTATTCAGATTGTACATGTTTGGTGATTAGCTAGTAACCCCCAGACTTATACCCCGGGTCTGGAGGGCGTTACCGGTTTGGCATCAGAGCTGTAGGTTATGTCCCTGAAAATAAGAACATTAGGATTAAGATAAGATATGGAGATGACATAGGATAGGAATAGTCAAATAGGAAGAGAACTGTTAGGAATTAGATAAGATTAGAATAGGGAAGTATAAGTTTTAGGAATTATTTAGTGACCTTTCTTCTTTCTTTGGTATATTATCAGATTGTGTCATCAGGTTATTCGTGTTCTTCTGAGAGGACAGTTACAAGACCAATTGCACCAATTATTCCACCGATGTCTGAGTATATGTTTCCACCTCTTCCACCTCCTCCACCATTGCCCAGGAGCCAGCACCCCCAGTGCCAGATCTGATTCCTGATCCAGTAGAGTTCTTTGAGCCGATGCTTCCACCTCCACATCCAGTAGAACATCAGTTTATGCCAGGGATTAAGCCAGAGCTTCCACCACCAGCAGTGTTACCTCTTATTCCGGTACATGCTCCAGAGCCGGAGATATTCCAGATGGTTCCAGTTGAGGGTATGGGTGAGCATGAGGTAGAGTTACAGTTCGGAGGACCACAGAAGGGTACTGCAGGGATGCAGAGGGTTCAGTCACAGGAGTCAGTAGGACATGTTGCACAACCACACATGGAACCGTATCATGACTACAGTGTGATGAGAGAGGACGCTGAGTACTGGAGAGCTCAGTGTAGAGAGATTATGCACTTATTTGATCAGAGAGACCGAGGACCACTAGCCGTACTACAACCGGATTATATGATGAGACAGAGGTCACAGTCTACCCTGATGAGTGCTACATCGGAGTTAGATGCTCTGACACATGACGGGTCGCCTTCCTTTGCGGAGTTTTATAGGATTTTCCGTCTAGCACAGACATTGGTTTAGGTACTTCGAGATGAGTTGAGGCGTATACCGCCGGGATTCTGAGATTCTGACTACTGGGGATAGATGTGGTATAGATGACTGATGTACATAGATGCAGCCTAATATGGTATAGTGAGTAGTGTATGTGTGTAGTAGTAGCTTGACTTGTAACAACAGCCATGACCACCTAAGCGAGACTTTTTGTATATCAAGCATCCATACCTGAGGCTGGTGTTATATATAAAATGAACTTTTTTAAAATCTCCTTTATTTAAATTTCAGTCTTTATAATTTTACAGCATTTACCTTTATTTTATTGTTTTTACAGTTTTCCGTACTTTAAATTCTGAAAGAAAAAAGAGAGAGAGAAGAACAATCATTTTATTTAACTGTTTACATTTTCTATTTTTATATTAAGCAAATTATTTTCTTACCTGCTGTCAATTGTTTAATAAACTGTTAAAAAGACATCATTTGTTTTATTATCAGCAAATGGCACCAAAGAGAAAGACTAGAACCGAGACCTCCAACAACAACTCCGAAGAACAGACCAATGATACCATGACCTAAATGTTCCATCTGATGCAACAACAGATGGTAATGATGCAACAACAGATGCAGCAACAGCAGTAGCAGATTCAACAACAAATATTACAACAGCCACCGCGTCCCGAACCCCAGATACCACCAGCTATACCTATTGTTACTTTCAAGCAGTTTCAGTCGGTTAAACCTCCAGAATTTAATAGAATGGCAGATCCTATTAAGGCTACCACTTGGTTGAAAGAAATAGAGAAAGCATTTGCACTCGTGAAGGTATGTGAAGACCAAAAGACTAATTTTTCTAGTTACTTGTTGAAAGGAGAAGCGAACTATTGGTGAGAATCTAAGAAGGATTTAGAAGGTGAAGACGTTATTTCCTGTGATAGGTTTAAGGAGCTGTTCTTAAAGAAACATATTCCTCGCTATGTGAATAATCAAATACAAATCAAATTATTGGAACTGAAGCAGGGAAGTATGTCATTGACGGAGTATGAAGCCAAATTTACTGAATTGGCTAGCTTTGTTCCAGAACAAGTTGATACTGAGGAAAAACGAGTCCAAAGATTTCAAGAAGGATTACGACCATGTATTCACGGCCAAGTTGTAGTTTTTGAACTAACGACTTATACCGCCGTGGTCCAGAAAGCCCTGATTATTGAGGGAGAAAGCAAAAGATCTCAAAAGGAAAGAGGACATGAAATTTCCAAAGCCGCTCTAGCAGGAAGCCGGAATTTTAATCCCGGACAAATATGAATTTTAAAAGGATAGGACAAGGCAACCATCAGACAAGTAATCATTTCCAAGCTCCCAGCCAGCAGGGAATTGTCAGAGTCTCAGTGCCGTACTATAAGACTTGTGGTCGAAAATATATCGGCGTCTGTATTAAAGCAGATGTGACGTGTTTCAAATGTAAGCAGAAAGGGCACTATTCTAATGAATGTCCAACGAGAAAAACAGAAGTTACTTGCTTCTAGTACGGAAAGAAAGGGCATATCGTCAGGAATTGTAAAGGACCAGCAATGGCAGCTAGCATTCCTAAAGTGTTGGCATTATCTCATCCACCGCCGTTTTAATCAACCCAGAGCAAGAACTTTCAACATGACAATGAAAGAAGCCGTGCAGAGTCCTAGTGTAATTGCAGATACGCTTTTGGTGAATTTAATAAATTCAAAAGTACTAATTGATTCTGGAGCTACACGATCTTTTATTTCTGAAGAATTCCTTGATAAGTTACATTGCGAAATTGAATGGTTGGGCGAGACGTTAATTATAAAATTAGCGAATGACGACCAAGTTCCAGTAGATCGAGTATGTCCTGCATGCGATATTGAAATAGTCGGACATCATTTCTCCGTAGACCTGATTCCTTTTAAGCTAGGAGAATTTGACGCTATTTTGGGAATGGATTGGTTAGCTTGTCATAATGCTCAGATCGATTGCGCGAACAAGAAAGTAGAACTGCGAACTGCGGAAAATGTAACGGTAATGTTCAAAGGCGAAAAACAGCGGAAGAAATTTCTGACAGTAATGCAGATCTAACGATTGCTTCGACAGGGATGTGAAATGTACATAGCCTACGTGTTAAATATCGAGAAGGGAAGTCCCAAAATAGAAGATATTCCAGTTGTGTGTGAATTTCCTGATGTCTTTCCAGATGAGCTTCCAGGGTTGCCGCCAGACCAAAAAATTGAATTTACTTTTGACTTAGCGCCAGACACGTTTCGAAAGCTCCGTATCGAATGACACCAGTCGAGATGAAAGAATTTTCAACGCAATTACAAGATGTTCTAGACCAAGGAGTCATAAGACCAAGTGTATCCCCATGGGGTGCACCGGTGTTGTTCGTAAAGAAGAAAGATGATAATATACGACTATGCATTGATTATCGAGAATTGAATTAGCTGACTATCAAGAATAAATATCCTTTACCGAGAATCGATGATTTGTTTGATCAACTAAAAGGAGCCGCATGGTTTTCTAAGATAGATTTGAGATCGGGCTATCATCAATTGAAGATCAAAGCTGAGGATATTCCCAAGACTGCTTTTCGTACCAGATACGGACATTACGAGTTCCTCGTAATGGCATTTGGTTTGACCAACGTGCCAGCAGCATTCATGGACTTGATGAACAGGGTATTCAAGAGGCACTTGGATAAGTTTGTGATTATATTTATTGATGACATCTTGATTTACTCAAACACTGAAGAAGAGCATGCCGAGCATTTGAGGATCACTTTGGAAATTCTAAGGAAGGAACAACTGTACGCGAAGTTCTCAAAATGCGAATTCTGGTTGAAGGAAGTGCAGTTTCTAGGGCATATCATCAGTAGAGAAGGCATTCAAGTTGACCCAGCAAAGACTGAAGCTGTGTTGAACTGGGAAAGACCGAAGACACCAACCGAAGTTCGAAGTTTCTTGGGATTGGCCGAATACTATAGAAGATTTGTAAAAGATTTTGTGAAAATAGCAACGCCACTGACCAAGTTAACTCGAAAAAGTGAAAAGTTCGTATGAAGTGACAAATGTGAAGAAAGTTTCCAAGAGCTGAAGAATCGGTTAGTAACCGCACCGGTACTTGTATTGCCAGACGAGCATAGAAATTTTGTCATTTACAGCGACGCTTTATACCGCGGATTGGGATGTGTACTGATGCAACACGGTAACGTCATTGCATATGCTTCGAGAAAATTAAAAACTCATGAACAGAAGTATCCTGCACATGATCTGGAATTAGCAGCGATCGTATTTCCATTGAAACTTTGGTGACACTATCTTTATGGTGAAAAATGCGATATCTACACGGATCATAAAAGTTTGAAGTACATTTTACGCAAAAGGAACTTAATAGGAGGCAACGACGATGATTAGAACTGATTAAGGATTACGATGTTACGATTAGTTATCATCCAGGGAAAGCGAACGTTGTGGCAGATGCGCTGAGCCGAAAGGAAAGATTGAATTTGTTAACTTCATCTGAAGAATTAGCCAAGGAATTTGACAAGTTGGAAATTGGGATTCTTTTTCCCAATAAATCTACTGAAGCTATCTACGCGATGACTTTTCAACCAGATTTATTGGAAAAGATTCGACGATATAAAGAAGAAGTGATGAGTCAAGATGACAACTTAACGGGAGAAGAAATCACAACCTAGAAGGATGACGAAGGAATTCTATGCTTTGCATCAAGAGTCTGGATCTCTAATGTGGCCGAGCTAAAGAAGAGATATTGCGAGATGCACACAGTTCAAAATATTCCATTCATCCGGGAAGTACGAAAATGTACCGTGATCTAAAGGAAAACTTTTGGTGGCCAAATATGAAGAAGGAGATAGTAGAATGGGTTAGTAAATGCTACACATGCCAACGAGTTAAAGCGAAACATCAACGTCGAAGTGGGTTACTGCAATCATTGGATATTCCAGAATGGAAATGAGAACATTTAGCAATGGATTTTGTGGTAGGACTTTCAAGGACTAAAGCAAATCATGATGCGATATGGGTAATCATCGACAGACTAACAAAGTCGGCACATTTTCTACCGATTAATGAAAGATTTTCACTCGACAAACTAGCGCACTTATATCTCAAGGAAATTGTGATGCAACATGGAGTTCCAATATCTATCGTGTCTGATCGAGATCCCCGTTTCAATTCAAGATTTTGGAGACAATTTCAAGAATGTCTTGGAACCAAATTAAACATGAGTACCACTTATCATCCGCAAACTAATGGGCAAAGTGAAAGAACTATCCAGACAATCGAGGACATGCTTCAAGTTTGTGCGATTGATTTCGAAGGCAGTTGGGATGAACATCTACCTTCAGTTATTTTTTTACAACAACAACTATCATGCAAGCATTGGAATGCCGCCTTACGAAGCTTTATACAGAAGAAAATGTAGATCACCAGTATATTGGGATGAAGTTGGGGAACGCAAGATTTTGGGTCCAGAATTAATTCAACAGACTAATGAAAAGATAGAACTTATTTGAAAACGACTAGATGTAGCGCAAAATCGGCAACGCAAATATGCAGATCAAGCTAGAAAGGATATGGACTACCAAGAGGGAGAACACGTGCTACTCAAAATATCGCCATGGAAAGGATTGACCAGATTTAGCAACAAGGGTAAATTGAAGCCACGATACGTCGGACCATTTGAAATCTTAAAGAAAGTAGGAAAAGTTGCTTACGAGTTAGCCTTACCGCCTCATATGCAACATATTCATAATGTGTTTCACGTGTTGATGCTTAAGCGATATAATCCTGATTCTAGGCATGTAATAGAATATGAACCGGTAGATATTCAACCTGATTTGTCTTTTGTAGAACAGCCGGTAAGAATTTTTGATCGGCAAGAGAAAGTATTGAGGAATAAGTTTGTATTTTTAGTGCGAGTTTTGTGGAGAAACCCTATGGTTGAAGAATCAACCTGAGAACTTGAGAGTGAGATGTTAGGGCATCTCCAATAGAGGTTGCTAACAAAGTTTCCAAACCATGACAAATCATTAAATATATTATTTGTTAATTTTCTCTCACATACATTTAACTCTTGGCAACATTTATTAAAATTTTGCTCTAATACTTAAGCAACTTTAAAGGTTGCCCATGTGGTCCCTCTATATTACTTTTATATTTAGTTCAATATAAAAGTGGGTTGAGTAATATACACTTTAGATGTTTTTTATGACTTTTTGCTAATTTAGGAAGTTGCCAAGTTTTGGCAACCTTGGCAGGCAACCTTTTGGCAACCTCCCAACTCCAATAGGTAGGCAACCAAGGGTGCCATGCCACATAAGCTTGGCAACCTCCTTGGCAACCCCTATTGGAGATGCTCTTAGAGAAATATCCTCATTTGTTTTCTTAGCGAGATTCTGAGGACATAATCCTATTAAGGGGGGGGGCGAGGATGTAACATCTGGGGAAATTACGTCTGTATTATATCATATTTATAATAAATTATGTGTGTTAATGTGTCATTTATGTGTAATTAGTTGTAAAACCCTAATTGCTATGTGTTACGTGCATTATGTATCGTACAGGTATTTTCAAAGTATTTTACAGATATTTTATTTTTCATTTATAACTTTCATATCAAAGGTTATGCGACCCGAATCATGATTTTATAACTGATATTTCAAATAAAATAATGGGCCTTATTTTTCATCAAACGGCTTGTACCATCGCATTATTCTGAACATCTAGGTATTTTACAAATTTTCTCATTTCGCAAAAAAATGACTTTTCCGGGCCCCAGTGGGTGTTAAAAACCCCACAAAAATCAAATTTTTATTTTTATAAAATTATAGAACTTTTATTTATACCATTTCTTTGTATTTTTGTATTATTCACAATTTTTGGAAAATTTTGGCATATATATTATATATATAAAATATTTATAAATTAAATTTTAATACTCAAAAATTATAAAATTAGGGGCCAATTTATTTTAAAAGACATAGAATTAGGGCCTTAATTTTACTTAGGAGTATTAATCTTACTACTATATATAGCCTATTTATTAGTAATTAATTAATTAAAATTATGAAAAATCACAAAATTCTCTGAAATCGGGTCGGGAAGAACCAGTTCGGGTCAAGAATTTAAGCCGTGATTTCTAGTTGATTTCTGCATCAAATCGTGTGATTCAAGTACTCAAATCGAAGGTTTTGATTTGTTCTTTCTGTTTCGAGCATCAATTTCATGTTTTAATTCGTAGTTTTTGATTTTCGATTTCTTGGGTTTATGTTCGAATTAGGGTTGTTTTATTCTAGGGTTATTATGATGTTTTGATGATTGATATAGCTTTGTTAGATGATTTACAGTCGATTCATGGTGTTTAATTGAATAAACGATATCGGGATAGTGATTCACGATTATTAGGGTTTATGCTTAATTTTCAAATCACAACTCCGTAATTTCTATTAATATTTGGTTCTTGAAAGTTTAGGGCTTTGATTGTATGTGTTCTTAGCTTTAATTTGCACTATAGAACGTTTGATTTCATGTACGATTCTGTGATTTTGTACTTTGGCCGGAATTGATGGCGGTTGTGATCGGAGATGGTGATTCCGTGATATTTGTGGTCTGTTTTGGCCGGGAATGAATTGCTGGAGTTAATTGGAATCGAAACCCTGTGAAAAACGAAACAAACCCAGTCATTTTTGCCCTGAAATTGGCTCGTCGGAATATGCTCCGGTAGCCGGTTTTTGGAAAAAATTCCGGTCATGTTCTTCATGACCCGGAATTGACCCGTTTGACCCGTTTTATTAACCCGGTTTTGATCCATCTCTGTCATAGTTTGATTTCTGACAAATGTTTCTGAAAATTATTTTATTTTTATTTTATTTTAATTATAAAAATAAGTTTTATTTATTTTATAAATTGATTAATTAATTATTTAATTAATTGATTTATATTATAAATAATTCTGAAATATTTTCTAAAAATCATATTTAATTATTTTCTTAATTATTAATTATTTATTAATTATTTAAATAATGGTTAATTATTTTGATAATTAATCATTTAATTTTCAATAAATCATAATAAATTTATTTTAATTCCAAAAATTATAGAAAAAAAAATTTTATTTCTGATTTTTCCAAAAGAATTATTTAAAAATTATTTTAGGGTTTAATAATTAGTAATAATTATTTATATTGAATAATAAATTGATTTATCTGTGTTTAATTGATATTAATTAGATCGTTAATCCGATTCGAGCGAAACGAAAGCACTTTTACTCAGAAAAATGAATTATTTTCATTAAATATAATATTAGAACCTAATTTATTCTAGAACTTAGTTGACCTTTATTTATCTGATTATAAGCCGAATCGCGTGTAGAGACGAATCCGATAAATCCCGAAAAATAGGAAACGAGTCAGGTAAGGATTAGTTAAGCCAACAACAAGTCGATTTTGATTCTAAAAATGATTTTAACCATAAAAATGATTATGTGGCTTATGTGCTTATGTGTACTATGTGGTTAATCAAGTATTGCTTGTTAATAAATAATATATGAGTCAATAATACGCGCATGGGTAGACAATAGGAATGACGTGAAGTCGGTTTGATACACAATTGAAGTACGAAATGACTAAATAAGTATATTTCTCTAACAGAAGCTAAGCCAGCAAGGCAGGTTGAGCCAGTGATAGACAAAGGTGACATAATTGAAGTGAGTCACGCAGAAGGCAAGTTTTTCCCTGTTTCTAATTTCAGAATAGTGATATTTCTTAAGATTCATATCACGCTTGCACTCTTTTGATTTTTATTCATATACACTAATACACACTTATTATTCTCTTGTTCGTATTTCATTTTGATTCTTGATTTATCCTTTTCCTTTGGATTCCCTATTCATATTCCAATTATTATACATACACATTGGTATATTCTGGTGATTAGAATATATCAAAGCATACTGATTATTCCGATTGCTACTCTATGGACCGGATAGTGATATTTTGGGATTAAGTTTTACGTGATCCTAAGGACCGGGACATAACCGGATCCTTGAGATGGGCCGTAGAGCCTGGGTGCCCGACTAGATCTATATAGGGAGATATAGATCTGCATTGTATCCTGGCTGATCAGCAGGGTATTGATGCGAACTTGTGTCCAGTTTAGTCCATTTGTATTCGCCAGCAGTGGCCTTCTTTCTATTCTCGCGGGGTTATATCTTTGCAGATGTACCCAGACTACCGATTCATTTAAACTGCTTTAACACTGTTTATATCTTGTGGACTTGTTGAGCAATTTTTGGCTCATCCCTTTTTGTGTTATTCACCTTATTGTTTTCAGTTAAGAAGGAATATGAAACCCATCAGGACTCGAGTGGTAAAGAAGCGGGTCAAGCCTCGGGATTCTCTCATACCTAAGGTGTTGATCCCAATCCAGGAAGAAAGCTTTGAGTTGCCCGAACAGGTGGAGTGTAGATAGTTAGTATGTGTATTTGAATATAAGATAAACTTAGTTTAAAACTAGTTAGACAATGGTTTGTAATAAAGAGAGTTTGTAAGATTTTAAATTTGGTTTGTAATAAAGTAATTAGTGGTTCTTGTTTTCACACTTCAACCTAAAAAGATCCTGGTTAGTGTTAAAGGGGTTTAGATATATTTCATTATTATTGTTATTTAGATTGTACAGGTTTGGTGATTAGCTAGTAACCCCCAGACTTATACCCCGGGTCTGGAGGGCGTTACACATAACCTCTCTAGTATACGCTTTCCTGGGGTTCCTGGATAATCCAACAGCAGTTGGTCCTCCAAAAATTATATTTATCACTGGCCCTCGGGGTCGCGGCCCTCCAAAGATTGCATTTATCACCGGTCCCCTATGCTGGGGATTCCGCCCCTGATCGTCTTGGTCCCTCCTACGATCTTCAAAGTTCTTTCTCCCAATGTTATTCCTATCTCCTCCGACTCCAGTGTACTTGCTCAATCTTCCTTTTCGAATGAGGAACTCTACTTCATCTTTCAATCACCTACAGTGTCGTGACTAGCACCCTTGTGAAACCTGCAATATTTGCTCTTATCTAGCTTGGTAGGGTCAACCTTCAAGGGTTTATGCAAACGAATATCTCTTTCTTTCTCGATTTCCATCAAGATCTGGCTTCTAGGAGCATTCAACTTAGCATATTCAGTGAACTTTTGCCCAAGTCCTCTCTTCTTCGGGGTTGGATCAGGGTTTTGCTCAGTTCTAGGATACTTGCCCTTAGAAATATATTCCAGATCAGTTTTCCGCTTTTTGCCTCCAACGAGCTTGTTACTTACTACTGTCTTCCTCATGCTCTCCTCCACTTTGATATATTTCCCTGCCCTATCTAGGAGCTACAACATGCTTTCAGGGGGGCGTTTGGCCAAGGACATCTTGAAAAACTCGTCCCTAGTTCCCTGTTACAGTGCTATCATAGCTACCTTGTCGTCAAGGTCTGGGACTTTCAAGGCTTCCTTGGTGAAATGATTCAAATAGTCCCTCAAGAACTCTTTTGCTCCCTACACAATGCTCATGAGGGATGCTGAACTTTTCTCATGCACTCTCCCGCTGATGAATTGCTTAATAAGAGCTTGACTTAATTCTCTGAAGGACTCAATAGAGTTCGGGGGCAAACGACTATACCAGATTTGAGCCATTCCCGACAGGGTTTGAGGAAAGGCCAGACACTTAATAGCGTCATTCACGGGCTGCAACAATAGTGCATTAGAGAATGTCCTGACAAGATTAGCGGGATCTCCAGTTCCATCATAAGCTTTGATGGTGGGCATCTTGAACTTCCTTGAGATATGGGCACTCATTATCTCTTCAGTGAATGGTGGAGTAGGATCATCAGGATCTCCGAGGGGAAGAAGATTGCTTGGATTAGCCCTTGGGACAACAGCCCTTCTCTGTATTGGACCATCCAGGTCTATGATTGGAGGAGGATTTCTTCCCCTTTGAGGTAGTGGGGGCCTGGTGGTCTGGTGCGCCTCCAAGTCGCGCTTCAGCCTTTGAATCTCAGCCTCGTGAGCCCTGATCCTCTCCTGCACTTATTGGGGATTTGTCCCTTGGGTGCTCCTAGAATGCTGGTGACCATCAGGCATCGGCTCCCTACCAGCACGCCTTCTTCTTGGGGCCACATCATCATCCGAAGATTCAGAGTCTCTCTCAGTATAAGGACCAAAAAATTCTTGATCCTCAGGGATAGGAGCCAAACCACGTATATATTGGGGAGTCTGCCCTTGTGCTTCACTCCTATTAGTATGTCCACTTCCTCTAACCTCGGGGTAAAGGGGCATCCCATAAGGGGGGTTAGTGGTCATAAATGTTGAATACTCATATCCAACGGGTCGAGAATTCACAGGTGTATATAGCTGTTGGAGTTGGGAATTCGTCCCTTGAGGAGCCGGGGGAATCGTCCCTTGAGGCTGAGCTTCAGTTGCCCCTACTTGGGCTTCTCCTTGGGTGGCGGCATAGGTAGAATGCGGAGGTATCTCCACCGTTGACGAAATCATTTGGGACATCCCCGCTGGTGTTCCTCCTTCAGGGGAGCTGTTTCCTCTCCGTGTTCTCGCCATGGTTGTTGTTGTGCTTCCCCACAGTCGGCGCTAAATGTTATGGATTAAAAACTAAGATATATTAATTGTTGTACCTACTACAAGGGTTCGTGAGCTTCGAGGCTCGATTTGACTGCTCTTGTGTCTCGTGACTCGATCTGCCTTAACAAGATGACTACGTATCTTGCTGATTTCCAATGATCAAGTCAAAAACGTAGTTCTGATCTGTGGGGTGAGACCCCTTATATAGGCATGGAATGCCTTGAATTGGACTAGAGTTAGAAGACTTGGTGGACAAGTCTCTGAATTAGAATGGACTTTGGAGTCCTAAGAGGTTGGAAACTGATTCTTTATCACCTGAGGTTCCTTGGAGGCCAATCTACAAGGATTTATATCCCCACTAGGACTCATCTTAACAGCTGATTTATCCTTCGTTAATTAATTATGAAATTAATTAATATTCAAGGTTTTGGGCCCTTTCAAATGTGTAATATCCGGGAAATATCGTATAATTATTTGTATCAATATATGATTATTATGTGAATATTATATAAATTTTTGGTGAATTATCTGATGATTGATAATAATAGTTGGAAGTTTGTATATAATAAAATGTGAGGATGTTAATTTTAATATGTCCAGAATAAAATATAGATAATTAAGGTATTTTTCTGGTAATTTTTGAAGTATTATATGATTTCATAATAATTTATGAATTTATTAATTATTTTCTGAATAATTACAAAATTATTTTATAAAGCCGGGAATCGTCAGACTTCAACCGTTTTTGCGTTTTTACAACCCGAAACTCTTCCGAAAATTCCTTCCTAACCTAATCTGGTAATTGTGGACATTTTCCGTGTTTTAACTTTTTCGATCTGGATTACGATTTGACCCCTGGGCGGCCCGACGCAAGATTTTCGATACGATAATCATTTCGGTAAATCAACAAAACCCGTATTTTTAAAAGACGGGATATTATTACATCATTTTCGTATAAAGTGTTTTATAAAAAGCCCGGTTGGGATAATTATCCAAAACTGATATCAAATCAGATCGTTATTGTAGTTACTTAGAGGCTAAGCAACTAATTTAACGATCCAAAACGATCCAGAACGAGCCAATATTCCGTAAATATAAATAGCATATTTTTTATTTAATTTTATTCCTTTATTCATTTACAACTAGTAAAAATACAGTAAATACAGAGAAAAACCCTAGAAACCGATATGTTCGTGAGAATTAAACGCATGAACGAAGGCGTTACCGAACTCCGATTTAAGCGTGTAATATATCAAAACGAAGCTCTCGAAAAGTAATTTATGAATCAATCAACCATTTTAGTGTAGCAATTACGGTAATTTTCTTATTTATTTATTTATTTATATTCGAATTATTTGATGATTAAATTATGAAAAATTGTTCTTGATGTTGTTGATACGATTTGATGATTCCATCTTGTAGATAATATTTTTCTGGTCAATTTGATATATTATATGTCAAAAACCGAGTTCAATAACATATAGAAATTGATGTTTGATTTTTCTGAAAATTAAAAGTTAGGGTTCTTGAATGTTCTTGAGCTCAAATTCGGGGCTTTTCGTTCTGAGGATTATTGATTGAATTTGATGATTGGAAAAGCTTCCTTTTGTAATTTTCAGTCGATTCATATACTCACTTGTATCAAACGATTGCTAGAATGATTAAACTAGGTTTTGATTGTTTTTATTGTATTCGATTTTTATTTTTATTTTTCTGATTACATGTGAAATAATTGCGTGTTTTAATCCTGGGATTAGACTACTGTAGTTGTTAGCTTCGTTTTAAGCTATTGAAAGCTGTGTTTGGCTGATAATCGATCAATTTCGATCGATCGCCGGAAAGCCGCGGCGGTTGCCGGTTTTTATGGTGGTTTATGCCGGAAACAACGATCCAAGGATCGTTCCTGTTGGTTAATGTTAAGAACAGAGTACTGGGTTGTGTACATACAGATTTCAGCAAAAATCAAGTCCAAACCCTGAAGTTTCGACCCCCGTCGGAGGTGGCCAGAGGCCCGCCGGCGATCACCGAAATCTAGGCTACTCGGCGGTGTTCTTCTTGACCCTGCTGAGACCCGGTTCCGACCCGTTTTCTTTTTTTCAAAACTTGGTTTCGATCCTGTAAAACCCAATTGCCGAATTCTGATTTCTGTTTTTGGGTTGTTTTATTTAAAAATTATTCTAAAATTTTATATTTGTTTCTAAAAATTCATTTTTAAATTCTAAAAATATATATTTAATTGTGAAAAAAATTATTTTAATTCTAAAATAAATCTTAATTATTTAATTAATTAATTTTAGTTGATAATTAATTATTTATTAGTCAATTAATTTAAATATTAATTTATTAATTTATTTAATTACTTAATAATTAAGTTTAATTGATTTAATAATTAGATTTAATTATTTAAAATTGATTTAAAAATTCCAAAAAATAGTTTGAGTTTTAAAATATTATTTAAAATTATTTTCAAGTCTCGATAATTATTATAATATTATTTTAGAGTCAGATTCGGGTATTTGAACCCTATTATTTAATTCTTAAATGATTCAGAGACCGTTTTAATTCCAAAAAATGTTCAAAAAATCATAATAAATCAACCGTTCGTCCGTTTAATACGAAACGAACGCCTCTAGACTCAGAAAAATATTCTGCTTCTATTAAAAATATTTTTGAGACCTAAATTCCTTTGTATCTAAAGGTTGTTGTTTTATAGATCATTTTGAGTCGTTTATTGATCGATAAAATACTCTTCTTGACCCAATTTCAATTCTAAACATATCGAGATCTATCTTTTGACGATTCACCTTATGTGCTACATGAATTACGTGATTATTTGTTATGTGAATAATATGATTACATGCCATATATGTACGTGTTATCTGGATAATGAATCGGTGTGTCTTCTAAACATTATTTGAATGAGATGTGATCCTTATCTATTATTATCGAGCGGGTAGACGATAGGGATATGTGTATAAACTAGTCAATTATATATTGTCAGTTCATTGAATAGTATTATTTGTGATAGATGCACATAGTGCAAGACGTTTAAAGCCAGATAGAGATGGTAGAAGTAAAGCCTGATTGCATGTAGTACTGAAACGAGTGGATTCAGAATAAAGATAAACCTAAGAGGGTAAATGATAAGAAAGGTCAAGTAGCCCGTCAAGGGTAATACAGATGCGACAGGACTGGGTGATATCGTAGCTAGTTAAAGATCGGAGGATTATCTATTGAGGCAAGTATTCCTAACCTTTCTCCTAAAGTACTGCAAATATTTATTCGCTCCTATTCTAAGTTCAGAATAGTTAACTGTTTTATATTTCGTTGCAATTACTCTTATTATGCCAGTTCTTTTCATTATTGTTCCTATAATTCGATTTCTCTCGTGAGCAAATACCTATTCGTTCGGGTTATTTGCGAACCCTGATTTGAGATGTTTTGAAATCAAGATGATTTGACATCAAAATACTCTTCAGGCTGGACGATTATTATGAGGACCAGTGATGAGCTGGATCCTATGGGTCAGGGATGGACCGGACCCTTTAGGCCATAGTTGCCTGGGTGCCCCATATGTTGGTTGGGTCTATGCAGTTGGGTATAGATCCATACTATCTCCTAACTGATTAGCAGGTTATAGTGCATATGTTGATTTCTAGTGTCCAGTCTAATTTATTGTTGATCGCCATTAACGGCATTCCTTTCCGAGTAGTTCATAATTACAAACTCACACAAAAATTTAATTCAAAAGGATGAAATATTGAAATGATTACTGTCCTTTATGGAGAAATGTGATTTATGATTAAAGGCCAATGAGGGCCGATGTTTTGTTCGCTCAACTATTTAAATATGTAAAGACATTTTTAAAATCATTCAACAATTGTTTCCAGGAGTTTTCTGATCTGATACCTGGAAACCATTTATGATACTTGCTGGGAAATTTTGGCTCACTCTTGCTTTGTGAACTCTTATTTCTTTCAGTATCAAATGAGGGTAAAGTGAATAGCTTTTAATAGACAGCAAAAGTGGTGAGATTCCAGCTGAAGAAATTTGGAGATGGAGCGATCAAGACAAGGAAATTAGTAGTGAGGTAATGAAATTGTATTTAGACAACGTAAATTTTAGAAGGTTAGGTTCTTGTTTCATACTATAACCTGTAAGCGATCCTGAATATGAGGGGTTATCTGTATATTTATTTTAATATACAGGTTATTATTATTATTTAAAGTTGTATAGTGACACCCAATCCTGACCCCGAATTTGGGGGCGTCACAGTTGGTATCAGAGCTACAGGTTATTGGTCACTGAAATAAGAATATGTGAGGGTAAGATAGGAGTGATAGGTCATATGAGATAGGAAAGACCCTAGGCATATTCTTTTTAAGTTCGAATTGAGTGCGAATGAGGATTAGCAGGTCTGATACGGAATTGGTAAGCCAGGATGGTTGAGAAAAGGTAAGGCAAATATCGCAACGCTATAGGTATATTGAGTTCTCCGATCCTACAGTAATGAGGGATCAATAAATCGACGGAGACTGGATGTGCTACCCTACGTTTCATGTAATTTTGAAGAAGATGTGAGTGAATCTTGTGAGAACTTCGCGTAAGAGAGGCTAGGTGAGTTTTGGGTATGATTTAACTTAGAATTAGGTAGTAGGACGAATTTCACGCTGGAGGCAACAAGTTGATGGAAGCTGATGAAGAACCAACATTGCACGTTTCGAAGGCACCACCGCTATGAGAAGATTCCTATCACATATTGGGCGTTGCGAGAAGAATAATGTTTACCTTATCAGGTATAGGTAAGGCTAGCGAGAAGATGCGATCCTACCGATAGATAGAACGTCGAATCGCCTGCGTGGTTGTAAGTATAACGTCAAGAATGATGGCAAGATTGTTAGAGATAGTACCAGATGTCAGCATTACGACAAATTTGTGAGTAAATGATATACAATAGTAAATGGAACTTCGTCGACTAATAAGTGCGAGCAGAATTCAAGAAAGAGTAGTAGATGCACCAAAATGGAGAAACCCTTATATGGGCATTCCTTTAATTAGATATTTCATTAGCGGATCAAGAGAATAGCAAGTAACTTATATAGTAATGACGACCAAATAATTGATTTTCAAATTTTAAAATGAGATTTCGGGGAAGATTTTCTTAATCAACTTTCAGAAGATTTTTGTATGAATTGAGCTTTACAATTTGGTTGTCGAATTACTATTTATGTTCTTGTTATTATAAACAGAAAATGACCTAAAAAGAAGAATGGATATAGACTCAGTGTTCTCAGTTTGAAGGACTAAGTGGACCCCCTCAGCAGGGAGAAAGTTTAAAATTTTCATGAAAGATGAGAGTAATCTTTGTTTAAATAATACCAACAATTGAATGAATATGCTAAAATATTATTTACCCGATTCATGAAATTATTAAAATTTAATAAGATTTGTAATTTGAACGGACAAAGGATGATTGAAGAAAATAGAAGACACTTTTAGATGATTGGCAAAGGATAATACTCCTAATCGACAAAATTGATGCGTTGCGGGATCGATGGTTATCCTACATGGCATAGAAGAAGTTAGAAGTAATAATTATAAATTTCGTAGGGACGCGATTACGAACAAATCATTAAAGCATTTAAAGTGGAGGCATTTCCAGACGATATTTCGAAGATATAATGTGACCTAAATTATGAATCTCTCATTCGATTGGTTTCTGAAGGCATACATAGGTGAAGCGTGGAAGGTGATCAACATCAACATTCCTTCTCTTAATACGATAACATATGTTCTTCTTGATTCTTGAATACGTATGAGTTTCTTCTGTGAATAAATCATATGAAGCAAAGATGAAAGAAAATATATTATATTCCTTCTGAATCGTTGTTCTTTTCAAATTACTGATTCTTGATTGAGACAAATAGTGTTGTGGTATGACGCTTTATCGAAATGATGAAGAGTCGGGTGGGACGCCACCTAATCATGTGTTGTATGCCATATAGTACGAAAGACTGGCCATCTTGAGTACGAATATGGTTTTCTCATTTACATCTAAATCTTCACTCATTCTTCTTCCTTCAATTTACTAAATTACAAATTCTCCCAATAGTTTGCGGCATTGTTATTTCTTATTCAGTTTTCAATCAAAGTTATATTCGCAAACTCTCCTCTTGCGTATAGTTTGTTCTCTGACAATTTTAAAAGAAATGGAATAGTGTGGCACGTGGAATCATACAATAAACATAGATACGACTGCAAACCGATAAGTGGTGGACATCGGCAGGTAAGGAGGAAGGAATTTATCGATAACCTGGACGGGGCAAAGACATCAAGTCAGACAGTTGTTCATGTTACAAGGATCTCATCAGTACGACAGATTGTGTTAACATGACGCGCTTCCAAATCAGAGGATTTTGACGAGGAATGAATGATTAGCAAACTATAACAAATAAATTAGTTATAAACTAAGGAAGTAAGGCTGTATACAAGCAAACGAATATCGGGACAACAATCAGAGATCAAGGGAATTCTGAACACTGACTCAGATAGGCAATTAATACGTGAAGCATCCCTTCGTCGCGAAAAGATATTTGTCATGAAGATTCAAGATCAAAGAAATCTTAATTACAAACAAATTTTGAACGTGTTCTTCAAGAAATTGAGAAGTTCTTTACCTTGAGTAAATAAGTTATGGTGAATTTAATACCCATAAGCGGGCCAAAGACGAAGATTCGATACAGGAACATAAGTGGAGATGAATAAATGGTGAATCGACTGTGAAACCTTTTAAGAAATAATGATTTGACAATTAAATTTCCACCAGACTGTGGCAATAATAATGAAAACCATGAGTAGTTATTAAAAGATAAACGGATTAGTTAATGAAATTAAGTGCATATCGTCAATAATAGATGATTGGTGTGACCAATGTAAGGATGCGGTATAATTATAAAATTAACTATACATAATTTGTAACAACAATAGATAAATCGAAATACTCGCGAAATAAAATTTTGAGACACGAGATAAATTTTAAAGCTTATTGATAAAATTTTGTAATATTCTTGAAAAGCTGGGAAGGGAGTGGTTATATTAATCCTTGTTAATTTAAGACCTTAAGTCTCATTTCAAAAGATATATGTTATGCCAATTAATCATACCTATACTAAATCAGAATGATATAGTTCGAACTATGGTGGATGGATGAATTTAGTTGATGGAAATGGATGGATGTTATTGTAGATGATTTGGTAGATTGATGGTGTCGGCTTGAGTCTGACTGGTAGTCGATGGTATAGGGGAGGTGCTGCCCAAATTTTCAGAAATTACTCTACACATAAGGATAAAGAAGTATATTCTCACTCCTAGTTGTACTCCAAATGGTTGTGATTTCGGTTCTTGAGAAAAAATGTTATGATTGAACTGACTTTATGTAATTGGTCTTTGATTCTAGTTAGCTAGTCTTTACTTGGTTTAAGTGATCAGTTAAAAGAGTTAATTGATCAACTTTACCAACTAATGGTTAGCTAAATGGAGATCGATTCCAATTAGATTGAGTCACGCTCTAACATGATTTTCAGATCCAAAAATCAAAGCGGTTAGCAAGTTGAAGGAAGTAATGGCATTAGCAGGAATCGAAAGTTTAGATAAATACGCTCTTTTCGATAGACAAAAGGAACAGAAAGTAGTTGGTACATGATTGTTAGAAGAAAATTTTCAAGAACTGAAGGTTCAAAATAAAGCAAAGAGATTCTATCATCTGTAATAGCATTCCAGAAAGGAATTTAAAGTATACCCATATTGAATGGTGATTAAATAAAAGCTTTTGAAAGCTCGCGAATCCAAGTATCCGATGTAAGACGAAGACTAACGAAGTCCGCATGGGAACTCAGGAAAAAAGGTATATTGATCAATTGGAAAATACCAAATATGCGATCAATGGTGATTTAAGTGAGGCTAAGAAAGTAACCATTGATGAATTTGATAATTCTGTCAATAAGAACTTAAATATTCTAAATAAAAGCCTTTTTATTAACTTCAGAACTGGTTTATCTAATAACGCACATATTAATATTATCAAGAAAAAGGCATTTTTTATGTTAAAAGAGTTAACGAGTAATGAGAATGAAGAACTAAATAAGAAAAGAAGTTGAACCAAAAGGGTGATAAAGAAATTCTATAAAATAGTTTAGGATATAAGCAAGTGGTGATCGTCAGCTGTGTCAGAATTGATAGGAGAATGAAGTGAAACGCCGATAATTGAAGATAGAAATTTCATTTAAAGAACGCATGTAAACAGGGGAGATTAAACTAAGGTATTAGTGGGGAACTGTTTAAGAAGAACGTTACAATGATTCTCATATCGGAATTCTCCATAATTAAAGTGAAGTCCCGAAGATTCTAACAAATGATTTACCAAGGTTACCTCGGGAAATGAGGTAAGAATTTTCATCAATTACTGTATGAGTCGAGCTGGTGTCAAAAGCCCTGTATCGTATAACCCAGTAGAAATGAGATATTGAGTGAAGGAAAATGTCAGAAATGTGGAATGCAAGAATAATGAAATAAAGGGGTACTTCGCGTCACGCATCGGGGTTATCAGCAATTGCAAGACTGAAGATTAAATGAACATAGTGTATAAGGAGTAATTGGATAGTGTGATTGTATTTATTAGTAACATCCTCGCCCATTCAAGGACTAAGGGAGACCAAGTTGAACACCTGAAGATATGCATGCGAAGGGTGAAATATTAGCAACTGCATTCTAAGCTTCAAAGGTGTGAACTCTGGTTATAATTAATTATGAGCTACGAAAGTATGGTTAATTACCAACCAAGCAAGATCCATTCAGAAACAAATGTCTTGAGTAGAAAAGAAAGAGTGAATATCACTAAGATTGTTGGGGAGTGGATAAAGGAATAGGAAAAGTTAGAAATTGAGAACAGGTTTTGATCCGACTTCTGGATTATACTGATACTTATTTTGTTGTTAGATATCAAAGGTGGTATTAATATAGATGACTGATGTTGACTTCAGTATGGAATGTTGTTAACATCAAAGTTCATATTGATATCTAATTTGATATGACAACAAAATTGGTATTAGTACCAAGAGTTCGACTTTGAATAAAGTTATGGTTCATTCTATGTCAAACTAATATTTCCTTTCTAATAGTAAAGTATTCTCGCTCAGTGCATATACTTGATAGCGATTGCAAAGAAATTGAAATATACTACAAAGTGGTGAATTAAATGCAATTATCGAAATTTTCTTTTAATTTTTAATTTTAAATAGATTTAGAATATTTCAAAGCATCAGATGCCATGAGCTCAGTATATCCGGCGCAGACGGATGGAAAGTACAAGAGACCAGCTAAAGGTTCTCGAGTACAATTGAAAATGATCACGGGCTAGACTAACCAAACAGAAGGAGACGCGAGAAGTAAAGTAGAACAAGCAGGGAAAATGGAAGGTTCATAAATACGAATGATTAGAATTGGAAAGAGAAGCAAATTAGTATAAATTATGTCAGTCCACTGAGATAATGAGATAGATAGAACGATTACGAATGGGTTGACCCTGTTGTTACAGGTATAACGAGTTCATAAGATGTTCAAATGTATATGGCTAAGAAAGGTAATTTAGCTCCCTAAGTATAAAATGAAGATTGATTCAGGTTACGTGAGTAACTGATAGATTTAATGTCGGCAAGAGA
Source organism: Apium graveolens (assembly GCF_009905375.1). Lineage (NCBI taxonomy): Eukaryota > Viridiplantae > Streptophyta > Magnoliopsida > Apiales > Apiaceae > Apium > Apium graveolens. The sequence goes on from NC_133651.1 coordinate 53,165,493, forward strand.
CCGTTGAGGTGTGATTAAAGTGATGAGACCTGGGAAATTATAAGAAAGGTAATGGGAAAAATATCATAGGCAACGAAAGAAAGCAAATACGCCCTGGTCTCAGTGCATCATTTACAAACGAAGAAGAAGATTACAGGAACAGTTAAAGGGCCTCGAATACGATGGGAAATGATTACAAATTAGGTTACTTGAACGAAGAAATATATGAGGACGAGATTCAATACTGAGTAACAGTTGGAAACACACATAAGCACGAGTTATTAGAATTAGAAAGAAAAGAGAATTATGAGGTGTTATGCTGGTCCCTCCTAGATAGTAAAATAGGCCGAATAAATAGAAGTGAGTTAGCTTCACCACTACCCGTATAGCGAATTATAAGGCGTTCATATGTATATACCCAGAAAGAGTAAGTTAGCTCTATTATATATAGAAGATGGAGATTTGAATTGAGTTATACAAGCAACAAATAAAATATGATGTTAGCAAGAGACTATTAAGGGAAGATTGATATTATACGTTAAAGTTAATATATATATATATATCAGGTTGAGAGATTAACCTGAGAAAATGAAAGTTATATACTTAAGAAGTATCAGTATTATTCCTTAGCGTGATTCTGAGGACATAATCCTTTTAAGGGGGGAAGGATGTAATATCCGGGAAATATCGTATAATTATTTGTATCAATATATGATTATTATGTGAATATTATATGAATTTTTGGTGAATTATCTGATGATTGATAATAATAGTTGGATGTTTGTATATAATAAAATGTGAGGATGTTAATTTTAATATGTCCAGAATAAAATATAGATAATTAAGGTATTTTTCTGGTAATTTTTGGAGTATTATATGATTTTATAATGATTTATGAATTTATGAATTATTTTCTGAATAATTATAAAATTATTTTATAAAGCCGGGAATCGTCATACTTCAACCGTTTTTGCGTTTTTACAACCCGAAACTCTTCCGAAAACTCCTTCCTAACCTAATTTGGTAATTGTGGACATTTTCCGTGTTTTGACTTTTTCGATCTGGATTACGGTTTGACCCGTGCGCGGCCCGACGCAAGATTTTCGATACGATAATCATTTCGGTAAATCAACAAAACCCGTATTTTTGAAAGATGGGATATTATTACATCATTTTCGTATAAAGTGTTTTATAAAAAGCCCGGTTGGGATAATTATCCAAAACTGATATCAAATCGGATCGTTATTGTAGTTACTTAGCGGTTAAGCAACTAATTTGACGATCCAAAACGATCCAGAATGAACCAATATTCCGTATATATAAATAGCATATTTCTTATTTCATTTTATTCCTTTATTCATTTACAACCAGTAAAAATACAGTAAATACAGAGAAAAACCCTAGAAACCGATATGTTCCTGAGAATTAAATGCACGAACGAAGGCGTTACCGAACTCCGATTTAAGCGTGTAATATATCAAAACGAAGCTCTCGAATAGTACTTTATGAATCAATCAACCATTTTGGTGCAGAAATTAAGGTAATTTTCTTATTTATTTATTTATATTCGAATTATTTGATGATTAAATTATGAAACATTGTTCTTGATGTTGTTGATTTGATTTGATGATTCCATCTTGTAGATAATATTTTTCTGGTGAATTTGATATATTATATGTCAAAAACCGAGTTCAATAACATATAGAAATTGAGGTTTGATTTTTCTGAAAATTAAAAGTTAGGGTTCTTGAATGTTCTTGAGCTCAAATTTGGGGCTTTTCGTTCTGAGGATTATTGATTGAATTTGATAATTGGAAAAGCTTCCTTTTGTAATTTTCAGTCGATTCATATACTCACTTGTATCAAACGATTGCTAGAAAGATTAAACTAGGTTTTGATTGTTTTTATTGTATTCGATTTTTATTTTTATTTTTCTGATTACATGAGAAATAATTGCGTGTTTTGATCCCGGGATTAGACTACTGTAGTTGTTAGCTTCGTTTTAAGCTATTGAAAGCTGTGTTTGGCTGAGAATCGATCAATTTCGATCGATCGCTGGAAAGCCGCGGTGGTTGCCGGTACTGGGTACTGGGTTGTCTACAAACATATTTCAGCAAAAATCAAGTCCAAACCCTGAAGTTTCGACCCCCGTCGGAGGTGGCTGGAGGCCCGCCGTCGATCACTGGAATCTGGGCTACTCGCCGGTGTTCTTCGTGACCCGGCTGAGACCCGGTTCCGACCCGTTTTCCTTTTTTCAAAACCCGGTTTCGATCCTGTAAAACCCAATTGCCGAATTCTGATTTCTGTTTTTGGGTTGTTTTATTTAAAAATTATTTAAAAATTTTATATTTATTTCTAAAAATTCATTTTTAAATTCTAAAAATATATATATATATAATTTTGAAAAAAAATTATTTTAATTCTAAAATAAATCTTAATTATTTAAATAATTAATTTTAGTTGATAACTAATTATTCAATTAGTCAATTAATTTAAATATTAATTGATTAATTTATTTAATTAGTTTATAATTAATTTTAATTGATTTAATAATTAGATTTAATTATTTAAAATTGATTTAAAAATTCCGAAAAATAGTTCGAGCTTTAAAATATTATTTAAAATTATTTTCAAGGCTCGATAATTATTATAAAATTATCTTAGAGTCAGATTTGGGTATTCGAACCCTATTATTTAATTATTAAATGATTCAGAGACCGTTTTAATTCCGAAAAATATTCAAAAATTCATAATAAATCAGCCGTTCGTCCGTTTAATAAGAAACGAACGCCTCTAGACTCAGAAAAATATTCTGTTTCTATTAAAAATATTTTCGAGACCTAAATTCCTTTGTATCTAAAGGATGTTGTTTTATAGATCATTTTGAGTCGGTTATTGATCGATAAAATACTCTTCTTGACCCAATTTCAATTTTAAACATATCGAGATCTATCTTTTGACGATTCACCTTATGTGCTACATGAATTACGTGATTATTTGTTATGTGAATAATATGATTACATGCCATATATGTACGTGTTATGTGGATAATGAATCAGTGTGTCTTTTAAACATTATTTGAATGAGATGTGATCCTTATCTATTATTATCGGGCGGGTAGACGATAGGGATAAGTGTATAAACTAGTCAATTATATATTGTCAGTTCATTGAATAGTATTATTTGTGATATATGCACATAGTGCGAGACGTTCAAAGCCAGATAGAGATGGTAGAAGTAAAGCCTGATTGCGTGTAATACTGAAATGCGTGGATTCAGAATAAAGATAAACCTAAGAGGGTAAATGATAAGAAAGGTCAAGTAGCCCGTCAAGGGTAATACAGATGCGACATGACTGAGTGATATGGCAGCTAGTTAAAGATCAGAGGATTATCTATTGAGGCAAGTATTTCTAATCTTTCTCCTAAAATACTGTAAATATTTATTCGCTCATATTCTAAGTTCAGAATAGTTAACTGTTTTATATTCCGCTGCAAGTACTGTTATTACACCAGTTCTTTTCATTATTGTTCCTATAATTCGATTGCTCTCTTGAGCAAATACCCATTCGTTCGGGTTATTTGCGAACTCTGATTTGAGATGTTTTGAAATCAAGATGATTTGACATCAAAATACTTACGGGCTGGACGGTTATTATGAGGACCAGTGATGAGTTGGATCCTATGGGTCAGGGATGGACCAGACCCTTTAGGCCATAGTTGCCTGGGTGCCCCATATGTTGGCTGGGTCTATGCAGTTGGGTATATATCCACACTATCTCCTGACTGATCAGCAGGTTATAGTGCATATGTTGGTTTCTAGTGTCCAGTCTAATTTATTATTGATCGCCATTAACGGAATTCCTTTCCGAGTAGTTCATAATTACAAACTCACACAAAGATTTAATTTAAAAGGATGTAATATTGAAACGATTACTGTCCTTTACGGAGAAATGTGATTTATGATTAAAGGCCAATGAGGGCCGATGTTTTGTTCGCTCAACTATTTAAATATGTAAAGACGTTTTTAAAATCATTCAACAATCGTTTCCAGGAGTTTTCTAATCTGATACCTGGAAACCATTTATGATACTTGCTGGGCATTTTTGGCTCACTCTTGCTTTGTGAACTCTTATTTCTTTCAGTATTAAATGAGGGTAAAGTGAATAGCTTTTAATAGACAACAAAAGTGGTGAGATTCCAGCTGAAGAAATTTGGAGATGTTGGAGCGATCAATACAAGGAAATTAGTAGTGAGGTAATGAAATTGTATTTAGACAACGTAAATTTTAGATGGTTAGATTCTTGTTTTATACTATAACCTGTAAGCGATCCTGAATATAAGGGGTTATCTGTATATTTATTTTAATATACAGGTTATTATTATTATTTAAAGTAGTGTAGTGACACCCAATCCTGACTCCGGATTTGGGGGCGTCACAAAATGGGCCTAGCTGTCAGCCCAATTATGATATAATTAATGCGATATTAATTACGCAATCAGGGTTTATTTTATTCCCTATCACTTATGTTGGCGGAATATATGCTCTTTCAATTACAAATGGATATGTATGTGTATGACTTCCGAGATTATATATTTGTGTATTTTTCAATATAAATTAATTTAGTTTACAGATAGCAAAATAGTGATTTGTACTACTGTGGCTGTGACCGAATTATACTAGGTTTGCTTGAAGTGGAGTAGTAATTTCATTTATTTAACTACTTATAAACAATGTGGTGCAAATTATCTTGTTTTTTACGAAATTATCGAATATTTGGATACACAGAAGTGGAAAAAACATATTATTTGGTTTGGAACAGTCCAATTGATTTTATAATTGAAAACGAGATTTCTTAAATAATCTAGTGTTCTTATATAGGGCAAGCAAAGGCATAGCTTGAATTCATACTTAAAAAATAATTAAGCACAATCAATTTTCTTGTTATTCGGGGTCAATATTATAAGCATTTTTTTAAATTTAGATATACTTGATACAATAAATCTTGTATTCACTTATAACTTGTAAGTCTAGTAGGGTCAATTGATCTCACTTTGGCTGATATGTTATTTCAAATAAGTTAATATGATGCTTCTTTGTGTGTAGTAATCCAACAAACAGAATATGGTTGGCAATTCAGTTGCCGGTGTTAATATACAAAAAAGAGCGGAGATAGTTTGTTTTGGTATGAGGCTCTTCCAAAACACCTGGTTTTTGGTACCTTGGTTATATTTAAGCAGCTAAAAAATGGAAACTTGTTGGTGAGGTATATAGGTTTTTTGTTTACTGTCAACTCTTGTAATGGGTAATATGAATTCTGAGTAATTTAAATTTAAGAGAGCTTGAGGAAGTATCACTTATAATGACTCAATGCGCTGTTCTTTTTAATAATTTGTTAGATCTAAAGAAATTTTAACAGTAGTGCTAATGAAGATAGATTTTCTTTTTTCATTTTTTGTTATTTATTCTTTATTTAAGCCGGAGGCTTCCTTGTTTGTAATTAAGCAGGGGACATGTGGAGTCAAACATTCCTAGCAGTGTCACTGTCAAATTTGCAGTTTATTATTATTAATTAGCTGATAATAAGTAGTACATACTAAGTCGAAAGGCTTTGTTTACAGCATTTACAACATTAATCCCAATTGACAAACTAGTTATTTATTGCCAATCTGCATTATTTTTCAAAATACTTCGGCATGCTAGTACATATGAAACTGTCATAGTATTTAATAGATACAGGTTTACAAGAATGGTAATTATAGTTATCAATACATGAGAGTAGCAGCAGACTATTTTGAACTCCAATTTCGAGCAGCAGTATGTTATATTTTTCTTGTTTGCTTATGTGATCACTTATTCTCTATGTATGACAGGTTGAACATGTTAGATCTGAAAGAAATTTGCTTGCTGAAGTTGCTAGCCACTTTATTGTGAAACTATACTACTCATTTCAAGATGTCGAGCACTTGTATTTAATAATGGAGTACGTGGTGGTGACATGATGACTTTGCTAATAAGAGAAGAGACTTTACTTGAAATTGTGGCCAGATTTTACATTGCACAAAGTGTTTTGGCCATAGAGTCTATTCATAAGTACAACTATATACACAGGTGAAATTTGTTTCTGTTAGTGTTTATTCAAATGAATTTTGTAGGTTTATTTGCATACTGCTCCATTGTGCCACATTAGTGGATTATCATCAGCCATGACCATGCTAATGATAGGTGGTTGTCATGTTTTAATGCCCAAGTTTGAAGCTAGGTTGGCTTTAGAAGCCATCGACCAACATGAAGTGACATCCCTATAACTGTTCCTACAATGCTGGCTGATATGGTCTATGTAATCAGGTATGTAGAAAATAAGAAATTCAATTTGAAGCATTAATACTCTATTTTTATATCTTCTACTTTCTTCTTCTTCTAACTGGACAATTTCAATGTCCACACGGACCACACTTGTGTTGATTGTATTTATGGTCATATCGGAAACTTCTGGCCGGACAACATAATCATTGGACAGGTTGTTAACTGTAAATAAAATCTTAAATGGAGGTGGGATTCTTTCAGTTGAGCTACTAAAAGATGCAATTCAATTTTTTCCAAGATCGAAAATTATCTCTGCTTATGGTGGGTTTTCTTCCAGTTCTCCAGATTTTATATAACAATCTGATGTTCAGCCAAGGGAAATGGAAGAAAAGATAAAGCAGCAAAAAGAAGAAGTTGACGCAAAGATGAACAAGATGCAGGAGAACTTTAATTGGGCGCTGAGAAAACTAGGTGAAGCAAACCCTAGCCTCAATATCAATATGGCAGAGCTATGCGCCATAATTTCAAGTGACCATGATGATGGCACTCCTGTTACCATGGTCACTCCTATTACTGGAGGTGGTTCTACCTAGTCAAAAGCGTTCTAGCAGCATTTTCGTTCTAGTTTGTTTATTCTCAGTACTACTATATTTAGATTTTAAACTGTAACTTTAACTTGTTAAAACCTTCGCTTTTGTTTTATGGTTGATAGACAATTAGTGGTATAAGGATGGTAGTATGGTGATGGTGAAGGTAGTGGTAGTATGGGGTAACTGATGTTATGGTTGGTGGATTGATGTTATAGTTTGTGGATTGTGTTAGTTTTAAGACAATGGTCTTATTTATGGGCATGCTAATTTACAAACAGTTCCTAGCATTTTTTTGTAAAAGCGTTGCAATAGGTATTTATAGTTTTGCTAATAATCAATGTAAAATGTTGCAAAATACATTAAAAAAAGTTGCAAAAAACACTAAAAAGCATTTCAAAAAAGGTTGCATCAATACCTCCACATATTGGCCCCACTAGTGGGCCCACCGGTGGGGCCCCACTACATGTGGGGCCTACATGTGGGCCCCACAAATATTGTACTGATAGCCAAAACCCTATTGTAACACTTTTCAAGTCCTATTGCAACCCCATTGGTGTTGCAATAGCATATTTCTGTAACGGATAACCAAGGGTTGCAATAGGGTGTCCCCGGAGTTGCAAAAAATTTTATTGCAACGCCTAAAATTGCAACACCGAAAAAGAGTCGCAATAGCCTTTTTTGGCATTTAGCAACATTTTTTTTGGCCTTTAGTAATGGTTTCTTGGGATTGCAGAATCCAATCTATGGCGTAGTGGTCTTTTTAATTTTTTTAATTAAAATTTACCTATATAATTTTATTAATATTTAAAATATATTATTATATTGAAATAAAATATTGTCTATTTCTTGAACAAAATATAATAAATTTTTGAAAATTTCATAATATTTTATATGACATTCTATAGTAATAAATGATAAAGAATATAATTAAACTCTAAATTTATGATAATATATTCACTTTTAAATTTATTTATTTTTAAAGAACCTAATGTAACATCAGGTACTGGAGTTACATGTTGTGCAACACCGGTACTTCCATGCAACACTAGTTTTACAGCTATTGTAGCATTAAATCAGTAGTGTTACAATAGGTTACAAATTTCTTACCTAATGCAACAAAATGCTTGTAACGTTTTTCAAAAACCATTGCGTCTGGCCATATATGACGTAGTGTTAAACGAGTTGAGCATGACCAGAACTTTAAGGTTCAATTTATAAGTGAGCTGAACTTGAGCACAACATAGTTCGGCTCGAAAGTTTGTGAACAAGTTCAATTATATTATCCGTGAACAGGTTTGTCAATATAGTTCGTGAACACGCTCATTACCATTACCCATGAACAAGTATATGAACCACTATTATATAGACTCGTTAAATTTTTCTGTTAACATGTGCTTATGACACAATAATTAGTGTACAATTGTGTATATATTTGTCTATGTCTAAATTAATCTATTTACTTAATTAAATTATATATTTTTATTAATTTAATATATACATATACATATATACACAAGCACACACGCACGCGCGCGTGCGCGCGCGCACACACACACACACATACACACACACACATATATATATATACGCGGTTGTGCCTGTGCACGTGCGCGCTTCTCATTTGATTTGTAATGCATGCCAAATAATAAATACAATTATTTTATAATATATGTTTATGTATTCAATTAGTATATCAATATTTAAATAAAAATAATGCAACATATTCAAAATTAAATGATAACCGGTCAAATTTATTTATTTGGTTTATAAGCTTTTTTTTAATTTAATTAAAACAAGTGAAACTCATAAAATATTTGTAAATCGTGAGAAGGAGTTGCGAAGAGTTCGTGAATAATATTCATAAGTTCGTGAACCATAGTTTGTGATTTGTTCATGAACATGTTCCCAAATAGCTTTGTTTTTAATGAATTGATACACGGACAAAAAATTTAACTCGATAAAAGTTTGTTAGGTCTAATGAGCGGTGTGAATGTATTTTTTCATTTTTAGTCGAGTTAAAGCAGCGGTATAAATAAAATAAATGAATACGTGAGATTCAGGGTAATTATTTTTTATTCAAAAGATAAAGACCCAAAGGTTTGCTTACAACAAAGAATACCATATATTATATGCAACTTATCACTATATGGAGAAGAAGATTTATCAAAAATAAACAATCAACTTATAAAGATAGATTTAATGAGGCTAACACTTTGTAAAACTTTAATGGTGGATCTAAAATTGGGCAGAACTTCTCTTCATAAAAAGCTTAAAAGAATTAAACTAATATATAAGAATTAAATTATATGTAGTTTCATTATATTGTTGAGAGATGTGATGGTTGAATAACTTCTTGATTTGATTGATATAGGCTGATATGTGACTTGGGTAAGACAAAAGGTACGTGAAAGCATACGTACCAAGTATTCAAATTATTGATCTGGGGTCCCAAGGTCAGAACTCGACCATTTGAAGCTTTAGAACTCGATATAGCCTTGAAATGGCCTTACAGACTTTTCTTAAACTCCTAGATTTCGACTAGGACTATGTAGGCTTACTAATTGATATCAACCACATTTTAAGGTGACATTAACATGCTAGGAAAGCTAGAAATCGACACCAATGCATTTATTGAAGCCTAGATGTTGACACATGTACTTGGAGAGCTCAGAAGTCGACGAAGACCATGGTGTAAGTCGAGCTGACACTAAGGTCCAACCAAGCTACACGTCGATATGCTTGATTGTACAAGTTGACATGGGGTTGTACTTAGAGAAATTTAAGTTCTTTAGTGTTGCTGAGACTGCGTAGCTTTATGAACAGTATATGTGATAACTCAACAACAGAACATGACAGATAAATAATACTATATCTACACAAGAAATTAGGAAGAAATGAAGACAAGGAAAATATAAAGAATCAAAAGATTAGATTAAGGCTTGAAGTCTATTTACAGTCACTGAAAGAAGCTCATTAATATATTCATGCCTCAGTGAAGAATAAAGGTTCAAGACTTTCAGGATTTCAGAATTGTTGGAGATTCAATGTAAAAGTGCCACCAGGAAGATTTCAATATATCAGCATTGATTGAAGATAGACAGTGTTTGAAGCATAGGAATTTGAAAAATTAAAGATAGGGTATAGACAAAGGTTAAAGAAGACAGTTGCAGTCTTGAAGCTATACTCGCTAAAAGGAGTTCATTTATATGTTCAAGTGTTAGTGAAGAACAATGAATGGAGTATTCAATATTGTAGTACCAATAAAGATGTTGTCTGAGTACCATAAAAGATTCCAGTGAAAGTACAATTGTTTATTGACAGTCAGTGTATGAAGCGACAAAGTTGTTGCAATCTTAATAATGTAATCAATGATATAATACAAAGACCGGAATTGAAGCTAGTCATCTGCGAATCAGATCAGTTGCACTACACTAGTAGTTCTTAACAGAAAAATCAATCTCCAAGTCTCTAGTATACGCAAGTTAACATTCCAAGGCCTCCCTGTGGTCGTAACTCATATACAAACTTGAATATTCCAAGTATAAAACTCTCCTGGACGCAAGTAACTCTCAGCAACAACATTATTGGTTCTATCAATTGATTTACTTTGCTAATATTTAGCCACGTAATTTATTTTTGATATAAAGTCCACACAAAATAAGAAAAAGGATAACAATTCAAATTATTGTTCTGTTTATCTTCTTCTCAGATGAGAGCTGATAAAATAAGAAACAAAAAAATACAGAGAAGCATAGGCATATTGAATATCCATTAAACTTCTCACCGGAGAAATGTTATAATGACCGGCTTAACTATTGTATATTCATAAGAGACATTATAATCGTTATCCGGTAATTAGATCCTTAGACAAACATAAAGCTGGATCACTATATAGAATTTAATTTGTATATCTTTGTAGATGCAAGAACATTGTTGTTCATGGATTGTAACCGGTTAATATATTTACTGGAGTGGAGCAACACCCCCGAGTATTTATATATGAATATATACTTCCCCGAATATTTTGTGTTCGTTACTTTATTATCCTAAATACTATTCACCTCAAGAACACGAAACTACTAACCGAACACTAAATTATTTAACCGCAAAAGATTCGAAAGAATTTTTTAATTAAGTGAGTATCGTATTCAACCCCTACTTCTACGATACTTCGGGACCTAACATTTAGCATGCCAGAAGTCGATTGGAACTACATGGGAGAGCCAGGAGGCGACATTGAACAAGAATCATGGCGACAAGGCATTTTAACTTAGAAATTTCTGCATACCTTAAGTTCTTGATGGCGACTGAGGTATAAACATGTATTAAATAGAGTTTATTTGATATTTTAAGTCTTGGAGCCAAAACATATTAGAAATGTTCTTGTAATTTAGATAAACCCATATCTTCTTGTCTCTGAATCTTTAACCTTGATCTTGTTAGAAAAAATGGATTTTTAGATCATAGTTTTATTATGTTCTTGATAATAATCCTAAAATCTAATGATTGGAAGTTGTTCCATGATATGTGAACTTAAACTTTCATGTATGGTTTTAAGAATTTTTCCTAATGAAATCCATAGAGAAATAGAGTTGAAACTAGTAGTTTGTAAAAGCTTGAAATGGATAATGTGTCATTTGTCCCACACTGAAAATAAATAAAGTGAGGATTTTATTTATTTATGATTTAATTTTTTTAATTAGAATTAATTTATCAGTCGGGCTGGGTTATTGTCTCTGTTGGGCTTGGACACTTTGTAAGTGGGCTGAGTCAGATTCAATAAATCTGGACATGTAACTGATAAATAAAGATTCATAATTAAAAACATTAAAACTGATTTAATGTGTGGATTAAATACAAAAGCTGTTACATTTTATTTAAATTCAAAATCAGCAGTTTTGATTTATGTATTAAATGAGCAGTTTTGATTTCTGATATTAATGTATATTAAAGTCTATTAATGTCAAGGTTGTAAGTTACACTTAGCCTCTACTATAAATAGAGGGCCTAAGTTGTTGATGAAATATACCACACAACATTCTCCTCTTTTCTCCCTCTCTGCATTTTCTCTCCCAGAAACACAAGTTCGAAGTGCTGTAGGTTGGTTTTTCCGGCGATTGAGGTGCTGGTCGAGGTGGAGGTTTTGTTGCTGCTGTTAACATCAACTCCGAGCTGTTTTATCCTGGTGGAGATATTGCACGCATCCCAAACGCAGCAGGTAGGGGGCAATATTCTCTTCAAGAGCAGCCAGGATTTCGAGCAAGGCCTGGTGACTCAGTTGTGATCATATTTTCTTGGTTTTTTGTATCTGTGTACCATTATTTTCAGACACTGATGAAAGCTATGGTTTCGGGTACATCTTCCTTTCTCTCTTCGTTATTTCAGTTACTAATTTTGTTTACATGCATGCTTTGTTTTGTTGACTGTGGTCTTGGCCTGAACTTGCTAAATTCTTTATACACTTGCCTCTATGTTGCAATATGTGTTAGTGAAATTTACAACATTCTTGAAGAGAATATTAGTTATTTAGAATTTAGCATAATGGTTAATGAAAGTGAGGTTATCGTTAGTGGTGGTAGCGGTTCGGGTGCAACTGCTGGGGCCATTGATTGGACCACCTATAGTTTCCCACAAGCTGTTGAACTAACCGGTTTACCGGAGAAATTCAACGGTGGCATTGGCTTTTCTGTGGTCGGTTGTGGAATATGAGAAACCAGTAGTGGATCAAGAGAAGGCTGACACAGTTAAGGCTTTTGCGAAGTGGGCTGAGAAGGATGGAGTGGCTAGGGCGGCCATTCTGGCGGCACTAACAAACACTTTGTTTGATGTCTATTCTTCTGATGCCTACTCTACAAAACTCTTATGGGAGAAGCTGGACCAGACATATAATACTGACTCACAAGGTCTAGAAAAGTATTTTGTGGCAAGGTTCCTCGAGTTCAAGCTGGTGGACAATAAGTCCATGACTGAGCAGGTGTATGAGTTCGAGATGATAGTGCATGCTTTGAAGGAGTCTAGAATGAATCTCCCGAAGAAGTTCAAGGTGATGAGTGTGATTGAAAAGCTCCCGAAGTCTTGGGAAGAGTTCTCTCTCTCCCTGAAAAGACAGAAAGGAGAAATCACCTGGACCAACCTTATGCTGGATATCTCGGTGCAAGAACAACACAAGTCCAAACAGGGACATGTGATGCCAACTGAACACGGTACCTCGAAGGTAAACATAGCAACTGTAGGACAGAAGAGGAAGGCTTTTGCTAAGAAAGCTAATAGTAATAAATCTAAGAGTGACAAGGACAAGGCCAAGAAACCCAAGGCAAACAAACCATGTTGGTCTTGTGGGCAGGTTGGGCACTGGAGTAAGGACTGCCCTACGAAGAAAGCGAAGAAAACCGAGGTAGCACAAGCAAATGTTGTGCTTGGAACCGCAAGTGGGCCTGTAGTGAACATGGTCGTTGGTGAGGCTACGACTTCTGAAACCGACGTTGACCGGTATGTATCCTACAACCTTGTGATATTTTCTGCCTATCTGTCAAATGAATGGTTGATAGATACTGGAGCTAATGTGCATATTTGTGCTGATATTAGTTTATTTGTATCTTATCAACAGAGTCATAGCTTGACTGTGAAGATGGGGAATGCTAGTGCTGCTCAAGTACATGGAGTTGGAAACGTGGATCTGAAGTTCCCTTCAGGACGTATTCTATCTCTGACGAGAGTGCATCATGTTACCGACATGCGTAGAAATATAATAAGTGGAAGCTGTTTAGTTTCTAGTGGTTTTAAAATTTCGTTCAAATATAATAAAGTAGTTCTTATTCACACTGGTACATTCTTTGGCAAGGGTTACTTGTCAAATGGTTTATTTGTTATTAATGCGGATCCCGTTTTGGGAATTTTGAATAATAATGTTATTCCTTCTGTTAACTGTATTGAATCCTCGAATATATGGCATGCTAGACTAGGTCATTTAAACTTTGGTGCTCTTAAGAACATGATGAACTTAGAGTTGATACCAAAACATACCATAGAAAAGAATTCTAAATGTCAAGTATGTGTGTCTGCTAAACAAATAAGGAAATCTTTTCATAACGTTGTTAGGGATTCAGACTTGTTAGATTTAGTACACACTGATATTTGTGAATTTGGTGGTGTGTTGACCAAGGACCAGTTTAGATACTTCATTACTTTTATAGATGATAGTAGTAGATACTGTTATGTTTATTTACTTAGACATAAGGATGAAGCACTTAGTAAATTCATTATATAAAACTGTAGTAGAAAAACAAACTAGTAAGTTACTTAAAAGGTTGAGATCTGATAGAGGTGGTGAGTATACGAGTAATGCTTTTAATGAATTTTGTGCTAACAATGGTATAATTCATGAAGTTACTCCACCATACACACCTGAGTCTAATGGGGTTGCTGAGCGAAAGAACAGAACATTTAAAGATATGATTAATAGTATGCTTATTAACTCTGGGTTGCCTAAATACATGTGGGGAGAGGCTCTAAATACGGCTTGCCATATTTTGAATAGAGTCCCTCTGAAACACATGGATAAAACACCCTTAGAGTTATGGAAAGGCAGGATGACTAGTCTTAAGTATCTTCGTGTGTGGGGGTGCCTTGCTAAGGTGCTTGTTCCTGAACATAAGAGAAAGAAACTAGGTCCAAAGACTGTTGACTGTATCTTTCTGGGCTATCTTGAAACCACTACAGCTATGAGATTTTTAGTGTTAAAACCTGACATAGATGGTATAGTGGCAAACACGATAGTTGAATTTCGAGATGCGACATTCTTTGAGGATGTCTACCCTATGAAGACTGGAATACCTGAAATGAGTTCTGAGGAAGATCCTACTCATACATCAAGTTCTATTCCTGATCATGTGGAAAAGATGACAAATGTGGGGGCGGAACCTAGTAGTAGCTCTATTCCTAAGGAACTAGAGGAACCAAGGAGAAGTAAGCGTGCAAAGGTAGTCAAGGATTTTGGAGGTGATTTCATCACTTACAATATCGAGGACGAACCTTTAACTTTCCGACAAGCTATGGATTCTTCTGAGTCAAGGCACTGGAAGGGCGCTGTGAAGAGTGAAATTGAATCTATTGTTTCTAATGGAACATGGGAGTTGGTTGATCTCCCTCCTGGGTGTTCTACTATTGGGTGCAAATGGATCTTTAAAAGGAAGTTGAACCCTGACGGATCAATAGACAAGTACAAAGCTAGACTGGTAGCTAAGGGTTTTAAGCAAAATGAAGGAATTGATTACTTTGATACATACTCTCCGGTTGCAAGAATGGTTACAATCCGAATGCTTATAGCATTGGCTTCAGTCCATGGTCTTATCGTCCATCAGATGGATGTAAAGACGGCTTTTCTTCATGGTGAACTTGAAGAAGAGATTTATATGGATCAGCCTGAAGGATTTGTTGCATCAGGCAATGAAAGTAAAGTATGTAAGTTGATCAAATCCATCTATGGCTTGAAACAAGCTCCCAGAGATTGGCATAAAAAGTTTGATGAAACTGTATTGCCTTTCAGTTATAAGATTAATGAAAGTGATAAGTGTGTCTACACTAAAGTTAAAGGTAATGAGTGTGTTATTTTGTGCCTATATGTGGATGACATTTTACTGTTTGGAACCAATATTGAGATTATTAACGAGACTAAAGAGTTCTTGAAAAGGCATTTTGAAATGAAGGATATGGGTGAGGCAATTGTGATTCTTGGAATCAAACTGATTCATTCCACTGAAGGAATAACCTTGACTCAATCTCATTATATAGAGAAATCTATACTTGAGAAATATGGTTATTCACAGTGTAGATGCGCTAGTACACCCTATGATTCGAAAGTTGCCCTTGTCAAGAATACTTCAGGAGTGCCTGTGTCTCAGTTAAGGTATTCTCAGATTATTGGGAGCTTGCAGTATCTTGCTAACTGTACTAGACCAGATATTTCATATTCTGTGTCTAAATTGGCTAGATATACAAGCTGTCCAAATAGAACTCATTGGGATGCTCTTGATAGAGTACTTAGATATCTAAAAGGCACAATGTACCTTAGTTTACACTACAGGAGATTTCCTGGTGTGCTTGAAGGGTACATTGATGCAAGTTGGATAGCTAAGAAGTCTGGTTCCAATAGAGTGACTGGATACGTGTTCACCTTGGCTGGTGGAGCAATATCCTGGAAGTCAAGCAGACAGACTATAGTTACTCGGTCAACTTTTGAGGCTGAGTTGTGTGCACTTGATGCCACAGGGACGGAGGCTGAATGGTTACACGGACTTATGTCTGCAATACCTGTAGTAAGCAGACCGCTTCCTGCTATTGTTATTCACTGTGATAGTCGAACAACTATCGACAAGATTAGCGATAAAAAGCATAATGCTAAAACTAAGAGACACATCCAAGTTAGACTCAAGTCTATAAGGGGTTTAGTGACTGATAGGATCATAGCTATAGAGTTCATAGGAACTCAGAATAATATAGCTAATCCTCTTACTAAAGGACTGGAACCTGCATTGGTCCTTAAGTCAAGGTTGGGGATGGGACTGTCAACCCATCATAATTCATCAACAGTGGGAACCCAATACACATGAGAGGAGATCCCTCGAAGTGTATTCAATAAGTAATAACAAGCTGTAAGGATGAATTGGTAGTACCTTTGCTACATAGTTGATACTATAGTATCTGAGTCTATCCCCTGTAAACCTAGAAGGTACTGACACTGCTAGAAAATCAAGAGTGTTAAAACTCTGAATGGGGTCAAGTCATTTGACGAGATAGAGGCAGTATATCTCTGGAGATGCCCAGCTAAGCGAATGTAATTGTGTGGTCGCAATTAGAGGAAAGGGTTATTCCTTGAAACGTTCGACGAACAGGATCGAGACAAGACCATTAATGTCTCAAAGCAGTAGATTGGCACCATAGCCGTTGACTTGTCGTCGTCTATGGAACATGGTTATACTAAACGGATTAAGATTCAAGGTGAAACATTCCATCTGAATCCGGTAGCCATTGAAGTAGAGGACTTAGGAGGGTTCAAACCCGGAAGGGTACCTACTCTGAAAAACAAGTCATGATGAAAAATCTGATCGCATTTCTGTATGGATTTGTGGGGGATTGTTAGAAAAATTGGATTTTTAGATCATAGTTTTACTATGTTCTTGATAATAATCCTAAAATCTAATGATTGGAAGTTGTTCCATGATATGTGAACTTAAACTTTCATGTATGGTTTTAAGAATTTTTCTTAATAAAATTCATAGAGAAATAGAGTTGAAACTAGTAGCTTGTAAAAGTTTGAAATGGAGAATGTGTCATTTGTCCCACATTGAAAATAAATAAAGTGAGGATTTTATTTATTTATGATTTAATTTTTTTAATTAGAATTAATTTATCAGTCGGGCTGGGTTATTGTCTCTGTTGGGCTTGGACACTTTGTAAGTGGGCTGAGTCAGATTCAATGAATCTGGACATGTAACTGATAAATAAAGATTCATAATTAAAAACATTAAAACTGATTTAATGTGTGGATTAAATACAAAAGCTGTTACATTTTATTTAAATTCAAAATCAGCAGTTTTGATTTATGTATTAAATGAGCAGTTTTGATTTCTGATATTAATGTATATTAAAGTCTATTAATGTCAAGGTTGTAAGTTACACTTAGCCTCTACTATAAATAGAGGGCCTAAGTTGATGAAATATACCACACAACATTCTCCTCTTTTCTCCTTCTCTGCATTTTCTCTCCCAGAAACACAAGTTCGAAGTGCTGTAGGTTGGTTTTTCCGGCGATTGAGGTGCTGGTCGAGGTGGAGGTTTTGTTGCTGCTGTTAACATCAACTCCGAGCTGTTTTATCCTGGTGGAGATATTGCACGCATCCCAAACGCAGCAGGTAGGGGGCAATAATCTCTTCAAGAGCAGCCAGGACTTCGAGCAAGGCCTGATGACTCAGCTGTGATCATATTTTCTTGGTTTTTTGTATCTGTGTACCATTATTTTCAGACACTGATGAAAGCTATGGTTTCAGGTACATCTTCTTTTCTCTCTTCGTTATTTCAGTTACTAATTTTGTTTACATGCATGCTTTGTTTTGTTGACTGTGGTCTTGTCCTGAACTTGCTAAATTTTTTATACACTTGCCTCTATGTTGCAATATTTGTTAGTGAAATTTACAACAGATCTCTATAGTCTTCTAAGTTATTTCTCTTCCAATTTTCAAGTATTCGTACAAATCATATGACATTCTACTTTGATACAAATCCTTACTTAACAATCTTCCGAGAGATAATACTCAATTTACTTTCACGGATCACTATCGCCTAGTGTAGTGGTCTGGTCTACAAATGATTATTTTGACTCTCAGACCTTCGTATTATAACCATACATTTCCTTGTTAAGTCTTCTACCTTTTTCAATCAACTTCATTTGAATTCTTCAAGTCTTCACACTAACCATAAGAACTGCTTCGAATATATTGAACTTTATTACTTTGTTACTTGAACATATTAATGAATTTCACCATGTTGACAACTCTTTAATTCACTGCAATTCTTAGAACCACGTGTGTATATACCTAATCTTTAATATGTACTGATTCAAATGAAACATAGATTATTTCTAAATTCTCGTTCTATGTCGAGTTATCCAAATTATCACTGTTTAGTTAAATATACAGTTTCAATTTTACTAAACAATCTCCCCTATTTAACTATTACATCTGACCGTCAAATAACAATGGAGAAATAACAATTTGGACGATAACTCGACTAATTTCAAATATAGATATTTATTTCTGCATTTATTATAAACCTTTGATTTCAGATAGTTCTTTTATCTCTTATGTAAAGTTGCTGATAAATATATAATACCAATTCATCAAAATTACACTATTATTTATGAGTCAGAAAATTAATAAAAATTTGATAGCTAACAATGTGTGTACTCGTAAAGACAGTCTAAAAAACCCCGATTTTAAAAAGTTCGACAGAGCTAAAAAGCAAGAGTAAAGATGGCGTTGAATTTGAACAGTGAGTTAGGTGCCCGGAGTTAGATATGTTACTCCATATCCAAACATGTTTATTTTGTTGTCTGATAATGTTATATATCTTTGTCAGCCTATCCTTTTCCGTATTAAATTGTGTACATCAAAATGTTTATATATTTACCTTTTATTAAATTATTATAATTATTATTATTTGCTTATATTTTCAGGTAAAGGTATTCCTGACAACTGAGGTGTCTGTCCTGTTCACGGGTGATTTACATGGTGCTAACCGTTTTCTGTGTGGGATTCTATTTAATTTTGAAGATAATAGAAGTGGGCATGGTGTTTTATGTTCATAAAGTCAAAAGTTGTGCACTGCAGATATTCAGAGGATATTTTTTTTTCTTTTTCATTCTAATTTCAATAAAATTACTTATAATAGTTATAATAAAACTAAAATCTGAAATTTAAATTATCAAGCAAGCAACAACTAGCTTGAGTACAATTCTAAATCTCAGACATCTAATTAGTTACACACACTTTTTTTTGAACAAATTAGTTACATACACTTAATTAGTTAGCTAGCCAGAATGCTGGAAAAATAAATAAATTATTACAGGATAGTTTCATGTTGATCACGTTGTCACAGGTGTGCCTATAATACTTGCCATTAGTGTTGACTAACCTAACATTTACTTTTTTAGCAATTAATTATCACCTAATGACCAGAACTTTACTTTTAAGTGTATTTATATTAAGAAATGGCATATTTATTATTTTTAACTAAAATACTATCTTTAATTACATATTTTATCTTCAATTTTAGAGTTGATGTATTTATTTAAATTCTTATATCTATTTTTCTTATAAATAAAATATAAGATATTTATTAAATAGCGTGAAATCTTTTATATATGCAAATTTTTATATAAAATTTCATTTTAAAAATAAACAAATTAAATTTTATTTCACACTTTAAAGCATGCAAATAAATTATTTAAAAAGTTTTTGCAGAACATGTCTTTTGAATTATAATTATATTTAGGAAAAAATAATTATTAAGGTAAATACAATTATTTTTTGGAAATTTCTTATGCAAGTTTATCTAACATATTTTATAATTTTGTAAAAATCATGTTTAGTTGTAATAACTTTTTATATTACATGAGCAAAAAATATTACTTTCAAAATAGTATTCTAAAATAGTACAAAAATTTTATACCTCTCCATCAGTCTAAAATTTTTTTATATACCTATTTTGACCTTAAACAAATAGGAATAAAAAAAATATGTTAAGTATGTGATAAATTAAAATTTTAATCTAATCCTACTTTTCAGTAGTGAATTTTTCGTGTTTATATATGTATGCCAAGATTTATTGTTATTAAAATGAGAGATAAACATTTTTCAGATGAAAATGTAATAAAACAAGTTATTTTGTATGTGGGGATTGGTGTAAAAACTTGAGATTAGTAAAGAAAAGTATGATTAATTGCCGTGAGAAAAAGGTTAAGTACCAGACAAACTAAAGAGTTTGTCTGAGTGGTTTTTAGATATTTAATTAAAATTTAACACTAAATTAGAGTTAAAATATTTTTTATATTAAATTATTTTAAAACATGGACCGGTTGAAGGTAATCCTTTAAATAATTTTTAAATTTCATCTTATATAAATCGACATTGTAATTCACATATATTTAATATATAAAAAACAATTATTTTTAAAAAATATTTCTTTACTTTTATATAAGTTTTAAAAGGGAATAAATTTGTGAAATATATACAGTATTTAAGAATAAAATAATTGAGTTCAACCCTGATCCTATATTTATATGTTTTGCCACGTAAAGTCAGTGTTCCAGAAATCGCTAGGCGTCGGTGAGGGTATCTTCGAGAGATTAATCGGCAAGTCGGAGATTAATCGGACCGATTAATCGGAACATTAATCGGAATAATATATATATTATTTAAAATTTTTATAATTATATAATGATCAACATGTCAAATATTTGTTTGAAAAAAGAAATTAGAATGGTATTAAACAATATCTACACATTTGACATGCGTTATGTACTAATTATTGAGTTTATAATATTAACTATATTTTAATTCACACTTTTAAATTAATTATAATATGTTATTTTTATATTTTAAGTGAGAAAATAAATATATTAGATTACTTGTTACTTTTTACCAATGCTTTATATTATAAATTGACATGATATTGTGTGAAATTATGAAATTAATGATTTAAAATTATAAAAACGTAAAAAAAATATTTTTTTAATTATTTTCCGCCTAGACCGCCTAGGACTGATTTTTGACCGCCTAGCCCGCCTAATCCCGATTTTTTAAAAAAACGTCTAAATCACCGCCTAGGTTCGAGTCGGGGCGTTTTACCACGGCCTAGGAGCCGCCTAGGCGGCCGCCTAGACCAATTTTTAGAACACTGCGTAAAGTATACTTTTCCCCTCTATTTCATGATATAAATAAATGTAAAACAAGGAAAGTATTCTTTAATATTGAAAATTTATAATATTTAATAACCCTTTAAAATTATAAAGCAATCCTCAATTATCGATAAAATATATTGAGGAGAAGAGTTTAAATTTATATAAAAACATGTATAGAACAGAAAACACTTTCCACTACATTTACTATTCCAGGTTACATAGAGTTCTTTGAGTAATTTATAATAGTCGCATATTTATGGCTCAATTTACATATAACTAGAAGCCTAAAACGTGTTATATATCAGCATGCAATTTTTTTTAATGCATTATTAATCAGTGAACACTATAGGAAAAACCGCTAAATACGATCGGTTCAAACCAGTCGCTTTTACCTAAACAGTCAGCTATTGTATTTAGCTAAATACGACGAGTTTTAGATTTTGTCGTAGGAGTGATATTTAGTAGGTTTGTTATATTTAGTCTTTATACAATCGATTAAATACGATCGCTAAATACAACCGTCTTAAATTCAACCGGATTAAATTCCATCACAGGTTGTTGTATTTAACTGTGCCCAATCAAACATTTTGTTGACCAGTAATTCAACTAAATTCGGTCAAATTTGGGCCGATCGAATTTATTCAATTAAATTTAAACTTGTTTTCTCATAACAGGAGTTGTACGAAAAAACTGGTGTCCTAGTAAGTTCAAATGGGCAATATAACACACTCGATCTTATCTCTCACCGTTCTACCTCAACCAGCTATGCCGGAGTTACTTTTTATTAATTTATACATAGTTGGTGCATATTTATGAGATAAAATATTTATTGAGTTATAAAATGTTAGGAGCAATTGATAATATCAAACAGAAACTATCAGAAGTATCGACGGATGATGATTACAAGCATCAACGGATGATGATGACATCGGCGGATAATAACATCGACGGATGATGATGTCAATGGATGATGAAATCAATATTTGTCACATCAGTTGATCTTTGAAGAGGAAAAGGAAACAGAAATTTCAAGTCGGTGAATGATTTTATCTCAGAAGCAATAGTTTAGGTTTCCTTGTTAATAGAATAGGTTTCCTTATACATTGGTAGTTGTGCTCTACATAAAGCACATATTAGGTTCATAATATAAGAATTGCCACATTGTTATATATTTCGCATAACCTAGCAGCTCTCAAGGATATTTGTTCATCCTTTCGAGAGTGTACTTTTATAATAAGTTTTTATAAGCTTAATATAAAACTGTTGATTTTGTTGAAGCTTTGTCTAATTGATTATATTAACTGTATTCACCCCCCCTCTACAGTTGATTAAGGGCCTAATAATTGATATTAGAGCTTGCTGTTAACGCACAAACAGTTTAAGATCTAAAGATTTATCAACTATGTCAGACAAAGGAGAAGAAGAAACACAGAATATGGATCCGAAGCCACAACCCCAGCCACATCACAGATAAGCAACAACATGAGTATGTATGAAGCAATCAAGGTGCCCATCCTAAAAGTCTATGAATTTCCAATCTGGAAAGTCAGGATGGCCATGTGTTTGGAAGCCACAGATCCTGAATATCTGAACAGGATATATGATGGTCCTCATAAACCAATGAAGGTAGTTGTTTCGGTTGCAGGAGAACCAGAAAAGATGATAGAAAAAGAAAGGAAGGACTATACTCCTGAAGATATCTTGTCTATCATGAATGATGCTAAGGTTAGACATATCCTGCACAGCAGTATTGATAGTATTATGTCCAATAGAGTTTTTGGATGTAAAACAACAAAAGTGATATGTGATGCTTTAGAAGTAAAGTGTCAAGGTACAACTGCTATCAAGAAGAACATGAGGACAATACTTACTCAAGAATATGAGCACTTTGACTCAAGGGACAATGAATCCCTAACTGAGATCTATGAAAGATTTCAGAAGTTGCTGAATAACTTATCCCTTGTCAACAAAAAATATGATTTGGAGGACTCAAACTTGAAGTTTCTACTTGCTCTTCCTGAAAAGTGGGAATTTTAAGTCACATCAATCAGGGATAACTATCAACTTGACATCACACCTCTAGATGAGATCTATGGAGTTCTGAAAACTCAAGAACTAGAGATGGAACAAAGGGGCAAGAGGAAAGGATCAAAAGCTAGACCAATTGCACTCAAAGTTGAAGAGAAACCAAAGGAGAAAGTTAGAAGGAAAAGCCACTCTAAAGGGAAAACCATGTTTGCTAAGTCAGATACTGAATCATCAAATTCTGATGATGACTCAAATCCTGATAATGAATCAGATACTGATAGTGATCACAACAACAATGAAGATATGGATCAAATGGTTGCCCTACTGGTTAAGAGTTTCAAGAAGATGGTCTACAAAAACTTCAAGAAAAGGGAGAAGATTTTCCATAAAAGGTTCCAGTTCCTCAAACTCTGATAAGAGGAACAACAGAAGAAATACTGATTGGAAGGAAGCTAGATTTGTAAAACCTGACAAGTCAAAAGAGAGATGTTACAACTGTGATGGACTTGGACACTTTGCAGCTGACTATAGAAAACCCAGAGCTGAGAAGAGACAAGCTTTGATCTCAAAAAAGAGAAACTGGAATGATTCATCAGACTCAGATGATGGGATCTATTATGCTCTCATGACAAATGCTGATGCTGAGACCAACACTGCTAAATTAAAGGTACCTCAGTCTACTATTGTATTTGATACTGATGATATATATATATATATATTAAGATTATTTCTTAAGACTCTGCATGTTAGTTTTAGGGATCAAACCTTAGAGAACAATAAAATCAAGAATGAAAACTTCATGCTTAAGAAAAGGAATGGTTACCTAGAAACTGAGTTGCTTTCCATGCTAAAAATTTAAAAAGAAAGAGATAATGTTGTTTATGTTAAAGAAAAATTGTTAGAAAAATATGCTTATCTAAAAGGAGCTAGCTAAAGAAAGAGAAATCATTAAACTTTGGACTAATTCGGGAAAGATAACTCAGGAAATCTTAGAAAAGGATTGTTGGGGATCAGGATTAGGATATTCAGCTAAATCTAATTCTGATAGGAAAAGTGAAAAAGAAACTGAGAAAACAGAACCAATAAAAACTGATAGTCAGGTCAAATTGAACAAGGTTCAAATACTGACCATTAAGTTTAATCCAAGTGCTAATAATGTTAAATCAATCCATGAGGAAGGTAATACCTCAGCACCTAGATCAAACTTAATTACTGAAAAGAGTGAACAAGTTCACACAAACTCAGTAAATATTGGTTCAATGACTCAGAAACAGCTTAAGCAAAACCTGAAGGATTTACACATGAAAGACAAGAGGAAAAGGTCTAGGAAAAATATGAATGACAAGGTAGATGTTGTTATTCCCAAATAATACAACAAGAATTACAGAAGGGGGGGGGGGTTGAATGTAATTCTGGCTTTTTATTGAGATTTTAAAAATGTTCTAACTTAATATATATAACAGTGTTTGATTTGCAGTAATGCGGAATGAAAGAATAATAGAAATCAAAACATTAAGCAATAAAACACCAAGCTTTAAAACTTTCTGGTGGATTTGAATTTATCCACCATATATATATATATCGTATTGAGAACTCTGTGATGATTGAATAGCACAAAGCTGCTTACAAGTGAACAAACAAACTTACAGAAAAATTCTTAGCAGATACAACCTTATCTATTTCTCTTGAAAAATAAGCTTTCTTAGTTACTTCATTCTACTTGCTACACTTGGTTTATATATCACCAAGTTACATGATAATAAGACAAGACAATAAAACAAAATGAATCTAGTCTAATATCATGCCGCTACATTACTCTATCCAGCATCTTTGAATATCTTCATATTTGCATGAAAATGGTAATGCTTCTTTGTTCACAAAATCCTTCTTAACAGGCTGCCACATTCCTTTTGTAAACACTCGACGCATGTGACTGTGTTGTCACTATCAACAACTATTTTGAATATGATCATCTGTCGGGACTAAGTTGGTTATCCGTCGGGAGCCTTGGTGATCATGCGTCGGGAGCCTTTGTAGATTATCCGTTGAGAGTCTTTCTGCCACTTGACTCTATTTCACTTGTACAGGATTACAAGACATCTTATATTCACAATTAGCCAACCTATTCTGTACATCAATCTAGTAGTCAACATGACTTAGAGAATCCTACAGAATCTATTAGACTAAAACATTGTTGTTTGCAGAAATATGCTGCAATACTTATTATTACATAAGCTACACTCTTGATGGATGTTCAGTTATCATCCATCGGGACTATAAAGATCATCCATCGGGACTATAATAAAACATCCGTTGAGAGCTAAAAAATTCACTAAATTAAATCTACTAAGGTGTTTTGTTTAACTTATCATCAAGTTCACAAAATATTCTTAACAATCTCCCCCAATTTATGTCTGCTGGAATTGTAGCCATAAATTAAGAGAAACTTGATGATAACAAAATAACTTAAATGTACAGATTGAAATATAGTAGATAAAACTGATAAGTGCTACAAATTATTGAAATTTGGACAAAGTAAAGTGTACAAAGAGTTCTTAAAATTATTATCAAGGTGCTCCTCTAGCCTGAGCAGATGACATCTATTTCCTTGATTGTCTGGATTTATTCCCAAGCTTCCTGTTGTTTTCTTCTATTTGATTTTGTAGTTGTCTGTGAAATTCAAGTTCTTCAGCATTAGATAGATCCAATTTTTCTTGCATTTCTAATAGATTCTCATTGCTAGAGATACTCAATTGGTCATCCAGTCTGAAGAATCTTATTACACCTTTATCATCCATGAATTTCATCAGCTAGTGAGGCCTCAAATGCACCCTATTTCCTATGAAGGGAATTGATAGAGTCCTTAGGAGTGCATCCGAGGCTTTGTTGCTCCTTATATCTTCTATCTTCTTTAGTACCATTCTCTTAGCAGTCACATTGAACCCAAAGTTTTTCTTGAATGATGAGAAGATTTTTATCAAAACAGAACAACTTTTTTGAAGAATCCTGTGAAGAGGCCATGTGATCTCTTTCCCACCCTTGTGTTTGAACACTAGTCTTTCAGGGAGATGTCTGTGAGCATCAATCCCTCTAACTTCTTCCAATTCATCCAAGTAGAGATTTAAATCTGAAAATTCCTTGATGTCACAGATATATAGTAGATCTCTTTTATTAACAGTTGGTTGAGCTTTGGCTAAGGTTTTGGATCTGAGAGTCACATGCTTGATCTTCTTGGTTGCTATTATCTTTGTCTTCTTTGCTTTGTTGAAGATTGGTAGGTTGAGTTCAGGAATAGGTAGACTTTCCCAGTCTATGGGCTCATCCATGGGAACTATTGGCTCACCATGAAAGTTCTTTGTAGGATCCACCTTAAAATCATCCTGCACTTCTGA
Source organism: Apium graveolens (assembly GCF_009905375.1). Classification (NCBI taxonomy): domain Eukaryota; kingdom Viridiplantae; phylum Streptophyta; class Magnoliopsida; order Apiales; family Apiaceae; genus Apium; species Apium graveolens. Next base: position 53,192,243 of record NC_133651.1, read on the forward strand.
AGGCTTGGATGTTTGAGTTGAAGTTATAGACTGTTTGGGAATTTAATCTTCCATTTCCTCATCAATGAAGTCCAATTTTCTCTTAGAATGGAGCTTGTATCTGAATTTTCTTTTCTATTGAGGTTCATTGAGCATTTTCTGATCTTGAGCTTCAGTTATCACAGGTGGTTTCTCAGAAATCTCAGTTGCAGTTTTTACAGCTTGAAGTTTGGCCAAGATAACAGCTTGCTTATTCTTTTGTTTGAGCTTTTTAGCATCTAAAGCAGCCTGATTCTTTTCTTGCTTAATTCTTTCCTTTTCTTCCTTCTTGGCTTCTGCAAACTGAGGGTGTCCAACCACCACATAGATTTCTTTACCATTTCTGTAGATCTTGGCAATTCTTCTTTTCAGCACTGAATTAGTTGGATCTTTGAAGAATGCAATGGACCTTGCCAACAGCTTCTCTTTATCTGGCCTTGGAGTCTCAAATATAAGATCCATAGGATTTTTGTCTGATGACTTTGGATAGTTCTTCTTAGGCTTCAAAACCAGATTGGCCTTTGGAGACTTTATGCATGAAGGTTGGCCCTTTTTTAAGCTACCTAGACTCATTTCATTTACATAGATTTGCTTGACTTAAGAGTAGTGATGAAAAGTCTTGTCTGGTTTCACAATTGGCCCAAATTTCTTTGTAATTTCTTTATCTATTTTCCTCCATTTGTCATCCAATTCCTTCTCAACAGCTGCAACATCAAGCTTCTTAGAATTTGATTGTGAATCCAGCTTAGCAGCTGCTATGTGGATAAGATCAATATTGTCCAATACTGGTGGCTTAGGTAAGGTAATTTCTAGAACCATTAATTGATTGATTTGAATGTGAAGCACATCCTCCCCCTCACTGATTGGCTCTCCTTGACTAACTGGGAAAAGTGAGTCTTTTTCCCCTTTTTTGTTAGCATCAAGTTGAGTGGAGGTTGAAGTTTATACAACCACCAGCTTTTGAAGCAACTGAGTTTGCTGGGCTTGATGTAAATGAATTACAGTGAGAGAGGCTTCCATTGCTTTTAGTCTTGTATCCAGAAAATCCACTTTGGTTGTAATATTAGAGTTTTTCCTCAATTGTCTGTTGATGTCAAGCATGGTTGTATTTGGAAATTTAGCATCCAATCTTTTAGAGACATCCTTCTTGACTTGGTCAATCTCTGTTTTAATTGAAGTGACATCCAGATTGTGTTGAAGAGATTGAATTTGGTACAATTAGAGAGAGTTGAGATGTGCTTGAAGTAGCTTCTTGGTGTTGGCATTGGTTGTAGCTTGAAGAGCTGTATGAGTCTGTTGAATGATGTGAAAAAGAGTGGTCTTGAAATGTTGCTCATCACATTCTTTAGAGAACACCCAAGATGGAATGTTTGATCTAGAAGCTAGGGCCTGCTTCTCCCCCTATGTCCATAAACTCTTCTTCATCACCATTTTCATCTCCAATGAACTCTTCAGAACCACAAGTTCCATAATCAACATCATCACCAGCTGTGGGAGGCATGGCTGAGATGACATCTTTTGCCCTTTGTATTGAAGTAGTTGTATGCACCAAGTTTAGCATCCATTCTGTAGCCACATTGTCCTGTTCAGCTAGAACTTGATATGCTGACATAGGGTGAGTAAATGCCTTAGCTTCAAAAGAAACAGAGTCTAAAACAACTTGATATTCTTGCTAATTAATCTATTTCTTGTCAGCCTCATTGACATCCATTAACTCACTTATAATGGGCTCTTCCCATTCAGTTGTACCTGCTTTTCTCTCATTTTCTCTCTTTTCTTGCATCAAGGGCTCCCCTTGGCTCATTACCCTCACACCCTCACCTTCACCTACTAAGGTGGAACTCCTCTCACTCTCTTTTTCCATGCTGGAAGAAATAGCCTGCATGATTTCTCTCTTTTCCTCTCCTTTTTCCTGAGAGCAACTCAGCCTCACACTCAATTCACTCCATTCCCTTAGTCGTAAGAGTGATTGTAAAACTACTAACTCATCTACACTTGTAACGATTGTCGAAATTTCAGTGTGTGTAGTAAGTACCGACGGATGAGGAATATCCGTCGGGGTAATAGTCCGGATAGCCGACGGATGACTGCGGTTAGGCACATCCGTCGGGATACAATCACTAACCGACGAATGAACAATATCCACCGGAATAGAAGAAATGATAGAGTTTGGAGTGGAAACTATTGTAGACTCTGTGCAGATTGATGATAATTTGGGCACATATGTCTCAACAGTTCCTGAAAGAATTGGAAAATGAGCCAACAAATCATCTAAAAGATGATTCTCACTTGCACTAGATTTTGGCTTCTCCAACAGAGTTAAAGAAGGAGAATCAGGGATTGATGTGTTGATCATATCCACATCCAGAGAATTTGTGGGAGAGTTTGGTGTTTATGGTGCTTCTATGATTAAATATTTTGGTTGTGACTCCACATTTATTGGAGCCACAATAAACTGAATTTGAGATGGTGCAGTGACTGAGTCTTTAGCTACAGTTGGCACTGTGTGTGTTCACTGTGCATCCCCAATGGTTTGAGATCTCTTCTTTCTGGCATAAGTTTGGGGTGAGCTTCTGTCCCTTACCCTCTTGGTCTGTGCTCCTGGTTGGGAGCTTGTTTCAATAGTAAAATCCTTTTGGGAGGATGAAATTAGAGTTGTGCTGATTTCCTTATTAATCACCACAGTTTGTGGGGAAACTGTGGTGTGGCTAGGCTTTGGTACACTCACCTCTCCATCCTTATTCTTGGGGTTTCTTTGATGTTCACCCTATCCCTCACCTACCTTAACACCCTTCACACTCCCCTCTTTAGTTTTGGTAGATTTTGCAATTGGTTTATTTTGAGAGAAACCAGAGGGAGTTTTCTTTGTTTTGGATTTGGAAAATTTTGTTTTGGTGGCTTGGTTAGGCATCTGTTGGGTCATTGACACAGATGCCATAGCCACACTTAGAGGCAAAGAACTTTGGGAGGTGGAAATAGTAGAGACAGTGGTGCTTACCTCACTTACCTGAGGGCCCTCCATGATTGGTAAATAGAAAAGGGGCACCTCTTTGTGATGATTTGCTCTGTTAAGATCTACAATCACTCTTCTTTCTTGAACCCAACAATCCAGTTTATTGGTTGGGTTCTCAATAATAATATCCTTAATAAGATGGTTAGCAAGAACTATAAAGAATCTAGCATAATAGACATTTTTAGCTCTCTTTTTAATTTCCCCTAACTTGTAACCTGACTCAAACATAATCATATCACTGAAATTATAGTACTTATCAGTAACTAGCATATAAAGCATGTTAAGCATGGCAGTGTTGACAGAATCAAAATTACTTACCTTACCAGAAAATACCTTGGTAACTACACCACACAAATAACTCCACTCTTTCCTAAGACCTAGCCTTTTAATCTCACTTAACTTAGTGATAGGAAGAGCATAGCCAATAGAATGGTAACTAAATTAGCATCTGTGTGTGGTTCAGTAGTGGTGTTCTCAGGGGTCTTAAAGCATGCTTGAATTATGTCACTGTTAATGCAGAATTGCTTACCTTTAAGAGTAAAAGTTATGGTTTTGTCAGTAGACTGGTACACATCAGTAGCCCATATCTCCTCCACAACTTCGCAGTAGATTGTGGGTGATTCCAGCATCGCATAACTGAGTTTGCATTCCTTTACAAAGTCCATCATTTTATGAAAATCTTCGGATTCAGGAATTTCTTTGTTCACAAGAGCAACGAAATTGTTCTTCTCATAGATGAATCCTGAATGAGACATGATTTTGACTACTGGTGCCATTGTTAAAGTGAGGAAATTTGCAGTGAGAAAAAAGATTTTGCTTTGAGGAAGAAGATAGCATTTAGTTGCAATAGAGAATGATAAAAGTTAAAATAAACTTGAAGTTAGGCTTTTATGTATTCTCAGATTAAAATGGAATAAAAATTAAAGTTCAAAAAAGAACCAATTAAAATTGCCCAAAATAGCCGTTTAAAAATAAAATAAATTGTCAAAATTCTGTCAATTATCCGTCGTGATATACTTACAGACTATAAGTATATTCGATGGATAATGTTCAGTACTTTTAACGGCTAAGATGTAGACAATTCGATGGATGAGAATAAAGCAATTATCCGTCGAGTTTAAAATAATCCAGAAAAGTAATTGATTTTTACCAGGCTATTATATTTCGACAGATGATCAAACTAGATGGATAATGAACATCCGTCGGGATGTAAATTTTGACTTAGCCAAAATTTCATCTAAAATAGAAAAATTAATTAAGTTTCTGGCTACATTACAACTTGCAAAATTAACAGAAATAATTTAAGAATAATTAAGCATACCTAACTGACTTACCAACCTAGAAAAGGTGGATTCATCAAGTGGCTTGGTAAAGATATCTGGAAGCTGCTTTTTACTTGGAACAAAATGAAGTTCCACAGTACCATTCATCACATGTTCCCTAATGAAGTGGTACTTGATGTCTATGTGCTTTGTTCTTGAATGTTGCACTGGATTTTCAGTGATGGCAATTGCATTTGTGTTATCACAGAAAATAGGAATTCTGTCCACTTGTAGACCATAGTCCAACATTTGGTTTTTCATCCATAGAGTCTGTGCACAACAACTACCAGCAGTAATATACTCAGCTTCAGCTGTAAAAGTAGAAACTGAGTTTTGCTTTTTACTGAACCAGGATACTAGCTTGTTTCCTAGAAAATGACAGGTTCCTGTTGTACTTTTTCTATCTATTTTACAACCTGTATAATGTGCATCTGAATAACCAGTTAGATGAAAACCAGAATCTCTAGGGTACCAAATGCCAAGTTTTGATGTGCCCTTGAGATATCTGAAAATTCTCTTAATAGCTACTATATGAGATTCTCTAGGATCAGCCTGAAATCTAGCATAAAGACAAGTAGCAAAAATTATATCTGGCCTAGTAGCTGTTAAGTACAAAAGTAAGCCAACCATGCCTCTATAGCTTGAAATATCCACAGACTTTTCAGTAGTGTTTAATTCAAGTTTAGTTGCAGTGGACATGAGAGTTTTTGCAGATGTGCAATCCATTAGATCAAACTTCTTTAAAAGATCATGAATATAATGAATATTCCATCACTAACTTGCTTAACTTGTAAACCAAGAAAGTAAGTTAATTCTGCCATCATGCTCATTTCATACTTACTTTGCATCAGTTTGGCAAACTTTTTGCTAAATTTTTCATCTATAGAGCCAAATATAATATCATCTAAATAAATTTGAACAAGTATACTAAAGCCATTCACATTTCTGAAGAATAAAGTTTTGTCAACAGTACCTCTAGTGAAGTGATTTTCTAAGAGAAACTTTGACAATGTATCATCCAGGCTCTAGGTGCTTGCTTCAATCCATAAAGTGCTTTCAACAAAGTAAACATATTCAGGAAAATTTGGATCTTCAAAACCAGGAGGCTGACTTACATAGACTTCCTCCTCCAAATCTCCATTCAGAAAGGCACTTTTGACATCCATTTGATAGACTTTGAAATTGGCATGGGATGCATAGGCTAAGAAAATTCTGATGGCTTTAAGTCTTGCAACAGGAGAAAAAGTTTCATCAAAATCTATTCCTTCTTGTTGACAGTAGCCCTTAGCAACCAATCTAGCTTTGTTCCTGACAACTATGCCATTTTCATCCATCTTGTTTCTGAATACCCACTTGGTGTCAATTGGATTCTTTCCCTTAGGCTTGGGTACCAGCTTTCATACCTTGTTCCTTTCGTTTAGCTCTTCCTGCATAGATAAAACCCAATCAGGATCCAACAAGGCTTCTTCTACCTTCTTTAGTTCTTCCTTAGAAAGAAAGCTGCTATACAGACATTCTTCTTGAGTTGCTTTTCTTGTTTGAACTCTAGAAGATGCATCACCAATAATGATCTCAAAAGGGTGATCTCTAGTCCATTTTCTCTGTTGTGATAGATTAGCTCTTGATGAAGAGACCTCATTGTTGTCTTGATGTGTGACTGAGTTTTGATTATAAGAGACTCCCCCTGAGTTTATGGATCTTTGACTTAAAAATGGGGTTCTTTCTATAAGTGATATGTTTTGACTCTCAGCTTCTCTCATTGTTCCGACGGATGATGCACTTTGTATCTCGACGGATGAAGCTGATTGTCTATCGATGGATGAAGCAGATTGTCTACCGACGGATGAAGCATTATATAACTCGACAGATGTTAAATTACGTGCTTCATTTGTTGTAGATTTTTCTGCATTATCCTTAGCCACTATTTCTTGATCACTTTCATCATCACTGTCATCACTAACCATCCCAACATTATCAAATTTGAGGCTTTCATGGAAATCTTCATCTTGCAGTCCTTCAATCTTTTTATCATCAAACACAACATGTACAGATTCCATAACAATGTTGGTTCTTAGATTGTAGACTCTATATGCTTTTCCCACAACATATCCAACAAAAATTCCTTCATCTGCTTTGGCATCAAACTTTCCATGTTGATCAGTTTGATTCCTTAAGATATGGAATTTACAGCCAAAAACATGTAAGAAATTTAGAGTTGGCTTCCTATTCTTGAACAATTGATAGGGTGTCATGCACTTTGCTTGATTGATCAAAGAAATATTTTGAGTGTAGCATGCAGTATTCACAGCTTCAGCCCAAAAGTATGTTGGTAACTTTGATTCTTCCAGCATTGTCCTTGCAGCTTTAATGAGAGATCTGTTTTTCCTTTCCACTATTCCGTTCTATAGTGGAGGTCTTGCTGCAGAAAACTCATGCATGATCCCATTATTTTAACAAAATAATTTCATCACAGAATTCTTGAACTCAGTTCTATTGTCACTCATGATTCTTCTTACTTTGAAGTCAGGATGATTGTTGACTTGCCTAATGTGATTGATGATGATTTCACTAGCTTCATCTTTGGATTTTAGAAAATATGTCCAAGAGAACTTTGAGAAATCATCTACAATAACTAGGAAATATCTTTTTCTAGAGATGGAAAACACATTGACTGGTCCAAACAAATCCATGTGCAACAGTTGCAAAGGTTCTTCAATTGTTGAATCAAGCTTCTTTCTGAATGATGCTTTAATCTGCTTTCCTTTCTGGCAGGCATCACATAATCCATCCTTTGAAAACTCCACTTGAGGAATACCTCTGACCAAGTCTTTCTTGACTAGCTCATTCGTGGTATTGAAGTTTAGATGGGAAAGCTTCTTGTGCCATAACCAACTTTCATATTGACTTGCTTTAATGAGAAGACAAGTTATTGATTCTGCATTAGATGAGTTGAAATCAGCTAGGTACACTATAATATCTGGGATATATCGTGTAATTATTTTTTTGCTAATAAATAAATATTATGCATGTTCAGTATTTATTATGTGAATTATTTGTTAAGTGGTATATGTGTTTGGATGTTTAAAAATAATATAAATTGAGTATTTTAATTTTTATATGTCCAAAATAAAATATAGATAATTTTCATATCTTCCTATTTATTTTTATGTTGATTTATGATTTTATAGGAAATTTATGGATTTTATAAATTCTTTTTCCGAGTATTTATAAACTATTTAATTTAATCGGGAACTAGCCGACGTCACCCGTTTTTACATTTTTATAACCAGAAACTCTTCCGAGAACTCCTTTCTAACCTAATTGCAATATTCCGAGCATTTTCCATGTTTCGACTTTTTCAATCCGGTGTACGGTTTGTCCTGTGCGGGTCCCGGCGCAATATTTTCGATACAATATTTGCTTCGGTAAATCAATAAAACTCATATTTTCGATAAACGGGATCTTTTTATTAAACTATTATAATTATCACCTCGTAATACGTGTAACCAGGCGCTGAGACCAAGACCGCAGTACAAATTGTACTGATTTGAATAATTATCTCGAAAACCGATACCGTTTGGATCCGTTTTTATAAATAAACGTACTATTTTATATCCGAAATGATCCAACGGGATACTAATTTTCCGTAATTATAAATAATCTTTACCGTATTTTATTTTGTACCGAAAATCATTTGCAAACAGTAATTATATAATTTTACAGAGAAAATACATATATTCATATAACCTTCCAAGAATCAAACTGCAAATCAGAGGTGTTATTGATCTTTATTTGGAAAGCTCGAGTAACCAAATCGAAGGGTGTAAGGAGTACTATCAGAATCTGTGCTTCATATCACTGCAGAATCAAAGGTTTATTTTCTATAATTTTTATTAATTTCGAATTATTTTGATTAAAAATATGAATTTTTGTACGGATGATTGTTTGAATGATTTGATGCTTGCATGTTGTAGAGCTTGTTTTCCTGATGATTTTGATATGTCATATGACTAATTTGGAGTTCAATAACATGTTCAAAATTGAGTTTGATTTTCGAATTTTGAAATTAGGGTTTATAACCCGTATGAATGTTCTTAATTGAAATTTAGGGCTTTTTGTTCCAGGGGTTATTAGATGTTCTAGATGGGTGGGTTTTTTTCCCCTTGAAATTTCCAATTGATTGGTATATAGTATGTTAACAGACGATCCCTGGTTTGAAGGGAGTTGTGTTTTGAAGTTTCTTCCAGTTCGCCGGAAACTAGCGAACTTCTCGGCCAATTTCCGGCCAACTCAGGGATTATCAGAATGATTTGATTACATGGTTGTGTTCCTTGTAAATTGTAGTTGTGATCTAGTTTTGATGGTGGGGTGAGGACGCCGGAATCGTCTTCTCCGGCGAACCCCGATTGTTTTCCGGCGAACCCCTGTAAAATTGCAGTTTAGTACCTGTAGTTTTAAGAACGATGCAGTTTGGTTCCTGTAGTTTGTAAATTTTGCAAATAAGGGATTCCTGTTTATAAATTATTTAAATATTATATTTCCTATTTATTTTAATTATAAAAATTCATTTTTAATTACTGAAAATTCCAAAAATTATTTTTAATTCAAAAATAAATCTGAATTAATTAGTTAATAATTTTAGTTAATAATTAATTGATTAATTGGTCAATTAATTCGAAAATTAATTGATTAATTGATTTAATTAATTATTAATTGATTTTAATTAATTATTTAATTAGATTTAATTATTTATAATGACTTAAAAATTCTGAAAAATAGTTTCGAGCTTTAAAATATTATTTTAAATTGTTTTCAAGGCTCGATAATTATTATAAAATTATTTTGAAGCCCGATTTGGCCAACCGAACCCTGTTTATTACTTTAAAATTTACCCAACGACCCATTTTAATTTCGAAAAATATTTTAAAAAATCATATTAAATACCCGAAAGCCTGTTTATGACCCGAAACTTCTTTATAAATGGAATGTCATTGATTATTTGACGTGCTATTTGCTATATATGACTTGTTTGTTTGACTGTCGGTCCATATGTTCATTGTTTACTTGTTTTTAGCATGACTTTCAATCCGTTAGTCGGATTTGGGTAAAACGAAAGGTAGATAGAAGTGTATACTGAAAAGAATCATATGAGTTGAGTATTGATAGATACTTATGGTATATGAGCAGAAGAGGCAAGGCGTAGGAAAGGGTAACAGATAGTCGAGGAGTAGGAGATTGTGATTGGAAATTGGTGAAATATAGCAAGCTAGTACCAGGCAAGTGTTCTGAACTTTCTCGAGATATATTGTAGATTATTGATAGTCCTGTTTCATATTGCAAGTGCTTTGAAGCACTGAACCCTAAACCTTGATTTTAGCTATTGATCTTTGAGCCGTAAACCTTATTCTTTCTGAACCATAAACCTTATTCTTTCTGAACCATTAATTGTTGAATACCTGAATAAGAACCACAGATATACGATACTACTCCATAAATACATGCAAACTAAATACCAAACACTGAATCAGATTGCTTACATATTCCAACCATTGTACCTTACGCTCTGAAAGATCAAATCCTTATAACCTTGAAACTTTGATTCTTCTGTTATCCATTTCTTTCACCATTTGATAGCCATATTTCATTTGTGAAGATTGGAACCATCTCATTATTGGACATCCAATATTGCCTATGATTTTGTTTACTGCTTTACATTATTTATTCTGTAATTATGTTAGAACTGGATTGTTTTATAAAATTGTGGACCAGATTCGTGGTCAGACTAGATTGTTGGTCAAGTTAGGCCAATGTGTGCCTTGGATCCAGTAATTAGAGTAGAGCTGTGTGCCTTGCTCGGGGTTAGTGCGTGACTGATCAGCAGCCTAACCTTGGTTTTTAAAATAAAAATATAATATCCAATTCTAAATCATTATCCATTGTTCACTTGATACCTTAACTCTTTTCACTTGATAATCATTATTCTCAGTCTTGTCAATGTGACTTGCTGAGCTAGTTAGCTCATTTGTGCGATGTTTTTTATGTTCTTTTCCAGTTAGAAGGAACCTGTTGGTACCGAGGATCCCCAATCCAGTGCGAGAGCTAGGGGTCCAGGTTGATTGAGTTAAGATAGCTGACAGCTTTTGGAATAGTTTAAGTTTATAAAATTTGTAATAATGTTTAATATTCAGTTGTAAGTTTGAATAGTCGGGATTTGGGCGTTTGTAATATAAGTGTGTGTGTGTGGCTTGTGTACATACTTTAACCTGTTGCGGTCCGTGGTAGTTGGTAAGTAGGGTCACTGCATATTATTATTATCTTTAATATTGTTATAAGCAGGTTATAATTAAGGTGTATGTGGACCCCAAACTTCTGACCCGGGTTTGGAGGGCGCCATAGGTTTGGTATCAGAGCTACAGGTTATAAGTCACTGACACAAGCCTAGGTTGACGGGAATGGGTAGAGGGTTAGGTTTAGAAGTAAGGAAATAGAAAGATAGAACGTCGAAAGGATGAGTGCGAAGGTATAATAGGTATTAGTATAATTCGCGTTGTGGTTCGAGATTCTTATATTGCGATATGATTTGAGATAACAGCGATGACCGACTCTTTCATCTCCATACCAGCTGATCACTCAGAGCCCTCAGTTGGAGGTCCATCTTCAGATCCACGTCCTATTGTTCCACCAGTGTTGGCTATTTTACCTCCACCTGTGTTGCAGCCCGTACCACTACAGGTCATTCCACCCCTAGGCATGAGACCACCTATCAGAGGACCCCCACCAGTTGATTCAGATTCCACAGGGCATTTAGTTACGGGTGCCCCATTCCAGTCTACATTGCATCATGTTCCTTATTACTGGTATGAGGCTCTTCTATTGGAGCGTGATTCCTTGTTGGCACAGATCCGAGAGCAGCAGCATATCATCAGGACTACAGATGTTAATCGTGGTGTGAGGGAGATTCGAGAGGAAATCCATGTGACACGCAGGATTCTTGAGGCTAGGCTACATGGAGCTACATTACCTGGCCGAGGCCCTGATGCATTTATGGGATGGGCTAGTGAGGTGATGGAGGACCTTGAGAGGCTGGGCGGACCAGAGTTTCCGTGGAGTTAGAGCTAGAGGCACAGAGATGGAGATGCTGAGCAGTGCTGTTGTGGTTGTTTAGTATGTACAATAGTGTGTAGTATGTATCAGAAGACTTTTGGGTTGTATTTATAGACTAGATCTGCTGACTAGTGAGTAGGTTTGTTGTACCCTTTCGCTTTTACTTCCGAAGCATTTTAACGCTTGTACTACCTAAAACGTTTGATCTATATATATATCAGTACCTTTTCCTTTCCAATATTGTCATGTACATTACTACACCTATTTTACTTTACCTTATTTATTGCACCAGTTATACCCCAGTGATACCATATACCCTATTCTCTTAATTGTTTATATTCTGTAAAGAAGCATGCAATTCACTTAATTCAACTGTTACAACTGTTTTCAAAAAGAAGATATTTCTGTTTTACAAAACTTTTCTTCTATGCAAAGGATTTGATTTAAAGGCTAAATAAGTTGTTTGATTCTTTACAGAAAATGCCTCCCAGAAGAAATACCCGCACCAACACCCAGAACGAAGAAACGAACAACAACAATAACAACCAAGATGATACCAACCAGAATGCAAACCCAGGACCCATAGACCCAGCAATAGCCCAGATTCTTCAAATCTTGGCTCAACAAACAGCTCACCTGACTCAACAATAACAAAGACAAACCAATTTCCATGTAACTTTTAAAACTTTTCAGGCGGTAAACCCACCAGAATTCAAGGGTTCCTTAGATCCGATTGAAGCGAATGTTTGGTTAAAGGAAATAGAAAAGTCATTTGCTTTAGTTAAAGTGAAGGAAGAACTGAAGGTGGAGTTTGCAAGTTATTATTTGAAGAATGAGGCCACCTATTGGTGGGAGACTGTGAAGACATTGGAAGGTACATATGTTATTACTTGGGAGAGGTTCAAAGAATTGTTTTTAGAAAAGTATTTTCCCCAGTTTGTTCAGGATCAGATGGAGCTGAAGTTTTTAGAGCTAAAGCAAGGAAATATGTCGGTAGCTGATTATGAAAGTAAGTTTGAAGAATTGTCAAGGTATGTGCCATCATATGTAGATATCGATAGGAAGAAGGCCAAGAGATTCCAACAAGGTCTGAAGCCATGGATTAGAGGGAAGGTAGCCATATTTGAATTGTATACTTATGCAGGAGTTGTACAGAAGGCCATTATTACAGAAACTGAGAGTGAGATGTCATATTAAGAAAAGGAAAGTAAGAAGAGGAAGTTTGAAAGGAATGAAGGACAGTCACAACCAGGGAAGTTTCCAAATTTTAAGAAGGGCAAGTTTCAGCCAGGGAGAAATTTTAATTTCAAAAAGAAAAATACAGGCGACGGAGGCCAGGGCAATCGTCCAGTCAATGTGAATCAGCCGAATCAGTTGAGGTTAACTTTTCCCGATTGTTAGGTATGTGGAAAGAAGCACGGAGGAGTTTGTAATAAGTTGAACGTGGTTTGTTTCAAGTGTAATCAGAAAGGGCACTATTCGAGGGAGTGCCACAATCAGCCAGCAAGAGAGCCAGTGAACAAGGATCGGCCTACCCAGAATCCAGCAGTTAAGGTTCGAGCTATTGGATTTACATGCTTTAAATGTGGGAAGCCAGGATATATAGCCAGGGATTGCAAGACACCAGCCCCAATTAGTAATGCATTAAAAATTATGGGATCTACTCCAGTAATAAATAAGACTCCAAGGGCTAGAGTTTTTGATATGTCTGTGAAGGACGCTATCCAGGATACTGATGTCGTGGCAGGTACGCTTAATGTGAATTCTTTATGTGCCAAAGTGTTAATAGATTCGGGAGCAACTTGATCGTTTATTTCTCAAGATTTTGTTAGTAAGTTAAATTGTCCAGTTGAGTATTTAAATGAAATAATGACTGTGGAATTAGCAAATCAAGAACGTGTATCTGTTAATCAAGTTTGTGGGAATTGTGAGATTAAGATTTCTGGTAATAAGTTTCATGTAGATTTGATATCATTTAAGCTAGGAGAGTTTGACGATATCTTAGGAATGGATTGGTTATCTAAGCACGATGCCCAGATAGATTGTCAAAATAAGAAGGTAATGGTGAAGACGCCAAATGAGAGGATAGTAACGTTTAAGGGCCAGAAACAAGAAAAGAAGTTCTTAACGCTGATCCAAGCTAAAAGGTTAATACGACAAGGATGCGAGCATTTCGTTGCATACGTGATTGATAGAAGTCAGGAGCCAGCAAAACTTGAAGATATTCCGGTAGTCAATGAATTCCCAGACGTGTTCCCCGATGAGTTACCAGGACTTCCTCCAGATAGAGAAATTGAGTTTGCGATCGACTTAGCACCTAGAACGGAACCAGTATCCAAGGCCCCGTACAGAATGGCGCCCGTTGAGATGAAGGAACTAACAAAGCAATTGCAAGAGTTGTTAGAGAAAGGAGTAATCAGACCCAGTGTATCCCTTTGGGGGTGCACTGGTACTATTTTTCAAGAAGAAGGATGGGAGCATGAGACTGTGTATCAGCTATCGAGAGCTCAACAAGCTTACAATCAAGAACAACTATCCGTTACCCAGAATTGATGATTTGTTTGACCAGTTGAAAGGAGCCAAGTACTTTTCCAAGATCGATTTGAGATCGGGATATCACCAACTAAAGATTAAGCCAAAGTATATACCAAAGACAACTTTCAGGACAAGGTATGGACATTATAAATTTTTAGTGATGTATTTTGGATTAACCAATGCCCCAAAAACATTCATGGACCTGATGAACAGAATTTTCAAAGAATACTTGGACAAGTTTGTTATTGTATTTATAGATGATATTTTGATTTATTCACAGACATAAGAGGATCATGAAGAACATTTGAGGACAGCTTTGAAGATTTTAAGGAAGAACAAGTAATATGCTAAATTCTCGAAGTGTGAGTTTTGGTTACTGGAAGTCCAGTTCTTAGGACACAGTCAGTAATGAAGGGATCAAAGTGGACCCAGTGAAGATTGAAGCAATTACAAATTGGGAAAGAGCGAGAACCCCAACAGATGTAAGAAGTTTCTTGGGATTAGCGGGATATTATCGCCGATTTGTTCAAAATTTCTCAAGGATTGCAACATCATTGATGAAGCTTACACGGAAGAATGAAAAGTTTATATGGAACGATAAATGTGAAGAAAGTTTTCAGGAATTGAAGTGAAGATTAATCACGTCACCTATTTTGTCACTTCCAGTCGATCAAGGAAATTTTTTAATCTATAGCGATGCTTCCCATAAAGGAACCGGATGTGTTCTAATGCAGCACTATATGGTTATTGCGTATGCGTCGAGGTAATTCAAACCACACGAACAGAAGTATCCTACTCATGATTTGGAGCTAGCAGCTATAGTATTCGCTTTGAAGATTTAGAGATATTATCTATATGGAGAGAAATGCGAGATTTATACGGATCACAAAAGCTTGAAGTACATATTCACACAGAAGGAGCTTAATATGAGACATAGAAGATGGTTAGAGTTGATTAAGGATTATGATTGCACGATTAACTATCATCCCGGTAAAGCAAACACTGTGGCAGATGCGTTAAGTCGGAAAAAAAGTTGAATGTGTTATCAGTACCCGAAGAGATATATAAGGAATTTCAGAAACTGGAATTGGAGATTAGAGTTTGCAAGCCTGATGAAGCAAAAATGTATAGTATGACTTTCCAGTCGGAGTTATTAGAGAAGATAAGGAAGTGTCAGAAGGTGGTAATGGATCAGGACATTAACCGTTTGGTAGGTGAGGAATTGTGCACGCAAAAGGACGATCAAGGCATTCTTAGGTTTTCTTCTAGAATTTGGATTCCACCAGTGACGGAGTTGAAGAATGAAATTTTACAGGAAGCTCATAATTCAAGGTATTCAATCTATCCATGAAGTACCAAGAGGTATAGAGATTTAAAGAAAAATTATTGGTGGCCCGATATGAAGAGGGAAATTACAGAAGGGGTTAGCAGATGTTATATATGTCAGAAAGTTAAAGCAGAGCATCAGAGACCAAGTGGATTGTTGCATCCATTAGAGATTCCAGAGTGGAAGTGGGAGCATATTGCCATGGATTTCATAGTCGGATTACCAAGAACAAAAGCCAATCATGATGCCATTTGGGTTATAGTGGACAGAAATGAAAGATTTTCACTGGACAAGTTAGTTCACATGTACCTGAAAGAAATCATAGTTCGTCATAGAGTTCCTGTATCTATCGTATCCGATCGAGATAAATGATTTAAAAATTCTGAAAAAAAGTTTCGAGCTTTAAAATATTATTTTAAATTGTTTTTAAAGCTCGATAATTATTATAAAATTATTTTGAAGCCCGATTTGGCCAACCGAACCCTGTTTATTGCTTTAAAATTTACCCAACGACCCGTTTTAATTCCGAAAAATATTTTTAAAAATCATATGAAGTACCTGAAAGCCTGTTTATGACCCGAGACTTCTTCATAAATGGAATGTCATTGATTGTTTGACGTGCTATATGCTATATGTGACTTGTTTGTTTGACTGTCGGTTTATATGTTCATTGTTTACTTGTTTTTAGCATGACTTTCAATCCGTTAGTCATATTTGGGTAAAATGAAGGGTAGATAGAAGTGTATACTGAATAGAATCATATGAGTTGAGTATTAATAGATACTTATGGTATGTGAGCAGAAGAGGCTAGGCGTATGAAAGGGAAACAGATAGTCGAGGAGTAGGAGATTGTGATTGGAAATTGGTGAAGTATAGCAAGCTAGTACCAGGCAAGTGTTCTGAACTTTCTCGAGATATATTGTAGAATATTGATAGTCCTGTTTCATTTTGCAGGTGCTTTGAAGCACTGAACCCTAAACCTTGATTCCAGCTATTGATCTTTGAGCCATAAACCTTATTCTTTCTGAACTATAAACCTTATTCTTTCTAAACCATTGATTGTTGAATACCCGAATATGAACCACAGATATACGATACTACTCCACAAATACATGCAAACTAAATACCAAAAACTGAATCAGATTGCTTACATATTCCAACCATTGTACCTTACGCTCTGAAAGATCAAATCCTTATAACCTTGAAACTTTGATTCTTTTGTTATCCATTTCTTTCACCATTTGATAGCCATATTTCATTTGTGAAGATTGGAACCATCTCATTATTGGACATCCAATGTTGCTTATGATTTTATTTACTGCTTTACATTATTTATTCTCTTATTATGTTAGAACTGGATTGTTTTATAAAATTATGGACCAGATTCGTGGTCAGACCAGATTCGTGGTCAAGTTAGGCCAATGTGTGCCTTGGATCCAGTAATTAGAGCAGAGCCGTGTGCCTTGCTCGGGGTTAGTGCGTGACTGATCAGCAGCCTAACCTTGGTTTTAAAATAAAAATATAATATCCAATTCTAAATCATTATCCATTGTTCACTTGACACCTTAACTCTTTTCACTTGATGATCATTATTCCCAGTCTTGTCAATGTGACTTGCTGAGCTAGTTAGCTCATTTGTGCGATGTTTTTTATGTTCTTTTCCAGTTAAGAAGGAACCTGTTGGTAGTGAGGATCCCCAATCCAGTGCGAGAGCTAGGGGTCCAGGTTGATCGAGTTAAGCTAGCTGACAGCTTTTGGAATAGTTTAAGTTTATGAAGTTTGTAATAATGTTTAATATTCAGTTGTAAGTTTGAATAGTTGGGATTTGAGCGTTTGTAATATAAGTATGTGTGTGTGGCTTGTGTACATACTTTAAGCTGTTGCGGTCCGTGGTAGTTGGTAAGTAGGGTCATTGCATATTATTAATATCTTTAATATTATTATAAGCAGGTTTTAATTAAGGTGTGTGTGTGTGGACCCCAAACTTCTAACCCGAGTTTGGAGGGTGCCACATACACATTCCTTTTTCTCACTCCAATGAGAACCACTTTGTTGCTCTTCTTGTTGTTCACAACATAGGCTTCCGAATTGAAAGTGACTGAGTTGCCCTTATCACAAAGATGGCTGATACTCAACAAATTATGGTTGAGTCCATCCACTAGGGCAACCTCTTCAATGATGACATTATCCTTTGAAATCAAGCCATATCCCACAGTATAACCCTTGCTGTCATCTCCAAAAGTGATACTTGGGACAACTCTTTCCTTGAACCCAGTGAGCAGGGTAGAATCTCCAGTCATGTGCCCTGAGCACCCACTATCCAAATACCAAAGATTCTTTCTGTTTCCCTGCACACATCAAAATCAAATCAAGTTGATTTTGGTACCCAAGTTTCCTTGGGTCCTACCTTGTTAGCCTTTTTCTTTGGTTTTTTAGGTTTGACCTCATTTGACTTAGGTATTTCAGATTCGTCCTTAGTCACTTGAGTTGAACCTTTGAAACCATTCATTGAAGCAAAATTATCATGCACATTTTAATTAACAGGAAAAGGCATGCTATTTGTAAACATGTTATTCCAGTAAGGCATGCTAAATGGAATTTGAGGAATACTAAATGCAGTATAATAAGTATTAGGTGCAAATGGAATATTAGCAAACTATGCATTCATATTCTGTGTAGGAAAAACATTCATAGGCATTGCAGACATAGCAATCATGTTGGGAAAAGAAGAAGGTGCAAACATGGAAGTAGGCATAGCAAGTTTGCAATTAACAGACAAATGATTAACACTACCACACTTGACACATATTTTTCTTGGAGCATATTTATTAGGTGTGTGGTTGTTATGTTTGTTAATTCCTATTTTTCCATTTCTATTGTTTTTCCTTTTTGATTCTATTTTAACCTCAATCTTTTCTAATCTGACATACAATTACCTGATAGACAAATGCCCAACATTAACTCTCTTTTCTTTTCTCACTCGACTTGATTCTCCTGGAACAAAGTTTTGAGAAACTGATCCATATTTATTATTTAACTCAGCTAGCTTAGCTTTGCTGACTGGCTTACTGACATTCGACGGATGTGGCTCATTGTCTTTCGACGGATAATCCTTTTGATTATTCGACGGATAATTTTCATCATAAGTCGTGTCCACATCTGTTGAAAGTCCTTCAACCAAGTTGGAATCAAGCATCTCTTTATTCTTTTTCCAGGATACATCACAAAAAGATTCTATACCTTGAACTTTAGTGATTTGAGCATGGACATCTCTGGATGATTTCCATGCTTTAATCACTTCATGTTCTCGTTCAAGTTGCTTTCTTAAAATCTCCTCTTTCTTTAAGGATTCTGTAAGTTCATCCTTAGCAACCTTGCATTCTAATTTCAATTTTTCAAACTTAATAAATTGAGTCTTTACACATTGTTTCTTTCACTTAAAAACACATTGTTTTATTTATTTTATTATTTCCTTTAGTGAGAGACTTGAGTGTAACACCCAGGTGATATAATTCAGTAGACATGTCATTTATTGCATCATTAAACTCACCTTTAGAAAAATGAGCTAGGTTAGTTGTGATTACCTGATTGCTTGATGAACTTGTCTCTGTTTCATCTGATTTGGCCATTAGGGCTAGATTGACATAGTTTATTTCTTCATCTTCATCCAATCCATCGGCAACCTAGTTATTCTCCTGTATAATGAAGGCCCTTTCCTTTTGTTTGAGCAGCTCAAAATATTTTTACTTATAATCAATAGGCTCAAACTTCTTCTTGCTAGAATCAAACTTTCTACACTCACTTGCAAAATGACCAGCTAAGCCACATTTGAAACACTTGAATTTAGATTTATCCACCATGTTTCTGTTTGGCTTAGCAGCTCCAAAATTCTTCTTGAATTTAAGCTTGGCAAATCTCCTGGATAAGAATGCTAGATGCTCATCTATATCATCCATGTCATCTTGGCTCAACTGTTCTTCATTTTCAGCTACCAGCCCTTTACCTTTGCTCTCACAAACCCTTGAGTTTGATGAAGATTCAACAGCTTCTACCTTTATCTCTTTCTCCTTCTCTAACTCAGCAACTAGTGCAATGGATCCTCTCTTCTTTTTTCCATTCTCTATCTTTTCATCTTGCTCTATTTCAAGCTCATAGGTTTTCAGGATGCCATACAGTCTTTCCAATGTGAACTCCTTATAATCTTGTGAATTTCTCAATGAGACTATCATTGGCTTCCACTCCTTTGGGAGAGATCTAAGGAACTCGAGGTTAGAGTATTTTGTTTGATAGACCCTTCCATGCAGTTTTAGAGCATTCAGTAGTTTCTGAAACCTACTGAAAATATCCATGAGTGACTTACTATCTTCACAGTGAAAGTACTCGTATTGCTGAATCAAGAGTTGCATCCTGTTCTCCCTTACTTGCTCAGTACCATCACAAATAATCTGTATTGTGTCCCAAACCTTTTTGGCTATTTTATAGTTAATGATGTTGTCAAACATATCACCATCAACACCATTAAATAGTATATTCATGGACTTTTTATCTTTACCGACTTGCTCAATGTCTGGATCAGACCATTCATGCCTAGGCTTTGGAACTGATGGTTCATTCCCTGTAGCAGCTCTCATAGGGACATGAGGACCTTTTTCAATACAGTCCACATAAGCTACATCTTGAGAAAGAAGATGTAGGTGCATCTTTACCTTCCAGTGGTGATAGTTGTCTTTGTCCAGAAATGGAATCTTTACTCCAACATCCTTCTTGTTCATCTTGTTGATTGTTGTGATCTTTACACTCTTTGTACTTCAAGAGCTTGCTCTGATACCAATTGTTATTCCCAAATAATACAACAAGAATTACAGAAGGGGGGTTGAATGTAATTCTGGATTCTTTTTGAGATTTTAAAAATGTTCTAACTTAATATATATAACAGTATTTGATTTGCAGTAATGCGAATGGAAGAATAATAGAAATCAAAACACTAAGCAATAAAACACCAAGCTTTAAAACTTTCTGGTGGATTTGAATTTATTACCATATATATATATATATATCAGATTGAGAACTCTGTGATGCTTTGAATAGCACACAGTTGCTTATAACTGAACAAACAAACATACAGAGAAATTCTTAGCAGATACAGCCTTATCTTTTTCTCTTGAAAAATAAGCTTTCTTAGTTACTTCGTTCTACTTGTTACACTTGGTTAATATATCACCAAGTTACATGATAATAAGACAAGACAATAAAACAAAATGAATATAGTCTAATATCATGTTGCTACATTACTCTATCCAGCATCTTTGAATATTTTCACATTTGCATGGAAATGGTAATGCTTCTTTGTTCACAAAATCCTACTTAACAGGATGCCACATTCCTTTTGCAAACACCCGACGCATGTGACTGTGTTGTCACTATTAACAACTATTTTGAATATGATCATTCGTCGGGACTAAGTTGGTTATCTGTCGGGAGCCTTGATGATCATCCGTCTGGTGCCTTTGTAGATTATCCATTGGGAGTTTTTCTACCACTTGACTCTATTTCACTTGTACAGGATTACAAGACATCTTATATTCATAATTAGCCAACCTATTATGTACATCAATCTAGTAATCAACATGACTTAGAGAATCCTACAGAATCTATTAGACTAAAACATTATTGTTTACTGAAATGTGCTGCAATACTTATTGTTACATAAGCTACACTCTTGATGGATGTTCAGTTATCATCCGTCGGGACTATAAAGATCATCCGTCGGGACTATAATAAAACATCCATTGAGAGCTACAAAATTCACTAAGTTAAATCTACTAAGGTGTTTTGTTTAACTTATCATCAAGTTCACAATTTATTCCTAACAGTTGTTAATAAGAATGGAAACTATGTAACCCCACCTAATACACCTAGAAAGACCTATTCTGACTATGGTAGCACTAATCATCTTGCTAATTCTTGCAGGAAGAATAAAGAGATAAAACCTGTTCCTTCTAAATGAGAGTATAGGAATAGAACAGCTAGATATAAACCACAAAATCCTTGTTTTTATAGTGGCAGTGTTTGGCACTCTATTTATACATGTAAAGAGCATTACAGTTTGTATTATGATTTTTATAAACTAAAACCCTCTTTAGTTAAAGCAAAATCTGTTTCTGCATGTATAAATACTGATAGTAAGAATGTTAACATAAACTCTAATATGAAGTCTTCTGCTGCATATGTTAACAAACTTAAAAAGGCCAAAGGATCCAAGAAAGTCTGGGTCCTTAAAAACACTAACTGGTTCAAATTACTAATTGCAGGGTGACATGAGGAATGCTCTAGTCTTGGACAGTGGATGCTCAGGACATATGACTGGTTATAAATCCCTGCTATTAGAAGTTCAGGATAAGGCTGGCCCAAGCGTTTCTTATGGAGATGACAACTTAGAAAAAATCTTGGGATATGGCAAAATCAAAGTTGGAAATGTCATTCTTTGAAAATGTAGCTCTGGTTGCAGGACTCAAGCATAATCTGATAAGTGTGAGTCAAATATGTGACAGAGGTTACTATGTCAATTTTTATAAGGAGCATTGTGAAATTATCAGTAAGTCTGATGACAGGATCACATTGACTGGTGTGAGACATGGTAGTTTGATGAAGCTAGGGTCTTCACAAATTTTGAAAATTCAAAAGTTTGTCTACTAAGTAGAGCATCCGTAAAAGACAGCTGGAACTGGCATAAAAGACTTTCTCACCTCAACTTCAACAATGTCAATGAACTAGTGAGGAAAGATCTTGTAAGAGGATTGCCAATGCAGTGTTTACTCCTGATGGCTTATGTGATTCATGCCAGAAATCCAAAAAAAAAACATCTTTCAAGAGTAAAACTGAATCCTCAATTTTTGAACCAGATCATCTACTTCATGTTGATCTCCTTGGTCCAGTGAATGTTATGTCTATTGCCAAGAAGAGGTATGCACTTGTGATTGTTGATGAATATACAAGATACACATGGATGTATTTTCTGCACACCAAGGATGAATCTCCATCCATGTTGATCCTTTCTCCAACTCCCTCACAGGATCAACATACAAAGTGAAGATCATCAGAAATGATAATGGAACTGAATTCAAGAATATCTCTATGGAAGAGTTCTGCAAACTCAAGGGGATAAAACAAGAGTTTTCAGCTCCTGGAACTACACAAAAAAATGGAGTTGTTGAAAGAAAGAATAGAAATCTGATAGAAGCTGCAAGAATCATGCTAGAAGAAGCAAGATTGCCTACCTACTTCTGGGATGAGGCTGTGCAAACTGCTTGCTTTAACAAAATGCAACATTGATCAACAAGCATGGAAGGACACCATTTGAGATGGTGAAAGTAAAGATGCCAAATTTGAAGTTCTTTCATATTTTTGGTTGTAAGTGTTTTGTTCTCAAAACTCATTCGGAGCAACTGACCAAGTTTAATCTGAAAGCTGATGAAGAAATATTTATAGGTTATTCATTATCTACAAAATCCTTCGGAGTTTACAATCTAAGAACAAGAACAATCATGGAGTCTATACATGTATCTTTTGATGACAAGAAGATAACAAGTCTAGAAGATGCAGATGACCATAACAAGTTGAGATTTGAAAATGAAATACCTTACGCTGAACTTTTAAATCCTGACTCTGATACAGTAAGTCCTGATATCACTCAAAGCTCTGAGGTTCCACAAAATAGTGAAATTCTTCTGACACTGAAACATATGTTGGGGGAGCAACATGACACAAATCCAGAGACTACTGCAAGTGATTCAACTCAAGAAACATCAGTAGAAAGATCATCAGACTCATCTTCCTCAAACTCTGATGAATCAAATACTGATAACCATGGGAACACTGTTTCAGGGGGAGCATCAGGAAACAATAGTGGTACTACTCAAAGAAATAACAGAGAATGCATGGATCAAGGGGGAGGTTCTTCTTTAAGGAGTCAACTTCCATCTGTAAGAAAATGGTCTAAGTCACACACTCCTGACTTAATCATGGAAACCCTGACAGTGATGTAAGAACAAGAAAGCCACTCAGAATGAATGTCTCTACCATTCTTTTCTATCTCAAACTGAACCTAAAAAAGTTGAAGAAGCTCTGCAAGATGCTGACTGGATCACAACAATGCAAGAGGAGCTCAATGAGTTTGAAAGGAACAAAGTCTGGACTATTGTGCCAAGACTAAAGAACAGATCAGTAGTTGGCATAAATTCGGTATTTAAAAACAAAACTGACAGTGAAGGCATTTTTATAAGGAACAAAGCAAGACCGGTTGCAAAGGGATACTCACAACAAGAAGGCATTGATTATGATGAGACATTTGCTCCAGTTGTAAGGCTAGAGGCAATAAGAATCTTTCTTACTTATGCTGCTCACAAGAAGTTTAAGGTGTTCTAAATGGATGTGAAGAGTGCATTTCTAAATGGAGAACTCAAAGAGGAAGTTTATGTTGAACAGCTTCTAGGGTTCATTGATCCAAAGTATCCAGATCATGTCTACTTACTGGATAAAGCACTCTATGGATTGAAGCAAGCTCCAAGGGCCTGGTATGAAACACTTTCTCTATTTTCTGCTAGAGAGTGGTTTCAAAAGAGGTATAATTGATAAAAATCTCTTTTATAAATACCATGGCAAGGACTTGTTATTAGTACATATATATGTTGATGATATCATTTTTGGATCTACTAATGATAAACTCTGTGAGAGATTTGCAAAGCTAATGCAGTCCAGGTATCAGATGAGTATGATGGGAGAATTGAGTTACTTTTTGGGTTTACAAGTTAAACAGACTGATCAAGGAATCTTCATAAATCAATCCAAATACACCAGGAACTTACTCAAAAGATTTGGAATGCAAGACTACTCAACTGCATCAACTCCTATAGCCATTGTAACCAAGTTAGATTTTAATATTGGTTCTTCAGTAGATATACCTAACTACAGAGGTATGATTGGCTCACTCCTATATCTGACTGCTAGTAGACCTAATATCATATATGCTACCTGTCTCTGTGCAAGGTTCCAAGCTGACCCCAGAGAACCTCATCTATTAGCTGTGAAAAGAAATTTCAAGTATCTCAAAGGCACCATGAACCTGGGATTATGGTATCCCAGAGATTCAGATATTAAGCTAATTGGATATTCATATGCTGATTTTGCAGGATGCAAAATAGACAGAAAAATTACTTCTGGAAGATGCCAATTTCTTGGAGGCAGATTGGTTCTTGGTACAACAAGAAACAAAAATCAATTTCCACTTCAACTGCAGAATCAGAATACATTGCTACAGAAAGTTGTTGTGCTCAGATTTTATGGATGAAGAATCAAATACTGGATTATGGGTTAGACTATTCTTCTATTCCTATATATTGTGATAATCAAAGTGCTATTTCAATGATAGGAAATCCAGTGTAGCATTTTATGACTAAGCACATCAGTATCAGATACCATTTCATAAGGGAACATATGAAAGCTGGTACATTAGAATTGGTCTTTATTCCAACAGATCAGCAAGTAGCAGATATATTCACCAAGCCTCTCTGTGAAGCTACATTCACAAGATTGGTGAATGAATTGGGAATGATTTCAGGACAGTTCTCAAACTCTGATAATTATGTTTGCTGATATTTTTGAAGCATGGTATCATATTACTTGTCAGTACTTGTTAGATACTGATTCTTATGCTAAATGCTTGATTCCATGATAACATGCAAATTGTGCTAAATGATCTTATGATAAAATTGCATGTTGAGCTGCTGATTATGCTTATAAACTCTGTTATTAGTTAAATTTGTTTTGACTAATAGTTTATATCAGTATTTGATAAATCCTGATAATTATGATTACATGTTGATAATGGTCAAACTTTGATTGACTGTTTTTTATGAGAATAATATTTAAATCAACTTTGTAATTACAAGGTTGAAGTTAGCCTCAGATGGGAAATTTTTCATGGTTACAGGTGTTTACTGTTGAGAAAGATTTGAAACATGTTCGTTTATTGCTTAACCTTATTCTTGGGAACTGTGCATACAGTAACACACATTTATATGATTACTTTTTAAGTCAATCGTATGTTGTCATGTGTCCTATTAAACTAAACGTGACTAAATTAGTGGAGAAAAATATTGTATAAAATCAATTTTTGATTCTAGATGATACTTTGCTTATTTGTGTTATTATCTCTCCGCTACTTTACCCTTCTCAATATTGTAAACTCTGAAACCCTAACTACTGTTCGTAAATTCTTCTTGAAAAATTAACCATGAATTCACCTACTGCTTCTAAACCATTTGATTATGGTGGCGCCAAGTTTGTGACTAACAACTATTCAG
Source organism: Apium graveolens (assembly GCF_009905375.1). Classification (NCBI taxonomy): domain Eukaryota; kingdom Viridiplantae; phylum Streptophyta; class Magnoliopsida; order Apiales; family Apiaceae; genus Apium; species Apium graveolens. The sequence continues at coordinate 53,217,923 of NC_133651.1, forward strand.
CTATCTTGTCTAACAACAACGTGAAAGTTGATTTACACATTTTTCAAGACTTTTTTAGATCCAATGAGATTGGGTTTTCTCTCACAGCTCCACCCACAATCTCTGGTGACTAGGTGCCTGCCATCTGGAGAACTGGCGTATTTGATGATGGAGGAGCTAATGGATCTCCAAGCCTTGTTTTTGAATTTGATAATACAACAAGGATAGTAACTCCTCAAACTGTAAGAGATGCATTGCAGTTGCCTACTTATACTTCCTACTCAAGTTTGGTAGGAGATACAGAGATGAGGAGATTCTTTACTGAGAGTGGTTATGACAAGGATTTGAAGAACATTGGTCAATTAAAAAGGAATGGGCTAAGGAAGGAATGAAATTTCTTCTTTGATTGCATCACAAAGGCGTTCAACAACAAATCCTAAAATTTTGATGCCTTGCCCATTATAACACAACAGATAGGGAAATAACCATTGGAAACCCCCTGTAGCTCACCTCAGCACAACAACTCAAACACTAAAAACATCTCAAACAGAATCCACCTCAAGTGTCTCTCAAAAGACACTTGTTATAAAAAGACAGAAAAACTTGATACAAAAAGCTATAAATTCTGCTGTAACTAAGTCAACACTCGAAGCATCTCAAGTTCCTCATTCTTCAAAACCTTCAGAAATTGTAAAGAGGAAACTTGTACTTACTGGATTAGAATCAGATTCAAATGAGGACAATGCTACCTTATCTTCCAGATTTCCAAACCTTTTGTCTGATTCTTCTCCAAAACTAGTTATTTGATCAGCTGGAAAAGACAGAGCTGCTGATTCTCATACAACTTCAAGACCAAAGAAAAGAAGATTGGTCAAAGCTTATTACAATCAGCACTTGCTCAAGCTTAAACATGAAATTGTTGAGGAGACAAAAAGTGTATCAATCCAAACTCTGATATCCAGTCTACTATTGAGGCGCTTGTAGAACTGTCTGAAACTCCAGTCATACAATATCATAAGAGAGAAATGGAAGTCTCTCATGAGAAAGTAAAAGCTAATGTCAAGAGGCTACAAGGAAAATGACTTTTTCCTGGATCAAGCACATAAGAACCTGTATCTCAAAGGGGTACAGTAGCTACATCTTCTAATCCAATCACACAAGAACATACACCTCAAAGTGGTATAGCAGATACTGAAGCACAAGAGCCTCTGATTGAAACGGCTCAGGAGTCTATTACTGCAATTGTGGAGAAGAGTACACAAGAACCTGGTTGTCAAATCATCCAACAACTCCTAATTCTCCAACTGCACAAGAACCATTGCATCAAAGTTGCAATGCAATCCTTACTCCTGCTGTAGTGACTCTTATTATTGATGCTGAAGGTAGAGTTCATCCATCTCAAAGGTCTACTGATATTCTATCAGTACCACAACTGAATGTTCGCACGAAATCTGCATCTTCAGATTCACAAGGTATAAATACTGGTGTTACTTTATCAGCATTTATTTTAAATACTGATTTAGTTCTTTCAGCATTTATAGTATACTTCTCATTATATAAATCCTGTTGATATGATTACATCTAGACCTTATTTAAGAACTACCTCTAGTTGTATGATCACATACCACCCATCTTTAGCCACCTCTTATTTCTGTAGGACAAACTTTCTGAGCCTTTTTTTGTGAGATGTGTGAAAAGATTGAGAGAAAAACAGAATTTAAGAGAGGCAAGATCCTTCCTGGAAAAAGGAGAGGTAGATGAGAGATATGATTTAGTAATCCTTTTGAGAAAGCTTTGACTATAAAAAGTCATGAGATGTGTGGTGTGAAGAGTAGTGAGACTACTATAAAGGAATATAGAGATTAAGTTTTATTTGCTATATGTTTGCAGATGCTCAGAGTACTAAAGGAACATATGTTGAACAACAGTCTGTTAAATCACAGGAAAACTCTGATGTATCAAAGGCTATTGATCTCCCTGCAAGTCTAAGTACTGATACTTTCTTGCATTCCATACATTCTACTATTCCACCACATGAGATAATCCCTGTTTTTATTGAAAAATAGTCCATTCATAAAGATTCATCCATTTCAGAATCACCACAGCATTCTACAGGACTTGAACTCCTGGAAGTTAATTTTGAAGCTCCAATTCATTTATCTACAATACTTGAAGATGTGGAGAAGACTGTTGAAGGTGTGGAAGCTTCTGAAGCCACTAGATCAATTTCTCATTCTATTCTGCATACTAAAGCTGATGAAAATGTTCAGAAATTAGAGCAAGATCCAGCTGCCATTGAAGAATCTAATGCTTTGTTAGATCTTGAGGATAATCTTTTCTTTCCTGAAGATATGCCTATGTATACGAGACAACATAAAATGAAAGAGTTAGATGCTAAGAAGAAGCACGATTATTCTGATAATCATTGGAATGCTTATTGGAAAGAAAATACATATCCTATTTCTATAACAAATGCAGTTGAACATCTAGAAACAACTGAATAGAAGATTACAAATCCTGATATGCTGAATTGTCTGAAAGTATCTACTTTAGTTGTCAGATACTTACACACAACTCATGAAGTAACAACTACTCAAACCAATCATATTAAAGAATCATTGATTGCTTCTGTTAAGTGGCATTTATGTCCACTAAGAACGCTTCATAAAGGCTCGAATTGGTGTTTTCTACTCAAGTTATTTGTGTATTTGATGTGTTTTTGTAGTGTTTTGCATTTCAGGGCATAGACAGGAAGAAAGGCTGGATTTTGCATGATACATGCTTGGAAGAGTGTGAGGATAAAGCCTTGGTCAAGTACGTGAAGAAACCAGCAAGAGAAGATAAGAGATAAATAGAAGTCATAATTTTTTCCAGAAGCTTAGCGCGCCGGCGCCGTGTTAGTGCGCGCCCGCTGGTCAGAAGTATAGTGCGCCCGTGCTGGGATAGCGCGCGGCTGTGCCAGGTCATTTTCCAGAAATCCTGATTCAAGTAGAAAATTGATTTCCTGGACTTCTATTCTGATTGGGCTGCTATATAATGACTCTTTAAAGGCATTTTTCATAACGGAGACTAAGGAGAAGACGGTGAGAAGACCTAGGAGCACAAATACAACAAATGAGAAGAAAAGCTTGTTTTTTCTTGTGATTCTTTAATTGAGTTGTAATCTTGCATGCTTGTTTTCTTGTTTATTGAACCTATTACTCTTGATTACGTACTTTGATTATTTATTCAGTTTATAAAGACTTAGTTTATTATACCATGCTTTCATCGGAACCCATAGTGATGATGAGGTTATGAACTAATCGTTATTGTGGGATTCTAGCGGATTTACTTATGGATTTTAATAGTTAAATTGTTTTGATATCTTAGTGTGTGGTGATTGTATGATATCCTATCCTAGTATTGGTTGTGCTTATTCGTCTTATGAGCGTCGCGAACTTATAAGATAGCGTATTAATCTCTATTCAAGCGAAAGTGAATATAGGGGTTTAGAACTTGCCATGCTAGCATAGGTTCATGTATTGTTATGCATGATTCGTAGGTAATTTTACCCATCTTACTTGCCCTATATAATCACAATAGATAACTTGTGCATTAAACCGTTATATTGTCAAATTTTTATAGACATATAGGGTCTCAATATAATTGGTGTCTATTCAGCTTCTATCTCTTTTGTGGATGTCTGGTAGTAGGGTGTTCGTACAATGAAAGTTGGCGTTTACTATTTTTGTGTTATCTGATTAGTTGTCATCACCATTGCATGCTAAGATTAAGAATAATGACTTTGAATGAAGTATTTAATGAATTTAGAATCCCATGTTTGTCTCGTATAAGTAATTCAACCATCTTATTCTCTTAGTTAAATTTAGTTAGTATAATCTCTTAGTTAATCAAAACCCAAATTGTTATTTGTCTTAGCATTGAACGATAGCCATATCATTGTTGCATAAGTGCATAAATTGAACTTAACCTAAACCAGTCTCCGTGGGAACGAACTAGAAAGAATTCTATATTACTTGCAAATGCGTATACTTGCGTGTAAAATTAGCGTGTGTTTTCGTCTTAACAAGTTTTTGGCACCGCTGCTAGGGACTCGATGTTAATTTTTAGGTTATGTGCTTGACATCAGTGGACGTTAAAGTTCACTGACTCGGATATTTTACTTACTAGTTTGCTTGTTGCTTTTTCAGGTACTCTAGAGAGGGTTTATGCTAACACGTTCTCGATCTCGAAAGAGAACACTGAATAAAGTGGAGGAAGAAGTTTTAGCAGAAGAAGAAGTTCTTGTAAAAGAGGAGAAAGTTGAAGAAGCAGCTCTTATTGCAATGGGAGAATCATAAGTGAATCCGAAGGCCTTGATGGATTACTCTCAACCGAAGATCAATGATATTCAGTCTAGCATTATCAGACCAGCCATCGCGACTAACACTTTTGAAAACAAGGCTAGCACGATTCAGATGGTGCAGAACTCAGTCCAATTTGGGGCTTCTCCGACGGAAGATCCCAATATGAATATTAGAGATTTCATCGAGATCTGTGACACTTTCCAATTCAATGTGTCAGAAGATGCTATAAAGCTAATATTTTTCCCATTCTCTCTGAGGGATAAAGCTAAGTGTTGGTTGTATTCTATACCACCAGGTTCTATCACCAAATGGGAAGATCTTGCTCAAAAGTTTCTTACTAAATTTTTCCCTATGGCGAAGACAGCTGTAATCGGGAATGCTCTTACTCAATTTATGCAGTAATCGGGAGAATCTTTGTGCGAGGCTTGGGATCGTTATAAGGAGATGCTTAGAAAGTGTCGTCATCATGGGATGCCTAAATGGATGATTATTAAAAGCTTTTAAAATGGTTTGGGGGGTGACTTCTGGACCCATGCTTGATGCAGCATCAAGTGGAGCCTTATGGGCTAAAAGCTACGATGAAGCTTATGATTTGATTGAACTGATGGCTGCTAATGAGTACCAAAATTCTTCTCAGAGACTAACTTAAGGCAAGGCAGCAAGAATTCTGGAGGTAGATGCAGCTACTGCTATAGATGCTCAGCTTAAGGCTTCGACGATGAAGGTGGATTCTTTGGCTAATTATGGAGTTAATCAAATCACTAGTGTTTATGAGCTTTTAGCTGGTGCACATGAGACGGGGCAGTGTGCTATTTCTAGTGAATTAACTCAGTTCGTGAGTAACTTTCAGAGGTCGCAGCAACCAGTTCCAGCCACCTATCATCCCAACAACCGCAATCATCCTAACTTTAGCTGGAGCAACACTTAGAATGCGGTGCAACAGCCTTATCAGCAGTATGCATCAAAGAAATACAACCCTCCTGGTTTTCAACAACCACAATATGCACCAAGACAACAACTACAACAATCTAATGAAAAATCTGAATTGGAGGAGTTGAGGCTCATGTGGAAGAGCCAAGCGGTTTCTATCAAGACCTTGGAGAATCAAATTGGACAGATAGCCAATGTCTTGCTGAATCGGCAACCTGGTACACTTCCTAGTGATACGGAAGTTCCAGGCAAGAAGGAAGCAAAAGAGCAGGTGAAGGCAAGTACATTGAGGTCTGGGAAGGTTGCAAGCCAAGAAAAAGCTCAAGTTCCAGAATCTGAAGATGTGGTTGAAGAAGATGTACAAAAGGAAGCAGAATTAGAACCAAGGAAGAAAACTGTGGAACACACTCCTCATGAGGGTAATACAGGGGAGATAAAGGTTCTCCACCACCTCCTTTTCCTAAGAGGCTGTAGAAGTAAAAGTTGGATAAGCAGTTTGCTAAGTTTCTGGAGGTGTTCAAGAAACTTCATATCAACATACCTTTCGCTGAAGTTCTTGAATAGATGCCTAGCTATGCGAAGTTTATGAAAGGTATTCTCTCTATAAAAGTAAAGCTCGATGACTTAAAGACCATTGCTCTTACGGAGGAATGCAGTGTTGTGCTGCAACAGAAGTTACCTCCAAAGCCTACTTATATTTCCTTGTAGTTGGCCGATCGTTCTATTACATATCCACGAGGCAATGTGGAGGATGTCTTGGTCAAGGTGGACAAACTCATCTTTTCTGCTGACTTTGTAATTCTTGATTTCGAGGAGGATAAAAAGATTCCCATAAGATTGGAAAGACCATTCTTGGCTACTGGCCGAACTTTGATTGATGTGTAGAAGGGTGAGCTCACTAAGCGAGTACTGGATCAGGCTGTGACTTTTAATGTATTCAATGCCATGAAATTCCCTACTGATAATGATGTGTGCTTAAAAGTGGAATTGGTCGATTCTGTGGTTACTTCAGAACTTGATCAAATGCTAAGTTCTGATGCCTTAAAGAAGGCCTTGTTGGGGAATTCAGATGGTGAAGATGATGAAAGTGATGAGCAGTTGTAGTATTTGAATGCTTCTCTTTGGAAGTGAAGGCTGGATATGCCTTTTGAATCTCTTGGAATGTCAGAACTCAAAAATGCTGAGGGGCATCTCAAGCCATCTATTGAGGAAGCTCCTACACTTGGCTTAAACCATTGCCTAAAAATTTGAGGTATGCATTTTTAGGTGATGCATCTACTTTGCCTGTTATTATTGCATCTGACCTTTCAGGTAGTGACGAGGAAAAGCTCTCGAGAATTCTGAGATAGTTCAAATCGGCAATTGGATGGACTATAGCAGTAATCAAGGAAATCAACCCTTCTTATTGCATGCATAAAATTCTTCTAGAGGAAGGAAGCAAGCCAACTGTTGAGCAACAGAGAAGGCTAAATCTGATAATGAAAGAGGTTGTGAAGAAGGAAATTCTCAAGTGGTTAGATACAGGGATCATTTATCCTATTTTTGACAGTTATTGTGTGAGTCCAGTTCAGTGTATGCCGAAGAAATGAGGTATCAGTGTGTTTGCTAATGAGAAGAATGAGCTCATTCTTACTAGAACAGTCACGGGGTGGAGAGTTTGCATGGATTACAAGAAGCTAAACAAGACCACAAGGAAGGATCACTTCCCTCTTCCTTTCATTGATCAGATGCTTGACAGGTTGGATGGGCATGAATATTATTGTCTTCTAGATGGCTATTCGGGTTATAATCATATTTGCAACGCTCCAGAAGATCAGGAAAAAACTACCTTCATCTGTCCGTTTGGTAATTTTTCCTTTAGAAGAGTTTCTTTTGGGTTGTGTGGTCACCTACCACATTTCAGAGATGAATGATGGTTATCTTCTCTGACATGATTGGTCAGAATATGGAGGTGTTCATGGATAATTTTTCAGTGTTAGGGGATTCTTTCGACGTGTGATTGCAAAATCTTGGCGCAGTCCTTAAAAGGTGCGTTGAGACCAATCTAGTTCTCAACTGGGAGAAATGTCACTTTATGGTGTAACATATCATCATTCTTAGGGACAGGGTCTCTAGTAAAGGTCTTGAGGTGGACAAAGCCAAGGTGAGAGTCATTGAAAACATTCCTCCACCAATTTATGTTAAATTAATTCACAGTTTTCTTGGTCATGCGGGTTTCTATAGGCGGTTCATCAAGGACTTCTCTAAAATCTCTAAGCCGTTGTGCAATTTATTGGAGAAAGATGTCCCTTTCAAGTTTGATGATAACTGTCTAGCTACTTTTGAGAGCTTAAAGAAGAGTTTGATTACGACACCTGTCATAACTGCACCTGATTGGAATGAGCCTTTTGAAATGATGTGCGATGCAAGTGACTATGCAGTTGGAGCAGTTCTTGGACAAAGGAAGAACAATATATTTCATATGGTCTACTATGCTAGTAAGACCCTCAATGGTGCTCAACTGAACTATACTACTACTAAGAAGGAACTCTTAGCCATTGTCTACGATTTTGAGAAGTTTCGATCTTAATTTCTTGGGACGAAGGTGACAGTTTTCACTGATCATGCTGCTATTCGCTATCTCATCTCGAAGAAGGACTCGAACCCTATATTGATTCAGTGGGTTCTTTTACTTTAGGAGTTTGAGTTGAAGATCAAGGATAGAAAAAGTACTGAGAATCAAGTCGCTGATCATCTCTCTCGTTTAGAAGATCCAAGTGCGAATTCATAGGATAAGACACTAATAAATGAGTCTTTTCCCGATGAGCAATTGTTTGGGGTGCAAGAGGAAGAACTGTGGTTCGTAGACATTGTGAACTACCTTGTAAGAAATATTATGGCTCCATACTTGTCTTCTGCTCAAAGTAAGAAGTTTCTTCACGAGGTGAAGTAGTACATATGGGATGATTCATTTTTGTTTCGGTAAGGAGCTGATCAAATTATCAGGAGATGTATTCTGTACAGCGAGACGGAGGGTATCTTGCGAGACTGTCATTCGACTGTTTATGAAGACCACCATGGTAGAGAAAAGACAACATCGCGTATCCTTCAAGCAAGATTCTTCTGGCCTACATTGTTTAAGGATGCGCATCCGTTCATTTTGAAGTGTAATCGCTGCCAGCATGTTGGTAATATGTCTTAGAGGGATGAGATGCCTCTTAATGTGCTACTCGAGGTTGAGGTCTTCGATGTTTTGGAATTGACTTTATGGGGCCCTTTGTCTCATCATGCAATAATCAGTATATCTTGTTGGCGGTTGATTATGTCTCGAAATGGGTGGAAGTTAAAGCTTTGCCGACAAACGATGCGAAGGCAGTGCTAAATTTTCTTCACAAGCAGATATTCACAAGATTTGGGACTCCAAGAGTCATAATTAGTGATGAGGGATCGCATTTATGCAATCGCAAGTTCACTGCTATGATGCAGAGATTTAATGTGAATTATCACATTGCTACAGCCTACCATCCTCAGACTAATGGTCAAGCTATGGTATCTAACAGAGAGATCAAGCGTATTCTAGAGAAGGTTGTATGTCCATCAAGGAAGGATTGGTCTTTGAAGCTAAATGAAGTTATTTGGGATTATCGAACGGTATACTAAACTCCCCTAGGCATGTATCCATTTCAATTGGTTTATGGTAAGGGATGTCATTTTCCTGTGGAGCTTGAGCACAAGGGGTATGGGCTTTGAAGAAACTGAACCTTGATATGGATGCAGCTAGTAAGAAAAAGGATGCTTCAATTAAATGAACTTGATGAGTTTCGACTTCAAGCGTATGAGAAAAAAAAATATATAAGGAGAAAGTCAAGAGGTGGCACGATAGGGGCTTAGTGCTCAAATCATTTGTGCCGGGGCAACAAGTTCTCTTGTTCAACTCTCGTCTCCGTCTTTTTCCTGGGAAGTTGAAGTCAAGATGGTCAGGGCCGTTTGTTATCAAAACTGTGTTTCCACATGGAGCGGTGGAAATTTTTGAGAATAATCCAGGCCAAGCGTTCAAGGTAAATGGACAGCGTCTGAAGCACTACTATGGAAATACAGTAAATCGTGAGGTGGTTAGTGCCGTTTATTTGTCCACTTGATCTCGGGATTCTACGTCAAGCTAGCGACGTAAACCAAGCACTTCTTAGGGGGAAACCCAAGCTTATTGTACATTAGTAGGAAGAAAAGAAGTTAGAAGAAGAAAAAAGCAGAAGAAAACATAAAAATCAGAAAAATAGAAAAAATAGGGTGTTATGACAGAAGCACGGCGCGCCCGTGCTGCCCGGCGGGGCGACCGCGTTGGTTTAACCGCCCCGACCCCCGGGAGAAAAAAAATCAAAAATAAAAAATTCAAAACAAAACATTACACCAAGCCGAAATTCCCTCCTTCCACTACCATAATTCCTCCTCTAAATCAATTCCAATCACCCCATTACTCCCACTATTCCCATAATCAATTCCCACTTCTATTCCAAAACTAATTCTCAATCTCTATATATACATACATTTATACAAAATCATCTCCACCATACTTCTCTATTCTCAACACCCTAAATCTCTCTCATACACTTCTCTTTTCTAAACTTATTCAAATTCAATGGCACCCAAGAGACAAAAGACTCAAGTTAGCAGCAACACCACTAATTCTACGAGTGTTGGCTGTATGATGCCTAGGTTCGCTACTTCGGAGGCTGAAGCAGAGTATACGAGGCTGCTATCGAAGCCCATAACGAAGGAGAGGGGTTTTCTACCATCGGGAAAGGATGGTAAGCTTTTGGAGATGATTCTGGAGATGAGTTGGGTCTCTTTTTATGAGGCACTCGCTGTTGTGTCCATGCGTGTTATTCACGAGTTCTATGCGAACGCGAAGGTGGATAAGAATGGGTACTTGGTGGTTCGGAGGTTGTGTGGCGCCCTCCAAACCCGGGTCAGAAGTTTGGGGTCCACGCACACACACCTTATTTATAACCTTCTTATAATAATGATAAAGATAATAATAATGATATGCAGTGACCCTACTTACCAACTACCACGAACCGCAACAGGTTAAAGTATGCACACAAGCCAAACACACACTTATATTACAAACCGTTCAAATCCCAACTATTCCAACTCAACACTGAGTATTAAACATTATTACAAACTTTTACAAACTCAAATTATCCCAAAAGAAGCCTACTAGCTTAGCTCGATCAACTTGAACCCCTAGCTCTCGCGCTGGACTGGGGATCCTCGTTACCAAACTGTTCCTTCTTAACTGGAAAAGAACATAAACAACATCGCACATATGAGCTAACTAGCTCAGCAAGTCACAATGACAAAACTGAGAATAATGATCATCAGGTAAATATGGTCATGATAACAAGTTAACAATGGATTATGATTTAGAATTGGATATTATATTTTCATTTTAAAAACCAAGGTTAGGCTGCTGATCAGTCACACACTAACCCCGAGCAAAGCATACAGCACTGCTCTAACTACTGGATCCAAGGCACACATTGGCCTAACTTGACCATTATATGGTCTGACCACGAATCTGGTCCATAATTTTATAAAAACAATCCAATTCTACCATAATAACAGAATAAGCAGTAATAAATAATAAACAGGATCATTAACAACATTAGACGTTCAATAATGAAAATAATTTCAATCTATATAAAGATCAATATGGCATTTCCAAAGCTTGGCTGCTAGATAGTGAAAGAATTGGATAACAAAAGAATCAGTATTTCAGGGTTTCAAGGATTTGGCCTTTCAAAGCATAAGATACAATGGTTTGAGTGTGTAAGCAATCTTGGTTCAGTGTTTGATAATTAGTTTGTATGTATTTGTGGAGTAGTATCGTATATTTGAGGTTCATATTTGGGTATACAACAATCAATGGTTTAGAAAGAATCAGGTTTACAGCTCAAGATCAATAACTGGAATCAGGGTTTAGGGTTCAGTGCTTCAAAGCACTTGTAATATAAAACATGACTATCAATCACTATAATATCTCGAGAAAGTTCAGAACACTTGCCTGGTACTAGCTTACTACACTGCACTTGCTCTCAATCACCACTGTCTTACTCCTTGACTATCTGTTTCCCTTTCTTATGCCTTGCCTCTTCTGCTCACATATCATAAGCATCTATCAATATTTAACTCATACGATTCTATTCGACACATACTTCTATCTACCCTTCGTTTCACCCAAATCCGATTAACGAATTGAAAGTTACGCAATAAACAAGTAAACATCCAATATACAGACCGACAGTTAACCAACAAGTCACATATAACACATAACACGTCACATAATCAATGATATATCATTTATAAAGATGTCTCGGGTCATAAATAGGCTTTCGGATATTTAAAATGATTTTTAAAACATTTTTCGAAATTAAAACAGATCGTTGAATCAATTTCGAAGTAGTAAACAGGGTTCGGTTGGCCAATTCTGGCTTCAAAACAATTTTATAATAATTATCGAGCCTTGAAAACAATTTAAAATAATATTTTAAAGCTCGAAACTATTTTTCAGAATTTTTAAATCATTTTTAAATAATTAAATCTAATTAAATAATTAATCAAAATCAATTAATAATTAATTAAATCAATTAATCAATTAATTTTCGAATTAATTGCCTAATTAATCAATTAAAAATTAACTAAAATTAATTTACTAATTAATTCAGATTTATTTTTGAATTAAATATAATTTTTGGAATTAAAATAATAATGTTTGGAATTTTCAGAAATTAAAATCGAATTTTTATAACAAAAATAAATAGGAAATATGATTTTTGAATATTTTTAAAACAGGAATCCAAAATTTGCAAGTTCTGGAAACCTCAGGGACCTAACTGTTTCTTCCCCAAAAGATAAGGTACTAAACTATAATTTTACAGGGGGGTCGCCGGAAAAGTTTTGTCTCGCCGGAGAAGAGGATCCCGGCGTCCTCACCCCACCAACACCTCCAGATACGATCTACACATCACCAGGAACTTATTTATGCAATCAAAACACATCAATCATCCCTGTTCTGGCCGGAAAATGATCAGGAACATTGCCGGTTTCCGGCGAACATCGAAAATCTTCAAAACACAACTCCCTTCGATTAACTAATCCTCTGTTAATGAGCTATATACCAATCGAATGCAAATTTTATAAGGAACATAATCCACTATAAATCAAAAGCTAATAACCCCTAAATCAAAAAGCCCCAAATTTCAATTGAAAACATTCATACGGGTTATAAACCCTAATTTTAAAATTCGAGAATTAAACCCACTTTTGAGCATGTTATTGAACTCCAAATCAGACGTATGACAGATGAAAATCATCAGGAAAACAAGCTCTACAACATGCAAGCATCAAATCATACAAACAATCATCCGAACAAAAATTCATATTTTTAATAAAATTAATTCGAAAATAAATAATTTTTCAGAAAATAAACCTTGATTTCTGCAGTGATTTGGAACACAGAATCTGATAGAACACCTCAAGACCTTCGTTTTGAGTACTCGAGCTTTTCAAACGGACTCCGGTAACACCTCCGATTGTTGGTTTGATTCTCAGAAAGGTTTATGAATATATGAATTTTCTCTGGAAATTTATATAATTACTGATTACAAATGATTTTTGATACGAAATAAAATACGGTAAAGGCTATTTATAATTACGGAAAATTAGTATCCCGTTGGATCATTCCGGATATAAAACGGTACGTTTATTTGTAAAAACTGATCGAAACGGTATCGGTTTTCGGGATAATTATCCAAATCAGTACAATTTGTACTGCGGTGTAATAACCCCAATTTTTGGAAATTTTTGAAACCCTTATGAATAGTGTTTTTGCTGAATGAGAAAACTTTTCATGCCACACTATGTAGGGGTTCTGATATGGATATTCTGAGATTTTATTAGTACTTTATATGGGATATAAGTGTATGTAAAGATCGTCAGAATCCAAATCCGAACACTTTGATTTTTCCCGGAAATCCAATAGATACGGAAAGAATTGAGTATAAGGTAACAGGATAAAAGGATTTAAATTAAAGGATTATAATAGAGGATCATAAAAAGGAATATAATGTATTGAGAAATGTTAAGGGAACCTAAGTAATAAGATCCCGGGTATGATCCCTCAAACGATAAACGAAAACGAAAGTTAAGCGAACAGTATAACAGATCAGAGGTCATTAGGCAAACGATTAGGAAGTTAATCAAGGGGATTAGTGGGGATGATGTCATCCAACCAATAGAAAGAGGACAAGGAGGGGAGGATTACATCATGAGGATGACACAAGCATGACATGGGAAGGAAGGAGGTGTGGTTGAATGAGAACCACACAAAATCAAGGGCAACTAGGTAATTTACTAAAACAAACACAAAAATCAACCAACCAAGCCAAGCAAATCATTTTTCATCAAAATCAAAAAGAAACCAAGGCATTGTTCTTCATGCTCTCGGCCAAAACAGAACCAGAACACTAAAACTGCTGTATCTCCTTCATTTCTCACTCAAATATTGTGTTCTATAGCTCATTGGAAAGGTATTGAGATGGCCTACAACTCTTGTTCACAAGTCTCGTCCAAATAATCATTGTAAGACCCTCATTTTTACAGTTCTTTAAATCGGACTTTTAGAAACTTCAAAGCCTAACTTTGTGTTCTTGATTTCTTTGGAAAGATCAAGCTTGTAGGAGGCTCCCTAAGGCTTCCTAGCAACTTAACACCTCCCAAGGAAGGTATAAACTTCAAACCCTAGCCTTTACTTTATTTTTTAGTAAGTTTAATGGTTGGTGTTGTGAAATGAGAAGCATGGATTGTGATTATTAGTAGTTTGGTTTTATTTGGAAGTGTTTTGGTAATTGAAGATTGATTATAGTTCATAGGTCTTGATTGTGGTTGTTTGAGTTGAAAACCTTGGAGATTATGGACTGATGTGGTATGGTTTAGGTGAAGTTTTGTTGTATTGATGGTTATGAGTTGGTTGGTGGTTAATTGGAGTAGTTTAATCATTGGTAATCGCGTAAACATAGCCGTCGTAACGTCCGATTTTCTTTAGACTGTTTTTGTGCATAACATTAGGACCCGAGAACCCCCTGCTAGATTATGACCACTGCCATGTTTAGATAGCTCATGTGACGAGCTTCGTTTTGATATGTAGTTCGTTCGATTCCGATGCACGGTTTAGGAGAAACGACCGTTTCAAGTAACGGCGTTTCGCGAACGAAACTTTTCCCCTCGCCTTACTTTGAAACATAGGTTAAAGACCGAAAAGGGTTAATTAATGTATGAAACATTTATGGTAAGTGTGTTAGGCAGTTGGTAAGACACTCGCAAAGGAATCGCCTTAAAACTCATAAAGGTTAAATTATTAAAAATGGTGGAGCCGAGGGTACCCGGGTGACTTAAGCGAATTAGTGAGCGCAAAACAAGCGTTAGAGTCTAAGTTAGTTAAAGTATAGATTTACAAGTGACTTTGGTTTAATTCCAACTTACTTGTTGTTTATAGGTTACCAGACTCGTCCCGAGCCATTCGTAACCCCAGTCGCTCAGGCAAGTTTTCTACCAGTTATAACTGTTGTTGTGATGTAAATATATGTATATGCATTATCTTGTGATAGTGCATGATTGTTATTAGCAAATTTTGCGATATATTGTAGCATGTGATATGGTATATATGCATGCCTGTTTCATATTCTTGAAATATATATATGTTGGTTCAGTTGATAATACCTACGCTAGAGGATAGCGGTAACTTGCGTATACCCTTAGTATAGGGACCCAAAGGTGAAAATATTTTCTAAAACCGGGAGTCGAGGATCCCGAGTAGATTTTGTATATATGGATATGGATATATATATATATTTATATATATATATATGGTTATAGTTTTCCAAACTGTTAATCGAATAAGGTTTATTCGATAACTTTAACTTTATATTATTAGTGAATATTATTTGAATATTCATTCGAGGGCTTATGACTCTTTTATATTATTTATTGAATATTATTTGAATATTCATTCGAGGGCTTATGACTCTTTTATATTATTTATTGAATATTATTTGAATATTCATTCGAGGGCTTATGACTCTTTTATATTATTTATTGAATATTATTTGAATATTCATTCGAGGGCTTATGACTCAGTTTATATTATTTAATGAATATTATTTGAATATTCATTTGAGGATCTATGACTCCGATTATTTGCTGAAATATATTCTTTATTTTATTAAAGAATAAGGTGTTAATAATTAAACTTATTTTCGATTATTCAAATAAAGATAATACTTTCATATAAGTATATCTTTGGTTATTTAATACTCGTTTCAAGTATAAATTTAATACTTCTACTTCAATTATTTTTATAAAGACTATTCTTTATGGGAATATTATTTAAATAATAATATTCGGTCATTTTCTAAATATTCTGGGGACTGATTTACTTCATTAAATCAGCTTTACTCCAAACACTCTTTAAAGTGTTTTCGAGTCTTCAAAATGATTTTTAAAAGTCAGAGTGGATCCCAAAACTCTTTTTTTATATTTAAGATCTTCCTTTTAAGGGGATTTAAATACTCGCTCAAAACCTGGGGAATCCGGCTCTGTGGTGTATTTTATATTCGCAACGAGGTTGCAGTTTTGGTAAATGAATTGGGAAGTAAGCCCATCTAATTGAGTCGGCATAAGCGACAGGCCGGGGTACGGTCTATTATAGTGTAAGTGGCTCAGTGGGAGTCCATCAAATGCATAAGTGGCTGAGTGGCAGTCCAGCATAGGTCCTAATGCGGCCAGGGTGATGACCAGTGGGGAATTCGTCCATCTACTAGTAGAAAAGGTTACTTATGGGTATCTTTGCCTGATCAGCAAGATATCTGGTTTATGCCAAAATTCTTTTCCTTTCCAAAATTCATTGGATGTTTCAAACTATGTTCATACTTTATATAACAGAGGTTCCAGGAAATGTTTAAAGAGATATATATGTGGATATATATATATATATATATCGGGACTAAATAAAGTATCTCGTAACTTTATTTCATTCAATAATATTTCAAAGATTGAATCTATTCAAATCTTGTCTTGTAGTCTCATCTATGTGATGAACCTTTGAAACTGATTATAATTTGAACGGGGGTAGTTCAAGTAGTATTTGGGAAAGATATAAGTATTTTGGGGTATCTTGTAACTTCATCTTTTAAACTTATATCTAGTTAATGATTGTCTTATGAATGACAAAGATTTTCAGAAAAACGTTGAGACAAGGTTAGATATATGAGATCACCTTGCAACGATATTTTTTATATATACAGTTATAAACTGGAACTCTGTGTGTATTATGCATGGAAGAGGACTTCCCATATTTTGAAAAGTATATATGTATATATATATATACTGAATATTTTGCGACTTCATCGCATTAAGATATCAACTTGGTTCATTTCTTTTGACCAAGACTTTCATGAGTGCTATGAGAAGGCTCATATATTGTTAATCATTATACATATTATTTTGGTGGGCTTGCTGCTCACCCTTGCTTTATTTCTTCATCACACAACAACAGTTAGGAAAGATGGCCAGACTCCAGCAGACCCAGCGCAAGCGCGTGGGAAGCGTCCCGCGTCTTCCCGTTGATGTTGTAGCTGCTATAGCTGCAGAGGTAGATCTATTGTAGATCAGACCATCTACTTTTGAGAATCAATTATGTATAATTATAACTTGTGGCAGATAATGGCAATTAACTGTAAATTTATCAAGTAATCATTTTGGGTTGTAATAACTTTTAAATTGTGGATTCAAAGACTTGTACTTATTTAAATTTCATCTCTGAGACTATAACGGGTTGTGGTGTGTGTTAGTGTGGGGTCACAGCATAAGGTTATTATTATTAATTAAGTGAAGTGATATTGTGGAAAGAAAGACCGTGACGACCCGGATCCCCGACCCCGGATCTGGGGGTGTTACAGAAATGGTATCAGAGCTAAGCGTTATAAACCTCAGAGATGATGGGACGTTAAGATAATAAGATTCACTAAGATAATAAGAACTCTTGCCAAGTTCATAGTCGGGCTACCTAACGTAGTACTGACAGTTAAAACCCTTATGGGAACCCTTATAAATATCGTGATAGGAGCGTAGTTCGTTATCGTATATGGTAGCGGAACTCCGAACCCTGAGGTTGAGGAGCAACAACGCGATGATGTTTTATTAGTTATTGGAAATCAGATTGTGGATCCGATAGAGTGTCCTAATGCAGGACCGGATGATGTTGATATTGAGGATGTAGCGGTTGAGGATGTTGTCCTAGAAGGGATAGTTGTTGAGGAGGATCCCATGGAGGATCCTGACAGGATTGGATAAAGGACCACTGATGAATTGATGACCATGGTTTGGTCGACTACCAGAGGTAGGATTGGCTGGTCACTACCGGAGGTTCGTTCAAGTTGTAAAGATAGTAGCCCCTTTAACGCGGCTTACTCGTAAGACTGAGAAGTTTGAATGGACAGAGAAATGCGAGAACAGCTTTCAAGAACTGAAGCAGAGGTTGGTGATGGCCCCTATGCTGGCATTGCCGGATGGAAAAAGGAGATTTTGTGATTTGTAAGTGACGCTTCGCATAAGGAATTAGGGTGCTTCTTAGCACAGCAAGATAATCGCGTCTGCGTCAAGACAATTAAGGTAATATGAAATTTGATATCACCGCCCATGAGCTTAGGCTCGTGGCAATAGTTTTACCCTAAAGATTGGAGGCACTACTTGTATGGAGAGAAGTGCGAGAATTACCTAAGCCATAAGTGCTCTAGTACATTCTTACGTAGAAAGAGCTCAACATACGCCAGAGGAGGCGGTTAGAGCTAATCAAGAATTATGATTGGCAGATTCTTTATCATTCGGGGTAAGCCAATATGGTGGCTGATGCCCTTAGTAAAAAGGAGAGACTCAAGATGATAATGTCTTTTGGAGAGTTTATAAGAGATTTTGAGAAAATGGAAATAGTAGTGAAGGTAACCGGAGCCGGTACCGAAAAGCTGTTTGAGATTGCAATACAGCCCGAATTATTGGAAAAGATCATATTGTGCCAGAAAAAGTTATGAATGAAGGCAGAGAGCCAACAAATAAATATGAGATTAATACCGAGAAAGATGATAAGGGAATAATGAGGTATTCCTATAGAATTTGGGTTCCGAAAGTTCAAGAGCTTAAGGATGAGAACTTAGATGAGAGCCATAGTTTGAGGAATAAGATTTAGAGCAAACCCTGAACGTGATAGTCAGGGAGGTCGCCATCAAGATAGAAGGAACCCATGACATAATGGAGTGGAAAATGAGGATTTTAAATTAAAAGATGACCCCAATTATGGGGAGTAGGATGAAACATTTCATACTAAGGAAACAGAAAGTCGAGTAAGGAAAGGAGACCCGAGATGGTACTCCTATACGGCAATTCATGGACCTGTCTAAAAAGAACTTAGACTATTATCCCCAACCACCACCTTGAGGAAACAATGCGGTGAGAAATTCTTTCAAGACGTTTAAGTTTCTAAGCTCTCAGAGTTCCAGGGAACAAGCTGACCCAGTCGAGGCAAGAGCCTGGCTAAAGGAAATATAGGAATCATTTGAGATTCTAAATGATTGATGAACCACAAAAGACTGTTTTTGTCACTTACCCTCCTAAGAGAGAGACCACCCGCTGGTGAAAGACCAAGAAAGGTACGGAGCCAGAGGTTATGATAAACTGATTAAAGTTCAGCCAATTGTTTTCGGGAAAGTAATTCCCAAGGTTATGGAGATAGTGTAAAAGCTTTGGAGCTAGAACAAAAGCGGATGAGTATGATGAATTATGAATCTAAGTTGAAAAAGTTATCAAGATTCGTTCTGAGGACACGAATCCAGAATGACGGGATGTTTGAAATCAATGCTTATGTTGTGTTGGTTCATAAAATAACGATAAGAGAAAGGAAAATAAAAAGAAACTGAAGTGGAAAGGAATATAAAGGCAATAGAGTTTGAGGAATGATAAAGGAATTGGGTATGAGGAAACCCTAAAGACTCGTAGCAATAGAAATAGAAAAGTATGTAATCGTCAGGATGAGGGTGATTCACCATGAGTTAAAATTGCTGGGTGAAGGCATAAGAGATACATATATTTTATCCCCTGTAAGTTGGGAGGATTTGAGGAAAACTTGAGATAGTTCGAAGGTTAAATATGAGACGCGGATAGACTGAGGAGACAAGGAAGTAAGAAATTAAGAAAATTGGATGAAGGAAGTGACCTTCAAGAATGTGAAGTGTAAGACCGGTGGCATGATACCCAGAAAGGGAGACATCAGGTATGAAAGATATCCCAACATTGAGATGACTGTTGAGATAAACAACAAAAGTAAATAAGGATTTATTAAGAAGAAGTTCACGTTGAACACGACCAATATCTTCCAGATCATCCATGTGATCATTACCAAATCAGGAAAGACAAGCGGATAACCGTTGTTATCTTTTGGAGGCCATATGGATTGACCTCAATTTGAATAAGGATGCTATTATGAAGTTAGGTATAGACTATCGAGGTGGAAATGATTGAACAAGATACCCTTATCAGGGATATATGACTTTATTTATCCATGGAAGGATGCTTGTACCTTTTTAAAGGTGGAATTAAGGATAGAACATCGGTAACTTAAAACGAATCCTAGGGGAATGCATAAAGGTTGGCATTTCACCCTTAATAGGGATAGTATGAGTTTTGACAGTATGAATTGGAAAGGATTAAGGTAATAATAACCTTTAAGGATCAGTGGAGAAATTTTTCAGAAGTATATAGACAATGGTTCTAGTATTAGTAAATGGTATTTTGATATGCCCTGTATATAGGGAATACAGGAGGAACGATTGAAGGATAACCTTAGAAGTTTTACAAGGAGAAAGGTAATATTCAAAATTCTCAAGAATAGAAATGTTGATAAAGGAAATATGACATAATTATAATGATGCCAAGTGGGGCACGTGTTAAACCACGAGAAAGTATGGATCGAACCAGTAAGGGTCGAAATTGTTCAGGGCAATTAGGACCTAAGATGAAAGATGTTCTTAGTATGATTGAGAGTCAGTCGTGACAGTGATTAACCTCTAAAGACTGAGGCAATAACTTATGGAAAGATGGTGTTATTTTTTTTACTCATCAGATTTTTAGGAAAACATCTTCACATAAGCTGTGATTGAAATGAGGTAGAAAATTTAGTTGAAGGTGGTTAAAAGACATTGACTGTAAGGAACTATTACTATCAGGAAAGGCCAAAGAGGTGGCCGACACTTTAACGGTAAAAGGAAAATTGTAGGCGCTTGTGCCAAAGGAATACAGTGATGATGGTTAAAGTTGTGATGGTTGTATTTTGGGTTGGAAGATTGTCATTCCTTCTGATGACTGTGCAATACCCAACCGTAATAGTAGTTAGTAAAGGTTTAATTCGTGTAATCGCCATGAGTGGGCTATCTATCTTAGAAGGTACTATCTTGAGAATGAGCCTGGACCATATTTCAAAAGGACTAAACGAACCTTTGAGTAAGTCTTCTATTTAAGGCATATGATTAAGAATGGTATTAACCTGCTATCGTTGCTTTGATTGAAACTCTTCTGCAATTTTATCTGCTTCATGTCATGTATGTATGTCAGAATCAGGAGTGTACTCCATGAATCATGAATGGTGATTATGTTACCTCCTTAGAAGGATTTGATACGACATGTATGGACTCCGTATGGTTAGCTATTAAGACTTCATGGAAAATGAATGACTACAGTGGGTCAGTGGTGGACCATAGTAAGGCAGCAATGATTCTGCGAGTAGTGAGATGATTACAACCGTGAGAGTTGTATTAGAATGGGTGTTGAGATTGAGTACCACTAATCGGGTCGTGGTAGTGTATAAGTTATCATTGATAGACTAATTAAGTAGAGTATCTACCTAGTGAATAATTATTCTTTCTTATCAATAAGAGAGTCGTATTATTATACGAGGAAGGTTGCGGTGCGAGCATAGAATTCTAGTAACGATGATGTATAGAATGAGATCCCAGATTCGATTTTCGATGTCGAGGGAGTTTCAAAGGTGATTGTGTATAAGCTCGATGAAGAGCATGGGTCCATAGAATGATGGACGGAATAGAAATATTTAGGCATGGGAAATACGATGCTATAATACTTGATGTTGATATAAATACTCATATGATTCATTCTCCTATGACAAACCTCTATAGTTCAGAGGTAGGTTCCAAGCCGGATATTTTGTGGCAGTATATTTTTTTCATATATACAATTCTCTTCCATTCGTTCTTTTCTCTTCTTTTCATTTCATGTAAGCTGAGAAGAACAACCCTTCCAGAAGGGGAGGTATTGCCGAATGACTATCTATCTGTGTGATAGAAGCCGAGTAGGATACCAGCTATTGTTTAATTGCTTGTCAAGTACTAAAGGCTGGCCACCTTCTGTACTAACTATGCGATATAACAAGTGTTCATGATCATAGTGATCTCTCAACAAATTCCTTTACTTCTATTTGATTGATCAAATTTTGGAAAATAGAAACAACTGAAAAAGGAGTAATAAAGTGGTGGTAGTATGCGGAATGGGAACACATTCGTGATACTAAGGTTGACGTGGTTATTAAAAGGTTATAGAACGCTAACGAGCAAAAGTATAACCAGTATAATATTAGGAACGGAAGGTAGTAGCGATTACGAACTGGAAAAGAATGGGTATTAAGAAGCAAAAGTTCTAATGATAAAAGCTATAATGAGAGTCTGTGCAATAGACTTGAAAGAAATTGGAATGATCACTTAACACAGAGTGAGTTTTCTTACGACAATAGATCATATGTCAGTATTGAGATATCGCCTTATGAGATCCTTGAGGGAAGACAATATCGATCTCCCTTATGTTAGGATGAAGTTGTAGAGCGCAAGATGCTCGGACCAGCAGTGGTCTAAAGGACCAAGGATATGATAGATCTAATCAGAGGACGGCTGGTAGTAGCCCAAGATGGACATGATAAGTATGTTGATTTGACACAAAAGGATAAAGAGTACGAAATAGGGGACCTAGTAATGTTATAGGTATCCCTTGGAAAGGATTGATGAGATTCGGAAAGAAAGGAAAGCTAAGTCCACCAATTGTTGGACCCTTGGATATATTAAGGAGTATTGGGAAGTTAGCATATGAGCTAGCCTTACCCCAGAACATGTAGCAAGTCATAGCGTGTTTCACGTATCAATGTTAAGAAAGTGTAATTCGGATGCTAGACAAATAGGGGCATATGAGCGCATAGACATGCAACCCGACGTAACCTATATGGAGCAACCAGGAAGGGTTATAGAGTGAAAAGGAACAAGTGCTTAGGGGAAGGATTATCAAACTAGGCAGAGTTTGGTGGCAGGACCACAATATGGGAAAATTTACTCGAGAGTTAGAAAGTGTAATGCTAAGAAAGTATCCCCATTTGTTTTCTATTTAATTCCGGGACGGAATCCTTTTAAGGAGGGGAGACTGTAATAACCCCAATTTTTGGAAATTTTTGAAACCCTTATGAATAGTGTTTTTGCTGAATGAGAAAACTTTTCATGCCACACTATGTAGGGGTTCTGATATGGATATTCTGAGATTTTATTAGTACTTTATATGGGATATAAGTGTATGTAAAGATCGTCAGAATCCAAATCCGAACACTTTGATTTTTCCCGGAAATCCAATAGATACGGAAAGAATTGAGTATAAGGTAACAGGATAAAAGGATTTAAATTAAAGGATTATAATAGAGGATCATAAAAAGGAATATAATGTATTGAGAAAGGTTAAGGGAACCTAAGTAATAAGATCCCGGGTATGATCCCTCAAACGATAAACGAAAACGAAAGTTAAGCGAACAGTATAACAGATCAGCGGTCATTAGGCAAACGATTAGGAAGTTAATCAAGGGGATTAGTGGGGATGATGTCATCCAACCAATAGAAAGAGGACAAGGAGGGGAGGATTACATCATGAGGATGACACAAGCATGACATGGGAAGGAAGGAGGTGTGGTTGAATGAGAACCACACAAAATCAAGGGCAACTAGGTAATTTACTAAAACAAACACAAAAATCAACCAACCAAGCCAAGCAAATCATTTTTCATCAAAATCAAAAAGAAACCAAGGCATTGTTCTTCATGCTCTCGGCCAAAACAGAACCAGAACACTAAAACTGCTGTATCTCCTTCATTTCTCACTCAAATATTGTGTTCTATAGCTCATTGGAAAGGTATTGAGATGGCCTACAACTCTTGTTCACAAGTCTCGTCCAAATAATCATTGTAAGACCCTCATTTTTACAGTTCTTTAAATCGGACTTTTAGAAACTTCAAAGCCTAACTTTGTGTTCTTGATTTCCTTGGAAAGATCAAGCTTGTAGGAGGCTCCCTAAGGCTTCCTAGCAACTTAACACCTCCCAAGGAAGGTATAAACTTCAAACCCTAGCCTTTACTTTATTTGTTAGTAAGTTTAATGGTTGGTGTTGTGAAATGAGAAGCATGGATTGTGATTATTAGTAGTTTGGTTTTATTTGGAAGTGTTTTGGTAATTGAAGATTGATTATAGTTCATAGGTCTTGATTGTGGTTGTTTGAGTTGAAAACCTTGGAGATTATGGACTGATGTGGTATGGTTTAGGTGAAGTTTTGTTGTATTGATGGTTATGAGTTGGTTGGTGGTTAATTGGAGTAGTTTAATCATTGGTAATCGCGTAAACATAGCCGTCGTAACGTCCGATTTTCTTTAGACTGTTTTTGTGCATAACATTAGGACCCGAGAACCCCCTGCTAGATTATGACCACTGCCATGTTTAGATAGCTCATGTGACGAGCTTCGTTTTGATATGTAGTTCGTTCGATTCCGATGCACGGTTTAGGAGAAACGACCGTTTCAAGTAACGGCGTTTCGCGAACGAAACTTTTCCCCTCGCCTTACTTTGAAACATAGGTTAAAGACCGAAAAGGGTTAATTAATGTATGAAACATTTATGGTAAGTGTGTTAGGTAGTTGGTAAGACACTCGCAAAGGAATCGCCTTAAAACTCGTAAAGGTTAAATTATTAAAAATGGTGGAGCCGAGGGTACCCGGGTGACTTAAGCGCATTAGTGAGCGCAAAACAAGCGTTAGAGTCTAAGTTAGTTAAAGTATAGATTTACAAGTGACTTTGGTTTAATTCCAACTTACTTGTTGTTTATAGGTTACCAGACTCGTCCCGAGCCATTCGTAACCCCAGTCGCTCAGGCAAGTTTTCTACCAGTTATAACTGTTGTTGTGATGTAAATATATGTATATGCATTATCTTGTGATAGTGCATGATTGTTATTAGCAAATTTTGCGATATATTGTAGCATGTGATATGGTATATATGCATGCCTATTTCATATTCTTGAAATATATATATGTTGGTTTAGTTGATAATACCTACGCTAGAGGATAGCGGTAACTTGCGTATACCCTTAGTATAGGGACCCAAAGGTGAAAATATTTTCTAAAACCGGGAGTCGAGGATCCCGAGTAGATTTTGTATATATGGATATGGATATATATATATATATATTTATATATATATATATGGTTATAGTTTTCCAAACTGTTAATCGAATAAGGTTTATTCGATAACTTTAACTTTATATTATTAGTGAATATTATTTGAATATTCATTCGAGGGCTTATGACTCTTTTATATTATTTATTGAATATTATTTGAATATTCATTCGAGGGCTTATGACTCTTTTATATTATTTATTGAATATTATTTGAATATTCATTCGAGGGCTTATGACTCTTTTATATTATTTATTGAATATTATTTGAATATTCATTCGAGGGCTTATGACTCAGTTTATATTATTTAATGAATATTATTTGAATATTCATTTGAGGATCTATGACTCTGATTATTTGCTGAAATATATTCTTTATTTTATTAAAGAATAAGGTGTTAATAATCAAACTTATTTTCGATTATTCAAATAAAGATAATACTTTCATATAAGTATATCTTTGGTTATTTAATACTCGTTTCAAGTATAAATTTAATACTTCTACTTCAATTATTTTTATAAAGACTATTCTTTATGGGAATATTATTTAAATAATAATATTCGGTCATTTTCTAAATATTCTGGGGACTGATTTACTTCATTAAATCAGCTTTACTCCAAACACTCTTTAAAGTGTTTTCGAGTCTTCAAAATGATTTTTAAAAGTCAGAGTGGATCCCAAAACTCTTTTTTTATATTTAAGATCTTCCTTTTAAGGGGATTTAAATACTCGCTCAAAACCTGGGGAATCCGGCTCTGTGGTGTATTTTATATTCGCAACGAGGTTGCAGTTTTGGTAAATGAATTGATTACTTGCCCAACGTTCGGGAAGTAAGCCCATCTAATTGAGTCGGCATAAGCGACAGGCCGAGGTACGGTCTATTATAGTGTAAGTGGCTCAGTGGGAGTCCATCAAATGCATAAGTGGCTGAGTGGCAGTCCAGCATAGGTCCTAATGCGGCCAGGGTGATGACCAGTGGGGAATTCGTCCATCTACTAGTAGAAAAGGTTACTTATGGGTATCTTTGCCTGATCAGCAAGATATCTGGTTTATGCCAAAATTCTTTTCCTTTCCAAAATTCATTGGATGTTTCAAACTCTATTCATACTTTATATAACAGAGGTTCCAGGAAATGTTTAAAGAGATATATATGTGGATATATATATATATATCGGGACTAAATAAAGTATCTCGTAACTTTATTTCATTCAATAATATTTCAAAGATTGAATCTATTCAAATCTTGTCTTGTAGTCTCATCTATGTGATGAACCTTTGAAACTGATTATAACTTGAACGGGGGTAGTTCAAGTAGTATTTGGGAAAGATATAAGTATTTTGGGGTATCTTGTAACTTCATCTTTTAAACTTATATCTAGTTAATGATTGTCTTATGAATGACAAAGATTTTCGGAAAAACGTTGAGACAAGGTTAGATATATGAGATCACCTTGCAACGATATTTTTTATATATACAGTTATAAACTGGAACTCTGTGTGTATTATGCATGGAAGAGGACTTCCCATATTTTGAAAAGTATATATGTATATATATATATACCGAATATTTTGCGACTTCATCGCATTAAGATATCAACTTGGTTCATTTCTTTTGACCAAGACTTTCATGAGTGCTATGAGAAGGCTCATATATTGTTAATCATTATACATATTATTTTGGTGGGCTTGCTGCTCACCCTTGCTTTATTTCTTCATCACACAACAACAGTTAGGAAAGATGGCCAGACTCCAGCAGACCCAGCGCAAGCGCGTGGGAAGCGTCCCGCGTCTTCCCGTTGATGTTGTAGCTGCTATAGCTGCAGAGGTAGATCTATTGTAGATCAGACCATCTACTTTTGAGAATCAATTATGTATAATTATAACTTGTGGCAGATAATGGCAATTAACTGTAAATTTATCAAGTAATCATTTTGGGTTGTAATAACTTTTAAATTGTGGATTCAAAGACTTGTACTTATTTAAATTTCATCTCTGAGACTATAACGGGTTGTGGTGTGTGTTAGTGTGGGGTCACAGCATAAGGTTATTATTATTAATTAAGTGAAGTGATATTGTGGAAAGAAAGACCGTGACGACCCGGATCCCCGACCCCGGATCTGGGGGTGTTACATGCGGTCTTGGGTTTAGCGCCTGGTTACATGTACTACGAGGTGATAATTGGGATAGTTTAATAAAAATCTCCCGTTTAAC
Organism: Apium graveolens; assembly: GCF_009905375.1. NCBI lineage: Eukaryota > Viridiplantae > Streptophyta > Magnoliopsida > Apiales > Apiaceae > Apium > Apium graveolens. The sequence goes on from NC_133651.1 coordinate 53,245,014, forward strand.
GAAAATACGAGTTTTATTGATTTACCGAGACGAATACTGTATCGAAAATGTTGCGCCGGGACCCGCGCAGGACAAACCGTACGCCAGATTGAAAAAGTCAAAACATGGAATATGCTCGGAATATTACAAATAGGTTAGGAAGGAGTTCTCGGAAGAGTTTCGGGTTCCAAAAACGTAACCACGGATGACGTCGGTTGGTTCCCGTTTTTATAGAATAGATTTTAAATACCCGGAAAAAGATTTTATGAAATTCATATGATTCTTATAAATTCATAAATCAACATAAAAATAATTAGGAAGATAAGACAATTATCTATATTTTATTTTGGACATATAAAAATAAAATACTCAATTAATAATATTTTTAAACATCCAAACACATTTAACACTTAACAAATAATTCACTGAATAGATACTGAACACATATAATAATTATTTATTAGAAAAAATAATTACACGATATATCCCGGATATTACATCCTTCCCCCCTTAAAAGGATTCTGTCCTCAGAATCTCCTAAGAAAACAAACAAGGGTACTTTTCTCTTATATCACTTTCTAACTCCCAGGTTGACTCTTCAACCTTTGGGTTTCTCCATAACACTCTTACTAGCTTTATCACTTTATTCCTCAATACCTTCTTTCTTTCCTCTAGAATCTCTATCGGACTCTCTACATATGACAAATCTGCCTGAAACTCTATTGGCTCATATTCTATTACATGCCTGGAGTCTGGATTATACTTCTTAAGCATTGATACATGAAAAACATTGTGAATGTGCTCCATATGTGGAGGTAATGCCAATTCATAAGCTACTTTGCCAACGTGCTTTAGAATCTCAAAAGGTCCGACATATCTTGGGCTCAGCTTTCCTTTCTTTCCAAACCTCATTAGTCCCTTCCACGGTGATACTTTCAGTAATACCAAGCTTCCTTCTTCGAATTCCATGTCTTTCCTTGACTGGTCTGCATATTTCCTTTGACGCGGCTATCAATCTCTTTTAGATAATTTCAACCACTTCTTTTGTCTGCTGTACTAGTTCAGGTCCAAGTATTTTGCGTTCTCCTACTTCATCCCAATGCACTGGAGATCTACATTTGCGTCCATAAAGGGCTTCATAGGGTGGCATCCCAATACTGGCATGATAACTGTTGTTATAAGAAAATTCTACCAGAGGTAAATGCTCGTCCCAACTTCCTTTGAAATCAATAGCACAAACACATAACATGTCCTCAATCGTCTGAATCGTTCTTTCACTTTGGCCATCCGTCTGTGGGTGGTAGGCTGTGCTCATATTCAGTCTTGTTCCCAAACATTCTTGAAAACTCTTCCAAAATCTTGAATTAAATCTTGGATCTCGATAAGATACGATAGACACAGGAACTCCATGAGGAACTACAATTTCCTTCAGGTACATATGGACCAACTTGTCGAGTGAAAATCTTTCATTTATAGGGCAGAAAATGATTTGATTTAGTAATTCTATCCACTATAACCCAAATGGCATCATGATTTGCCCTTGTCCTTGGTAATCCAACTATGAAATCCATGGCAATATGTTCCCACTTCCACTCTGGAGTCTCCAATGGCTGTAGCAATCCACTTGGTCTTTGATGTTCGGCTTTAACTCTCTGACATGTATAACATCTGTTAATCCATTCCGCAATTTCCCTCTTCATATCTGGCCACCAATAATTTTCCTTTAAATCTCTGTACATTTTGGTACTCCCTGGATGGATTGAATACCTTGAATTATGTGCTTCCTGTAAAATTTCATTCTTCAGCTCCGTCACCGGTGGAATCCAAATTCTTGAAGAAAACCTAAGAATACCTTGATCATCCTTCTGCGTGCACAATTCCTCACCTACCAAACGATTTATATCTTGATCCATTACATTTTCCTGACACTTCTTTATTTTCCCTAGCAACTCCGCTTGAAAAGTCATACTGTACACTTTTGCTTCATTAGACCTGCAAACTTTAATCTCGAATTTCAGATCCAGTTTCTGAAATTCCTTATATATCTCTTCAGGTACTGATAACACATTTAACTTTTCCTTCCGACTCAACGCGTCTGCTACAACGTTCGCTTTACCGGGATGATAATTAATCGAGCATCCTTGATCAATTCTAACCATCTCCTTTGCCTCATATTAAGCTCATTATGTGTGAATATGTACTTTAAGCTTTTGTGATCCGTGTAAATCTCGCATTTTTCTCCATACAGATAATGTCTCCAAATTTTCAAAGCAAAAACTATGGCTGCTAGCTCCAAATCATGAGTAGGATATTTCTGTTCGTGTGGTTTCAATTGCCTTGACGCCTACGCAATCACCTTATTGTGCTACATTAGAACGCATCCTAGTCCTTTATGAGAAGCATCGCTATAAATTACAAAATTCCCTTGATCGTCTGGAAGTGACAAAATAGGTGCTGTGATTAATCGTTGCTTCAATTTTTGAAAACTTTCTTCGCACTTGTTATTCCATATAAACTTTTCATTCTTCCGTGTAAGCTTTGTCAATGGTGTTGCAATCCTTGAAAATTTTTGAACGAATCAACAATAATATCCCGCTAATCCCAAGAAACTTTTTACCTCGGTGGGTGTTCTGGGTCTTTCCCAGTTTGTAATTGCCTCAATCTTTGCTGGGTCCACTTTGATCCCTTCATTACTGACTATGTGTCCTAAGAACTGAACTTCTTATAGCCAAAACTTACACTTCGAGAATTTAGCATATAACTTCTTTTTCCTTAAAATATCCAAAGCTGTTCTCAAATGTTCCGCATGATCCCCTTCCGCCTTTGAATAAATCAAAATATCATCTATAAACACAATGACGAACTTGTCCAAGTATTCCTTGAAAATTCTATTCATCAGGTCCATAAACGCTGCCGGGGCTTTGGTCAATCCAAAAGACATCACTAAAAATTCGTAATATCCATACCTTGTTCTGAAAGCTGTCTTTGGTATATCTTCTAGCTTAATCTTCAGTTGATGATATCCCGATCTTAAGTCAATTTTGGAGAAAAACTTGGCTCCCTTCAATTGGTCAAATAGATCGTCAATTCTGGGTAACAGATACTTGTTCTTGATTGTAAGCTTGTTGAGCTCCCTATAGTCGATGCACAGTCTCATGCTTCCATCTTTCTTCTTGACAAATAATACCGGGGCTCCCCACGGGGATATACTGGGTCAAATTACTCCTTTTTCTAATAGCTCTTGAAATTGCTTCGCTAGCTCTTTCATCTCAACGGGCGCCATTCTATACGGGGCCTTGGATACCGGTTCTGTTCCAGGTGCTAAGTCGATTGCAAACTCAATTTCTCTATCTGGAGGAAGTCCTGGTAACTCATCGGGAAACACGTCTGGAAATTCATTCACTACTGGAATATCTTCAAGTTTCGCTGGCTCTTGACTCCTATCAATCACATATGCCACGAAATGCTCGCATCCTTGTCGTACTAACTTCTTGGCTTGAATCATCGTTAAGAACTTCTTTACTTGTTTCTGGCCCTTGAACGTTACTATTCTTTCGTCTGGCATCTTCACCATTACCTTCTTATTTCAATAATCTATCGGGGCATCGTGCTTAGATAACCAATCCATTCCTAAGATAACGTCAAATTCTCCTAACTTAAATGGTATCAAATCTACACAAAACTTACTACCAAAAATCTGAATCTCACAATTCCCACAAACTTGATTAACAGATACTCGTTCTTGATTTTCCAATTCCACAGTCATTATTTCATTTAAATACTCAACTGGACAATTTAACTTTCTAACAAAATCTTGTGAAACAAACGATCGAGTTGCTCCCGAATCTATTAACACTTTGGCACATAAAGAATTCACATTAAGCGTACCTGCCACGACATTCGTATCCTGGATAGCATCCTTCACAGACATGTCAAAAACTCTAGCCCTTGGAGTCTCATTCACTGCTGGGGTAGACCCCATAATCCTCAATGCATTACTGACTGGGGTTGGTGTCTTGCAATCCCTGGCTATATGTCCTGGCTTTCCACATTTAAATCACGTAAATCCAATGGCTGGAACCTTCACTGCTGGATTCCGGATAGGCTGATCCTTATTTGCTGGCTCTCTTGCTGGCTGATTTCGGCACTCCCTTGAATAGGGCCCTTTCTGATTGCACTTGAAACAAACTACTTTCAACTTATTACAAACTCCCCCATGCTTCTTCCCACATACTTCACAAACTGGAAAAGTTAATCTCAACTGATTTGGCTGATTCGCATTAACTGGACGGTTGCCCTGGCTTCCGTCGCCTGCATTTTATCTCTTGAAATTAAAATTTCTTCCTGGCTGAAACTTGCCCTTCTTAAAATTTGGAAACTTCCCTGGTTGTGACTGACCTTCATTCCCTTCAAATTTTCTTTTCTTGCTTTCTTTCTCCTTTTGTGACATCTCACTCTCTGTCTCTACGATCATAGCCTTCTGTACAACTCCTGCATAGGTATCCAATTCAAAAATGGCTACCTTCCCTCTGATCCATGGTTTCAAACCTTGCTGGAATCTTTTAGCCTTCTTCCTGTCAGTATCTACATACGACGGCACATACCTTGACAATTCCTCAAACTTACTCTCATAATCTGTCACCGATATGTTTCCTTGCTTTAGTTCTAAAAACTTCAACTCCATCTGATCCTGGACAAACTGAGGAAAATACTTTTCTAAAAACAATTCCTTAAACCTCTCCCAAGTAATAACATCTGTACCTTCCAATGTCTTCACCATCTCCCACCAATAGGTGGCCTCATTCTTCAAATAGTAACTTACAAACTCAACCTTCTGTTCGTCCTTTACTTTTACTAAGGAAAATGCCTTCTCTATCTCCTTTAACCAAACATTTGCTTCGATCGGTTCTAAGGAACCCTTGAATTATGGTGGGTTTACTGCCTGAAAAGTTTTGAAAGTTACCTGGGGATTGGTCTGTCTTTGTTGTTGTTGTACCAGGTGAACTGTTTATTGGGCCAAGATTTGAAGAATCTGGGCTATTGCTGGATCTATAGGTCCTGGGTTTGCATTCTGGTTTGTATCATCTTGGTTGTTATTATTGTTGTTCTTGGTTTCTTCATTCTGGGTGTTGGTGCGGGTATTTCTTCTGGGAGGCATTTTCTGAAAAGAATCAAACAACTTATTTAGCTTTTAAACCAAATTCTTTGCAGAAAAGAAAAGTTTTGTAAAACAGAAATATCTCTTTTTGAAAATAGTTGTAACTAAGTAAATTGCATGCTTCTTTATAGAATATAAACAGTTATGGGAAACAGGGTACAAGGTATCACGGGGGTATAACTGGTGCAATAAATAAGGTAAGGTAAAACAGGTGCAGTAAAATAAATGACAATACTGGAAAGGAAAAAGGTACTGATATATATAGATCAAAAGTTTTAGGTAGTACAAGCGTAAAGACGCTTCGAAAGTAAAAGCAAAAGGGTACAACAACCTACTCACTAGTTAGCATAGCTAGTCTATAAATACAACCCAAAAGTCTACTGATACACACTACACACTACTGTACATAATACATAACCATAACAACACGACTCAGCATCTCTGGATCTCTGACTCATGGCAAGTCTGGACCTCCAATCTCCTCAAGCTCCTCTAGAACCCACTTAGCCCACTCCACTAGGAAATCAGGGGTGATGTCCTCATGTGTAGCCTCAGCAATCCTCACTGCAGCTTCTCTACGAAATGCCTTGAGCCTCTCTCTGAGTCGCCTCTCACCACTCCCAACCTCTCTGGTACGCATAATATGCAGTAACTCCTAAATCTGACCCTGTAGGAATCACTGCTCCATAAGGCAAGCCTAAAACTGATGATATGGAACAGGATAGGAAGAGAACTGAAAAGGTACTCCTGTAACTGAGTGACTAGTAAAGCCTGAATCAGCAGGTGGGGGTCCTCTGATAGGTGGCCTCATGCCTGGGGGTGGAATAGCCTGCAATGGTACGGGCTGCAACACAGGTGGAGGTAGTATAGCCAACACTGGTGGAACAACAGGATGTGGATCCGAAAATGGTACTCCAACTGAAGGCTCTGACTGATCCGCTGATACGGTGATAAAAGAGTCAGCTATCGCTGCTATTTGAAATCATATCGTAATATAAGAATCTCGAACCATGACGCGAATTACACTAATACCTGTTATACCATAGCACTCAACCTCTCGACGTTCTATCTTTCTATTCCTTACTTCTAATCCTAACCCTCTACCCATTCCCGTCAATCTAGGCTTGTGTCAGTGGCTTATAACCTGTAGCTCTGATACCAAACCTGTGGCGCCCTCCAAACCCGAGTCCTAAGTTTGGGGTCCACACACACACCTTATTTATAACCTGCTTATAATAATGATAAAGATAATAATAATGATATGTAGTGACCCTACTTACCAACTACCATGGACCGCAACAGGTTAAAGTATGCACACAAGCCAAACACACACTTATATTACAAACCGTTCAAATTCCAACTATTCCAACTCAACACTGAGTATTAAATATTATTACAAACTTTTACAAAGCTTGGCTGCTAGGTAGTGAAAGAATTGGATAACAAAAGAATCAGTATTTCAGGGTTTCAAAGATTTGGCCTTTCGAAGCATAAGATACAATGGTTTGAGTGTGTAAGCAATCTTGGTTCAGTGTTTGATAATTAGTTTGTATGTATTTGTGGAGTAGTATCGTATATTTGAGGTTCGTATTTGGGTATACAACAATCAATGGTTTAGAAAGAATCAGGTTTACAGCTCAAGATCAATAACTGGAATCAGGGTTTAGGGTCAGTGCTTCAAAGCACTTGCAATATAAAACAGGACTATCAATCACTATAATATCTCGAGAAAGTTCAGAACACTTGCCTGGTACTAGCTTACTACACTTCACTTGCTCTCAATCACCACTGATTACTCCTTGACTATCTGTTTCCCTTTCTTATGCCTTGCCTCTTCTGCTCACATATCATAAGCATCTATCAATATTTAACTCATACGATTATATTCGACACATACTTCTATCTACTCTTCGTTTCACCCAAATCCGATTAATGGATTGAAAGTTACGCAATAAACAAGTAAACATCCAATATACAGACCAACAGTTAACCAACAAGTCACATATAACACATAACACGTCACATAATCAATGATATATCATTTATAAAGAAGTTTCGGGTCATAAATAGGCTTTCAGATATTTAAAATGATTTTTAAAACATTTTTAGGAATTAAAACAGATCGTTGAATCAATTTTGAAGTAGTAAACAGGGTTCAGTTGGCCAATTCTGGCTTCAAAACAATTTTATAATAATTATCGAGCCTTGAAAATAATTTAAAATAATATTTTAAAGCTCGAAACTATTTTTCGGAATTTTTAAATCATTTTTAAATAATTAAATCTAATTAAATAATTAATCAAAATCAATTAATAATTAATTAAATCAATTAATCAATTAATTTTCGAATTAATTGACTAATTAATCAATTAAAAATTAACTGAAATTAATTAACTAATTAATTCAGATTTATTTTTGAATTAAATATATTTTTGGAATTAAAATAATAATTTTTGGAATTTTCAGAAATTAAAATCGAATTTTTATAATAAAAATAAACAGGAAATATGATTTTTGAATATTTTTAAAACAGGATTCCAAAATTTGCAAGATCTGGAAACCTCAGGGACCTAACTGTTTCTTCCCCAAAAGATAAGGTACTAAACTGTAATTTTACAAGGGGGTCGCCGGAAAAGTTCTGTCTCGCCGGAGAAGACGATCATGGCGTCCTCACCCCACCAACACCTCCAGATACGATCTACACATCACCAGGAACTTATTCATGCAGTCAAAAACACATCAATCATCCCTGTTCTGGCCGGTAAATGACCAAGAACATTGCCGGTTTCCGGCGAACATCAAAAATCTTCAAAACACAACTCCCTTCGATTCACTAATCCTCTGTTAACGAGCTATATACCAATCGATTGCAAATTTTATAAGAAACATAATCCACTATAAATCAACAGCTAATAATGTGGCGCCCTCCAAACCCGGGTTAGAAGTTTGGGGTCCACACACACACCTTATTTATAACCTGCTTATAACAATAATAAAGATAATAATAATAATATATGCAGTGACCCTACTTATCAACCACCACGGACCGCAACAGGTTAAAGTATGCACACAAGCCAAACACACTAATATATTACAAACCGTTCAAATCCCAATCATTCAAACTCAAACTGAGTATTAAACTTTATTACAACTTTTACAAACTTAAATTATCCCAAAAGAAGCCTACTAGCTCAGCTTTCTCAACCTGAACCCCTAGCTCTCGCGCTGGACTGGGGATCCTCTTTACCAACTGGTTCCTTTTTAAATGGAAAGAATATAAACAACATTGCATAAATGAGCTAACTAGCTCAGCAAGTCACAATGACACAACTGAGAATAATGATCATCAAGTGAACATGATTATGATATCAAGTGAACAATGGATTATGATTTAGAATTGGATATTATACTTTTAATTTAAAAACCAAGGTTAGGCTGCTGATCAGTCACGCACTAACCCCGAGCAAGGCACACAACATTGCTCTAACTACTGGATCCAAGGCACACATTGGACTAACTTGACCATTATATGGTCTGACCACGAATCTGGTCCACAATTTTATAAAAACAGTCCAATTCTAACATAATAACAGAATATGCAATAATAAACAATAACCAGAATCAATAACAACAATAAGTGTTTAACAATGAAAGGGTTTCAATCCTTGTAAGGATCAATAAGTCAATTTAAAAGCTTGGATGCTGGGTAATGAAGAATTGGATAACAGAGGAATCAACATTTCAGGGTTTCAAAGATTTGGGCTTTCAAAGCATAGGATGCAATGATTGAGTATACAAGTAATTCAGTTCAGTGTTTGGGATTTTGTTTGCATGTATTTGTAGAGTAGTATCGTATGCTTGAGATTCGTGTTTGGGTACAGAACAATCAATGGTCTAGAAAGAATAAGGTTCATGGCTCAAGAACAATAACTGGAATCAGGGTTTGGGTTTCAGTGCTTCAAAGCACTTGTAATATCAATAAGACTATCAAGTACTACAATATCTCGAGAAAGTTCAGAACACTTGCCTGGTATTAGCTTACTACACTGCACTCGCTTCCAATTACAACCGTCTTACTCCTCAACTATCTGTTTCCCTTTTCTACGCCTTGCCTCTTCTGCTCACATATCATAAGCATCTATCAATAATCGACTCATAGAATTCTATTCAACACATACTTCTATCTACCCTTCGCTTTACCCAAATCCGATTAACGGATTGAAAGTTACGCAATAATCAGTAAACATCGAATATATAAACCGACAGTCAACCAACATATCACATATAACACATAATACGTCACATAATCAATGACATATCATTTATAAAGACATTTCGGGTCGTAAATAGGCTTTCTGGTATTTAAAATGATTTTTAACACATTTTTCGGAATTTAAACGGGTCGTTGGATCAATTTCGGGTTAATAAACAGGGTTCAGTTGGCCAATTCTGGCTCCGAAATAATTTTAGAATAATTATCGAGCCTTGGAAATAATTTAAAATAATATTTTAAAGCTCGAAACTATTTTTCGGAATTTTTAAATCATTTTTAAATAATTAAATCTAATTAAATAATTAATTAAAATCAATTAATAATTAATTAAATCAATTAATCAATTAATTTTTGAATTAATTGACCAATTAATCAATTAAAAATTAACTAAAATTAATTAACTAATTAATTCAGATTTATTTGTGAATTAAAAATAATTTTCGGAATTAAAATAATAATTTTTAGAATTTTCAGAAATTAAAAATGAATTTTGATAATAAAAATAAATAGGAAATATGATTTTTAAACATTTTATAAACAGGATTCCTAAATTTGCAAAGTCTGGAAACTTCAGGGACCTAACTGTATCGTGCCCAAAAGTTTAGGGACCAAACTGCAAATATTACAGTCCAGTCGCCGGAAAACGTCGGGGGTGGCCAGAGAACACGTTCCCGGCGTCCTCACCCCACCAACACCTCCAGATCACATCTATACTTTACCAGGAACACAACCAAGCCAACAAATCGTTCTAATCATCTCTGAGTTGGCCGGAATTTGGCCATGAAGTTTGCCAGTTTCCGGCGAACTTCGGAAATATTCAAAATACAACTCCCTTCTCTACAGACCTCGGTGATTCATGAAACTTATACGACTGGATTGCAAATTTCACAGAGAACACAACCCACTATATCACAACATCAATCTATTACAGAATAAGAAACCCCCAAATTTCAATTAAGAACATTCATACGGGTTATAAACCCTAATTTTGAAATTCGAAAATCAAACTCAAATTTGAACATGTTATTGAACTGCAAATCAGACGTATAATATACCAAAATCATCAGGAAAACAAGCTCTACAACATGCAATCATCAAATCATACAAACAATCATCCGAACAAAAATTCATATTTTTAATAAAATAAATTCGAAAATAATTAAATTTTTAGAAATTAAACCTTTGATTCTGCAGGTGTATGGATTACAGATTCTGATAGAGCTTCTCAAGACCTTCAAATCCAGTACTCGAGCTTTTCAAACAAAGATCAATAACACCTTCAAAAGTTGGTTTGATTCTTGAAACAGTTTATGAATATAGGATTTTTCTCTGTAAAATTATATATTTATCTGTCTGCAAATGATTTTGATACAAAATAAAATACGGAAAAAGGCTCTTTATATTTACGGAAAATTAGTATCCCGTTGGATCATTCCGGATATAAAACGGTACGTTTATTTGTAAAAACTGATCCAAACGGTATCGGTTTTCAGGATAATTATCCAAATCAGTACAATTTGTACTGCGGTCTTGGTCTCAGCGCCTAGTTACACGTACTACGAAGTGATAATTGGGATAGTTTAATAAAAAGCTCTCGTTTATCGAAAATACGGGTTTTATTGATTTACCTAAACGAATATTGTATCGTAAAATGTTGCGCCGGGACCCGCGCAGGACAAACCGTACACCGCATCGAAAAAGTCGAAACATGGAATATGCTCGGAATATTACAATTAGGTTAGGAAGGAGTTCTCGGAAGAGTTTCGGGTTCCAAAAACGTAACAACGGGTGACGTCGGTTGGTTCCCATTTTTATAAAATAGATTTTAATTACCCGGAAAAAGATTTTATAAATTTCATATGATTCTTATAAATCCATAAATCAACGTAAAAATAATTAGGAAGATATGACAATTTTTTATATTTTATTTTGGACATATAAAAATTAAAATACTCAATTAATATTATTTTTGAATATCCAAGTACAGATAACACTTAACAATTAACTCACAGAATAGATACTGAACACACACATAATAATTATTTAATAGCAAAAATAATTACACGATATATCCCGGATATTACAAATAACCCCTAAATCAAAAAGGCCCAAATTTCAATTGAAAACATTCATACGGGTTATAAACACTAATTTTAAAATTCGAGAATTAAACCCACTTTTGAGCATGTTATTGAACTCCAAATCAGACGTATGACATATGAAAATCATCAGGAAAACAAGCTCTACAACATGCAAGCATCAAATCATACAAACAATCATCTGAACAAAAAATCATATTTTTAATAAAATTAATTCGAAAATAAATAATTTTTCAGAAAATAAACCTTGATTTCTGCAGTGATTTGGAACACAAAATCTGATAGAACACCTCAAGACCTTCGTTTTGAGTACTCGAGCTTTTCAAACAGACTCCGGTAACACCTCCGATTGTTGGTTTGATTCTCAAAACGGTTTATGAATATATGAATTTTCTCTGGAAATTTATATAATTACTGACTGCAAATGATTTTTGATACGAAATAAAATACGGTAAAGGCTATTTATAATTACGAAAAATTAGTATCCCGTTGGATCATTCCGGATATAAAACGGTACATTTATTTGTAAAAACTGATCGAAACGGTATCGATTTTCGGGATAATTATCTAAATCAGTACAATTTGTACTGCGGTCTTGGTCTCAGCGCCTGGTTACACGTACTACGAGGTGATAATTAGGATAGTTTAATAAAAAGCTCCTGTTTATCAAAAATATGAGTTTTATTGATTTACCGAGACGAATACTATATCGAAAATGTTGCACCGGGACCCTCGCAGGACAAACCGTACGCCGGATCGAAAAATTCGAAACATGGAATATGCTCGGAATATTACAAATAGGTTAGGAAGGAGTTCTCGGAAGAGTTTCGGGTTCCAAAAACGTAACCACGTATGACGTCGGTTGGTTCCCGTTTTTATAAAATAGATTTTAAATACCCAGAAAAAGATTTTATGAAATTCATATGATTCCTATAAATTCATAAATCAACATAAAAATAATTAGGAAGATATGACAATTATCTATATTTTATTTTGGACATATAAAAATTAAAATACTCATTTAATAATATTTTTAAACATCCAAACACATTTAACACTTAACAAATAATTCACAGAATAGATACTGAACACATATAATAATTATATATTAGCAAAAATAATTACACGATATATCCCGGATATTACAGGTTGACTGTGGACTATACTGTGGAGGCTATTCATCGGGTGATTAACCAGCCCCAGAGACAGCCAGCTCAGGAGGATTGGGTGACTAAGACCGGGGAGGATTTTGACTTGGACCTGATTGTTGCGACGTTGTGTGTCCCAAACACTTATTGGAAGTTCAAGAAGGGATCGAATAAGTATACCACTATCCCTGCCTCTTACATGAATAGGTTTGCTCGTGCATGGAACTCTTTTATCTGTGTAAACATCATGCCTTATTCACATGTGCACGATGTTATTGTGGATCGTGCAAGGTTGTTGTGGGGGATATTGTAGGGGGATTATATGGATCTTGGCTCTATTATTTATCAGGGTATTCTGAGGTTTCCTCGTGGAAGTACTACGGGTTCTATTCCCTATGCGTCAATTATGACAAAGCTGTGTGTGGCAGATGGAGTTCATTGGCCCGCACACGAGCAACTTCAGGTACCAAGTGCCCCTATTGATAGTTCGACGATAACAGTGATGCAGGAGTGGTATGGTGGAAAGGCTGATGAGAAGGGGCTCGGTTACTCCTATGATCACTTGTCGGGTGGCCAGCCAGCCGATCAAACATATTCTGGTGGTTCTTCTAAGGCCCGCAGAGCAGCATGGGGAATCAGATTGGGGAGGCCGGTTCTTCACATAAGCAGCAGCAGGATGTAGGGGATAGTGTTGGTTTGGGCTCAGCCCAGTACATGCGCTTGATGAGGAGGATGGATGCGATGCATGACATCTATAACAGGTTTGCACATGACCTTACCCAGTTGTTGGGTACAGATTTCAGAGCCACAGGATTTGACATTTAGTGGCCAGTTTTTGGTGAGGATTTTGTGTACCCGCCTCTTAAAACTCCACCCGCAGGAGGTGATGACCATCCTAATTCCGAATAGGTATGCCTTTATTTCTTACTATTACCTTCACTGAGAACAGTGAAAATTTTAAGTTTGGGGGTGGTAGTTAAGGAATATGTTTGTGTGTGTGTGTCCATTTAGTTGCATATTCATGCTAGTTTAGTTCATATAGTTGCATATTTGTCATGTAGTTTTTTTATTTTGCATATTTATTTTGCATGTTAATATGTTGCATATAGTTGCATGTGCATTTTATCATGATCACTTAGGTTTGCTTTTCCGATTTATTTGTGATATTGATGCGAGTGTAGTGATATCATATAGAGGGATGTTAAGTCTTAACGAGTTGACTTGCATGCTAGAAACAATCATTTTTCACCAAGTCTTATAGGTTTCTTGCGTGCTTGATCATGGTCATGTCTTGTTGTTTGTTGAGGTTTAATCATTTGTTTATGTCTAGAATGTATGATATTCTCTTAATGATAAAATAACATGGATTTTTAAAAATTGGAGAAAAATATTGGATTTTATTGCTAGTTGTCGTGGCTAGGTGTCAAATGGATAGTAGCCGGCTCATTTTATATGAGTAGTCTAGGGTTGAGCGGGATGGAGCGAAACACACTCGTTCAGAAATTGTTGAAAAAAGAAAAAAAGAAAAAAAAATGGAAAAAAAGAAAAAAAGAGAAAAAATATGTGTTATGCATAATTGATCACGAGTAGGCTCTTTAATACTCAAGTTATTAAGTTCTTAGGGGACTTTGTGCCTAGTGACCTAAGGCTTTCATAGTTTGGGATCCGCTAACCTAACGCTCACTACAGGGGTATTATTGTATAAGTCTTTTGTGGACCTCACTCATTACACGATTAAATAAGCATGTTTGTGTTTGTTTATGTGTTATCAATAAAAGCATGAATCCTTGTATAACTTCAATAAAATTGCAGTGTTGTTAGTCATTTTGTGTTTATCATTTATTTTATTTATAACCTTGTGATTGTCTTGATGAGTAGTGAGTCATGGTTATTGATCTAGTTGCGAGAGTATATCTGTTAAGCAATTGCACTCATGCACGTTTCTGGCTTGTGAGTTGAATTATGGGATTTGATTGATCTTTGTGCAAATAATTGCATTTGTTGCGATGTTGCTCATTGGTTGGTTTAGTTATTCTGAGGGGATCGTTACATTCATGTTAGTTGCATTCATGCATTTTTGATTTTCGTTCCTTGAGTATGTTTATGCTTGAGGACAAGCATCGATTCAAGTTTGGGGGTGTGTTAATTGGCATTTATGTTCACTTAGAACATTTCTTAAAGGCTCAAATTGATGTTTTGTACTCAAGTTATTATGTGTATTTGATGTGTTTTTGTAGTGTTTTGCATTTCAGGGCATAGACAGGAAGAAGGGTTGGATTTTGCATGATATATGCTTGGAAGAGTGTGAGGATAAAGCCTTGGTCAAGTGCGCGAAGAAACTAGCAAGAGAAGAGAAGAAATAAACAGAAGTCGGAATTTTTTCAGATGCTTAGAGCGCCCGCACTGTTTTAGTGCACATCCGCGCCGGTTGGACAGAAGTACAGATCGCCCGCGCTGGGATAGTGCACGGCCGCGCCAGGTCATTTTCCAGAAATCCTGATTCAAGTAGAAGATTGATTTCCTGGACTTCTATTCTGATTGGGCTGCTATATAATGACTCTTTAAAGGCGTTTTTCATAACGGAGACTAAGGAGAAGACGGCGAGAAGACCTAAGAGCACAAATACAACAGAGGAGAAGAAAAGCTTATTTTTACTTGTGATTCTTTAATTGAGTTGTAATCTTGGATGCTTGTTTTCTTGTTTGTTGAACCTATTACTCTTGATTACGTACTTTGATTATTTATTCAGTTTATAAAGACTTAGTTTATTATACCTTGCTTTCATCGGAACCCACGGTGATGATAAGTTCGGTTATGAACTAATCGTTATCGTGGGATTCTAGCGGATTTACTTATGGATTTCAAAAGTTAAATTTTTTTGATATCTTAGTGTGTGGTGATTGTATGATATCCTAGTATTGGTTGTGCTTATTCGTCTTATGAGCTTCGTGAACTTATAAGATAGTGTGTTAATCTCTATTGAAGCGAAAGTGAATATAGGGGTTTAGAACTTGACGTGCTAGCATAGGTTCATGTATTGTTATGCATGATTCGTAGGTAATTTTAACCATCTTACTTTCCTTATGTAATCACGTTAGATAACTTGCGCATTAAACCGTTATATTGTCAAATTATATAAAGATATAGGGTCTCAATATAATTGGTGTCTATTCAGCTTCTATCTCTTTTGTGGATGTCTGATGGTAGGGTTTTCGTACAATGAAAGTTGGCGTTTATTAGTTTCGTGTTATCTGATTAGTTGTCATCGCCACTGCATGCTAAAGTTAAGAACAATGACTTTGAATGAAGTATTTAATGAAGTTAGAATTCCATGTTTTTCTCATATAAGTAATTCAACCCTCTTATTTTCTTAGTTAAATTTAGTTAGTATAATCTCTTAGTTAATCAAACCCCAATTTGTTATTTATCTTAGCTTTGAACGATAGCCATATCATTATTGTATAAGTGCATAAATTAAACTTAACCTAAACCAGTCTCCATGGGAACGAACTAGAAAGAATTCTATATTACTTGCGAACGCGTATACTTGCGTGTAAAATTAACGCGTGTTTTCATCCTAACAGCTTTAAAGCTGCTTACTCATCAGGAAAATCATAAACAAATTTTACCAATAGTTGCCAGACAGATTTTAATTGAAGCCAGTCAAGCTAGATTGGAAGCTCATCAAGCTCAAATGTCTGATCAACTTACCGAAGTACAGAATTCAATGGAGCTGATTCTTTCTCTACTGCCTGGTGATTCCAAAAAGGGGGAGAAAATTGATAAATCTAAATACAAACACCTGTCATTATTAAGTATTGATGATGAAAACCTTGATGGAGGTAATAAGGGGGAACAGAAGGAGAGTAAAAGAGGAGGAAGCAAGAGGAATGAAAGAAGAGTTAAAGAATTGAATGTGACTACTAAAATCCAAAAATCTTCACAAGTCTCAACTGTTGCTGATGAAGACCAAGGTATTCTGGAGAAAGAAGCTGGTGCTGAAGCAAGCCAATATCTTCAAACTCTGAATGTTAAAGAAAGAAAGACAACTATATTCTACAAGGATCCAAAAATTCAATTATTTGATTCTGAGGTGAGTAGAAGAATATTTGCAAAGGAAAATCATGGAGTTGATCTTGAACAGCTAAGGCAAACGGAGGAAGACTTTAAAAATTCTATGAAGACAACAAATGATGTTATTACTGTTGTTTCTCAAGTACTTTATGAAGATGATCCTTCTAACAGACCAACCAGAGATATAATTACAAGGGAAATTAGTCAGGCAAAAGATGAAAGATCTCTCATATCACATGCTATTGGAACTGCTGACATGAAGCTTAAATGAAAGGAGAAGATAGAAGAAAAGTCAAGAATTTCAAAGTCTAAAGCTAAAGCTGGAGACAGTATCTAAGAAATCTAAATCTTAAACTCTTATAGATTTAATCTATACAGTAATTCAAGCTCTTGATACTGAAGAAAATTTACTTGAAGCAGAAATCATTCAAACTAGTCAAAGAAGGAAGATTTCCGAAAGTATTCTAAGCCGAGGAAGTGAAGTAAACCTCTGACATTGCTCAAGTTAAAGAAGCAATTCAGGATGAAGAGTTAAAGTATGATATTCACTGAAGTAACATTGAATATGCATACTTGATTCCCGTATTTAGATAGTTTTGACATCATTAATTGGAACTTGTCCATAATTCCATAATGAACAAGTATGGGGAGATTGTTAGGAGTAATTGATGATATCAAACAGAAACTATTAGAAGCATCGACGATTGATGATTACAAGCATCGACGGATGATGATTACAAGCATCAACGAATGATAATGACATAGACGGATATTTATATTCAATGGATAATAACATCGACGGATGATGATGTCAATGGATGATGAAATCAGTATTTGTCACATCAGTTGATCTTTGAAAAAGAAAAGGAAACAGGAATTTCAAGTCGGTGGAGGACTTTATCTCAGAAGCAATAGTATAGGTTTTCTTGTTGTTTTATAGAATAGGATTCCTTATACATTGGTAGTTGTGCTCTATATAAAGCACATATTAGGTTCATGTTATAAGCATTGCGACATTGTTATATCTTTCGCATAACCTAGCAGCTCTCAATGATATTTGTTCATCCTTTCGAGAGAGTACTTTTGTAATAAGTTTTTATAAGCTTAATATAAAAACTGCTGATTCTGTTGAAGCTTTGTCTAGTTGATTATATTAACTATATTCACCCCCCTTCTACAGTTGATTAAGGGCCTAACACAACATTTCACGTAAAGTTAGTAAATAACGACTATTATGCAGATATATACATGTATGACAACGCACAACCCTGTACTTTTCATGTTTCTAGTTTCAAATTTGTTTGCATTATATTAATTCGAGAATGGAATGGACCTCACACATGCTTATACGAATTTAATATCTTTTCCAATTTCTAAAAAATTAATTAATTATTACAATGTTATCTTTTACTTAATGAGAATAATTAGAATTTGTACGGGAAAAAGTTTGAATCAAAATTAGAATTATATATTTATATATGTGTGTGTGTCTTTAAATAAAGAACATAATAGGTTATGTGGCAATTTAAAATTATGTGAATCTATATTTTTATTTTTCAGATTTTTAAATACTAATTCGAGAATGGAACGGACTTCGTACATGCTTATACGAATTTAATGTCTTTGCCAATTTGATTTATTCCAAAAAATATTTTAATTATTACAATGTTATCTTTCACTCAAGGAGAAGAATTAGATTCAGAATTCGTACAGGAGAAAGTTTGAATCAGAATTAGAATTTTATATTTGTATAAAAATAAGAAACGTGATAGGTTATGTGGCATTCTAATGATGGTAAAGTTTTAATGATTCCAAAGGATGGTAAAGTTTTAAAATTGAAATGAAATATAAAAAAGTGAAAGATTTCAATCTAAAAGATTTCGACGGATTTCTATTGATTGAAGGCGTAAGTGGCCGAGTAAAGTCGGTCCAACTATGTGATTATGAAGACCAGTGAGGGCTGACATATTATGAAGACTAGTGAGGGATGGCATTTGAAAGGCTAAATATATATCGCCTTATGGGTACCCTATTCACGTCTAGAGGGGCTGTAAAGTCTGGGGATTGTATGTGGCTGATCACCCGTGCAATCCAGAGCGTTATACACTCCAGTCGAATAAAATATTTTATGTAAAGAAATGTCCAGATGATTGGACTGTTTTGAAAAAAATGAGATGGTCATTACAAATGAAGGTAAGTTCAAATAAAAGAAAATTTTGATGTTTTATATAAAAAGATGTCCAGATGATTGGATTGTTTTAAAATTGAGATAATTTTCTTGAACAAAATCAAAGTTATGATGAAAGAACTGTTTAGAAAGAAAATGTTTTGATAAAGAAAGACTTTATGAAAGTTTTAAGAAAAGAAGGATTTTCATGAAAATAATGTTTTATAAAAACAAAGTCTTCTCTGGAAAGAATCGTAATATGGACCTCTCTTAAGAATTCTTAACTCTGGTTTATAATTATAATCTTTATATTTTATTTTGTTGGATAGTTACTTGTTGAGCTCTTGTAGCTCATTCCATTATTTTCTAACACTGATAGTTATACATAAAGATGGAAATACTTAAGAGAAAGCTAGAATGAGCATTAGCAATGGACTTCTGTGAATAGTTAGACTTGTAGTGCCTCCACAGGTAGAGAATCTTTGGTAGACATTACTTTGTTTAATTTATAGATAGATGTTTGTTTCACACCATTACTTGTTAAAAATCCGAATTAGTGTAAGGGGTTCGTTATCTTATATTTTTATTATTTTTAGGATATATGTATTATATTATTGATTTGTGACCCTCTGTTCTATATCGCGGATCGGGAGGGCGTCACAGTTTGGTATAAGGGCTATATGTTTTGGTCACTAAAACAAGCATATGTGTTGTCTAAGATAAGATATACATATCACATAAGATAAAAATGATATGAGGAAAACTCATATATAGTTTGAGTTGAGATTGTATGATATAGTATTGACTACTAAGATATGATAGACTTATACTTAAGATGGCCTTGTTATGCCTTATATGTAGTGTGTAGTCATATTAGTACAATTTTCGGACACTAGGAGTGATGAGTCGATAACTCGTTAGAAATTAATCGTACCACCCCAATCTCGTGAAACCTGGAATTGGTTTGAATTTGAGCCCTCCACTTACCTTACCAAAAGAGTGGCAGTTGGTTATAAGTATGATTGTTGAAAGATTTCATGTATGTGGATTCCATGAAGCTCGAAAGGGCTTAGTTGAGTCGGAAGCTAAAGTTGGTGAGACAAGTGAGTATGCAAAGTTATTCTTTGGGATTTTGAGGTTAGGATAAATACAAGTATAGGGAAGCAATGCAAATATATTTAGAATTGATAAGAAAAATTTATGAAATAAAGAAATGAGATACTTAAGCTATGATTGAGGTTGCACCATCGGCTTATCGAGATGTTAATTTTATTGTTACATAGTATTATTATTAGATGGAATTTTTAATTGAATTTAGATATATAGGCAGGCAACTAGTCTAGCTGATTGGATTTGTTGTGCAATAAGTAGGAAGGTCAAATGTACCGTGATGATAGTGGTCTCATTACTTCGTTATTCACCGCTTGTTTGCGAAACAATGAGACACTGCCAAAGATGATATTGATGAGCATCAATAGAGTATACCTTTTAAAAGAGACACCTGACTATTTTGGGTACCCGATTAATATATAATTTTTATCCCTTTATCAACTGAGCGAACCGCTAATTTAGCACAGCTGCAACAAATATAGCAGTAGCAAGTTCGTCCGGAGGCAAAACTTTTATGTCTAAGCGTTAATTAGGCAAGGATATACTAGGCAACAAATGATGCAAGTTAAATTCTAAACTGGAAAAGCTAATTAATATTCGAAAAGATGGAAGACTGAGATCCAGAAAGAACGTCTATATTAAGGTAAAATTTTCAGAGCCATTTTAACGAGAGATAAGATTTCTAGTCTAGGAGAGACATGAATCCGGAAAGACCAGAATATCGAAATAGAGGACAAGGAAAAAATAAGGACACTGGTATAATAATTGATCGACGAGAAAAATCCACTACAAGAAATTTGATGTTTACCTACCAATAATTTAGCTACTAATACATATTGGTAGTTGAAGATTAGATTTACCTACTAATAATTAGTTGTTAAAGTAATTGGTAAATAAATGCTATTTTTTTAAAACAATTGTAATTACTTTTCTAGATAATTGAGTTTATCTTGTATATATGTTGGAGGGTTGTTCTTAGAATTTAGCATCCACTTCTTTTCTCCCTTTGATTTGAAAATTCCTAAAATATTGTCCAACCAGATGAGTTGATATGTCTAATTTATAAATTAATTTCACCTAAAAACAAATAAGTGACCTCTAACAAAAAAACAAGTGACATAAGCATAAGTATATTAATAAGTTACGTAACGAGTACATATTATATTATTGACATATTACAACTTCATTTTTGGTATTATTTTTATTAACTTCCTTTTATTAAAGGGAGAATTTCTTTTGAACTGATTTAAAAAAATTGGATCAATACATATTAATATGCTCTTTTTTAAAAAGTTTTTTGTTGATAGTCACAGAATTTTATTAGAAAAATATTGGTGAGCGATTCAGCGCTAATAACGATCAAAGTTTGTGTTGGAAATAATACTAACTATTACAACAATATAGAGGCAATTATATATTGTATTTAGCAAGGCAAGGCCAAGATAACAATTAACGCAACAAATCATGCATGTAAATAATAGACATATCAGTAACTGATGTGACGCCCTCAATCTCGGGGTTAGGAAATGAGGATCCACACACCTTTAAACTATGAATTAAATAAGCATAAACCCCGATTAGCTACTAACAGGATCAAACAGGATAAAGTGTGAGACAATATTACAACTACCAACCATAGAATATAATTTACAACCCAAAATAAAACCAAATTTACATAGTCGATCCCGACTTGGAATCGACAGATAACCCATTGTATCTTAACAACCTTTCGGCTAAGCGCTTGCTCACTCAAAACCTGAACTACCTACATTGGAAACCAGAAGCCCTCAACACGTTAGGGACCACCAGGTACGCTCTTACGAGCAATGCGCCTAAGCCTGGCCATCTTCTTGCTTAACTGCCATGGATAGATTAAAATAAAACATATAAGTATAAAACTCAGCAAGTAACTATAAAACAGTTCTACGATACAAAATCCACAATATACCATTTCTAAACTCAGGGCATTCTACTTTATCATTTCTAGGTGGCAGATTTCTATCTTTTGGGCTATAAAAGGGTTATGAAGAAAAGCTTTGGGCTTTTAAGGAACAAGGCTCAAGATAGGGTGAAAGCCGACATTCATCACAAATCATTAATAGGTTTACAAATGATCTTTCAAATGGAAAGCAATAATCTTTTCATCATTAGGAATCAATTATATTATTGATAATATCAACATAATCAAAAAAATCAGGGTTCACAAGCTGTAAGCTTCGCAATATCACGATCAACTCTTTTCAAAACCATATAAGCCTTTTCATTTTCAAAGAATCAATTACTGAATAGGAAATTTCAATTCCTTTTTAAATAGTTATGGAACCCTTGATTGGACTTCTTTAACTTTCAATTCATAATAATACAGGTGATCAGCCCGTACCGACCTCCATCCGGTCTTTAAGGTACCAACGACATAATTTCAGCCTTAAACTGGACTAGCCTCGCTAGCCTCTTAACATGACTGGACTAGTCCCACTAGTCTCTTACGTCTCAATCCAATCCATCAGGAATTCATTTGGAAAACCTTGTGTTGGAAAACAAAGGTTTTACTAAATTCATTTTATCATTACCAAGAATATGAAATCATTCAAACTCTTTCAAGTCGAAAATCATTCTTAAGTTCAAATTTCAAGAAATTCAAAGATAAGGAAATGAATCTAGGATAGGGATCTTGATCAAATGATAACAAAGTACTCAAGTTAGGGAATCAAAACCGTTTCAAGGATCAATAGGGTATAAGGTAAACAAAGCAGTAAAGGATCATTACACAAGGGGTTCGTAAAGGTTCTTATAGGGTTTACAACAGTTCATGGTATTAATCAAGTAATCAGGATAAGAAAAGGTTACCAAAGGGTTTGAACAATAATCTTATCAATAACAAGTTCACAAGAACAATGATAGGGTATCTCAAGAATCAATAACAGGGGTAAATTACTATAAAAGCTCAATACTCTACATGGCATGAACAATATCCTCTTTATAACCATTTACACAAGTAAGTAGAGTTACTTGCCTGAATTCGCTTTCCTATTTCTCAAAGGTTGAACTACTGCCACCTAGTATACCTTTCCCTTTCCAAGCCTGAATGCCCTCACGCTCCGAATCTACAATCGAAAAACCAAAACCTTAATTAGATTCCCACTTGACATTCCCAAAACGCTTAACATTTCCCTTAATCGCAATACCCTAAGTGTATTTATGTACTTAATTTTAATCACAGAACATGTCTATACCATAACTCGTATACTTTAACCATATAGACTTCGAATCACGCATTACGATGCAGATACGACATATAGCATTTAATCCTTGCATTTTCAACTCTATACTTGAGTTATCATATCAATTATATACCCTTGTAACTAGACGACTTAATCCTTCCTTTTTCAACACTTAATTCGAACCAAAATAATCTAACAAATTACATATCTCTTACAAATTACACATGCATCACTAGCATCAAATCAATCACTTTTATATCTATATTCCATTCGACTATAACCACAAAACACAACCCAAGAATCAAACATTATCATGCAATTATCAAAGTTGCATAAAAACTTGATATCAAGTCACCACTTATTCGTTTAAATCATCTTTTAGCCTAAACATTTACATGCAAGACTCTAACTTGACATACACTTACTAGAACCAAATCGAATTCACATCTATAGTCCATTTAAACACATAAATCAACTTTAATCCCTTAAGGTCAAGCAATAACACCCTAAATTTCCAAAAATCAAGCCATGCATGCATCATTTGGAGTTCTTAAACCACAACTCAATCTACTTAATCAAGAATCTCTACAATCAATCAACAACAAATCATTTACATCATAGAAATCTACTTAATAAACAAGAATCACTCGGTTTTCAATCAAAACAACACATGCAACTTTTATTTCGATTCTTTAAATCATCAACTAATCAAATTTCTCAATTACTTCTAGGAATATACATTAACAAGTCATTTCCATCAAACAATCAAATTTATTTTCTCAAAATCAAGGATCCATTCGGATTTTAAAGAAATAACACATGCAACTACCGAAAATAAGTTTCACGATTAATAGAGCTCAATAATAACATCATCACTCACCACCGGTTCACCGGAGTTCATCACTGGTGGCGGTGGCTTCACGGTGGTGCCCTCATTCGAGGGTGTCCAACCACAAAACTCCCGGTTTCCCTCTAAAAATCACAGCATCAAATATATGCTACATATAATCATCACAAAATCGTGTCATCTTGATTCTATAAAACAAGAACTCGGCAAAACCGAACCCAAACATACACACACACTCACATGCAAGTACTAATACACACATGCAAGTGAATCAAAGCTCATACATGGAACAAGGATGAAGTTTTATGGAAGAATCAATAGAAATTAAGTGAAGAAGAGAGGTGTACCGAGAGGAAGAGAGAGAGAGAGAGAGAGAGAGAGAGAGAGAATTCGAGAGTTGAGAGAGAAAGAGAGAGAAATGATAGAATGCGACACATGCAAGTGAATTAAAGCTCATACATGGAACAAGGATGAAGTTTTATGGAAGAATCAATAGAAATTAAGTGAAGAAGAGAGGTGTACCGAGAGGAAGAGAGAGAGAGAGAGAGAGAGAGAGAGAGAGAGAGAGAGAGAGAGAGAGAGAAAGAGAGAGAATTCGAGAGTTGAGAGAGAAAGAGAGAGAAATGATAGAATGCGAGAGATGAGAGAGTGAGGCCGGGTGAAGAGAAAGAAAAGGGGGAGGGAAGGGGATATATATATTAGCTTGGAAGGGTAGTATGGTCATTGTACCATACTTTTAAATTTCTTGTTCTCTTTTCTCTTATTTCAATCTAAGAATGGATTTATTCAAGAAATAGCTCTCTCAGAAAAGATTAGAATGGAACGAATTAAAATTTAAAAGCATAGATCTCGAAATTAGCTTTCCAATCATATTTTCAGAATAATTTTTGAGCGAACGGTTGATTAAATATGGATTTTACAAGATTATGCTGAAAATAGCATTTTAACTCCTTAAAATCATTTTCAAATGCAACGATCACGAAATAAATCCGTCTATCATTTTTAGAAAGTCTCTAGGACTATTTTGAAGATAAAAAAACAAATTTCATCCCTTGACCATTCTTGAATAATTTTATAAAAATGTATAAAGGTTCAATAAACCTTATTTTAATACGAATAAATCCCTTTAAAATCAATAGATCACGTAATCATGCATACAGGCAAGCAAGCACATATATATCCACACATCACAACTCATAATTGACCTTACAATTTCCCCTTTTTATTATTATTCCTCTTTTCGCGGATCGGGTCACGTTCTGCTTGACTGCCCAATACTCAGCGTTTCATTTACGCTTTACAATCAATTATCTTTACTAACCGACACATCACTAGAAATAATTCTCACTTAAACATTCATTTTCACATATCAACATATATTTCACATTTAAACACTTTAATCCCTTTTTAATATGGGTTCCGTTCTACCTGATGGCCCGACAACAAAGCTTAACCCCTAAGCTGACTCTTTGAATCGGAACGCATCTATCTACGCTCCCAAATACTATTATACAATAAAGACAATTAACCATCACTCAGTCACATAATTTATAATCACACCACTGAAATCATACTTTATTCACTTAATTACGTCACGAAATTCCAAGTCGTTACAACTGAAATAACGAAGAGAGAGTATAAATTATACCTGTAACCATAGCTTTAACAGATTGATAAAATGACTGGAAAAGATGGTAGCCAATAGATATAAAAAATACCAAGAAAATTACAGCTGAGTCGCCAGGCCTTCTCGAAGCCCTGACTGCTCTTGAAGAGATAATTGCCCCCACCTGCTACGCTGGGATGCTTGCAATGTCTCCACCATGATAAAACAGCTCGGAGTTGTATGTTCATTGCAACAAGAAACAACACCTCGACTAGCACCTCAGTCGCCGAAAAAAACACAGCAGCTCGGATTTGTGTTTGGGAGAAAAGAGAATGCAAAGAAGAGAAGAGAAGAGAATGTATGTGTGTTGTATCCAAACTCAGCTACTTAGTCCTCTATTTATAGTAGAGGCTAAGTGTAACTAACCACACTATTAATATAAGAATTAAACTGTACAATTAATAAATAAATCAAAACTTATGAATTTTGAATTTAAATTACAATTGTAACAGCTTTACATTTATCACTCACATTATTATATCAGATTTAATATTAATTTTAAATATTATCACTTATAAAGTTATATATATCATAGTCCAGGTTCAATGTATCAAACGAATCTGAGTAAGTCCACTCACAAACTGACTTAGCCCAATTTAGCAACCGAACTCAGCCCAACAATAATAACTAGGCCCAAACTAATAAATAAATTCTAATTAAAATATTAAATCACAAATAATTAAAATCCTCACCCAGGTCGCCTCGCGTACACGAGACGCCGAGACATTCGCCCAAATCGCCCTTCGACCCGACCCGGTCCGGTCCGGTGCGATGCGTGGCGGGGCGGCGGCGCGCGCACGTGTATGTGTGCGCGTGAAGCACAAAATAACACAATGGACCATCACACACCTTAGTAGTTGTATACTACCCATGTGTGTGATATCATATAAAGCCTATACCCCCTTTAATTATTTCTAGTGTGGGACAAAAAATACACTCTCTTTTTTTCAAGCTTTTTCAAGCTAACTTCATGTCACATTCTCTATGGATTTCATTAAGCAAAATTCTTAAAACCATATATGAAATTTTAAGTTCATATATCATGGAACAACTTCTAATTATTAAATTTTAGGATTATCATCTAGAACATAATAAAATTATGATCTAAAATCCAATTTTCTAACAATCCCCCACAAATCCATACAGAATTGCAATTAGGTTTTTCATCATGACTTGTTTTTCAGAGTAGGTACCCTTCCGGGTTTGAACCCTCCTAAGTCCCCTACTTCAATGGCTACCGGATTCATATGGAATGTTTCACCTTGAATCTTAATCCGTTTAGTATAACCATGTTCCATAGACGACGAAAAGTAAACGGCTATGGTGCCAATTTACGGCTTTGAGACATTAATGGTCTTGTCTCGATCATGTTCGTCGAATGCTTCAAGGAATAACCCTTTCCTCTAATTTCGACCACACAATTACATCCGCTTAGCTGGGCATCTCCATATATATACTGCTTCTATCTCGTCAAATGACTTGATCCCATTCAGAGTTTTAACACTCTTACTTTTCTAGAAGTGTCAGTACCTTCTAGGTTTACAGGGGATAGACTCAGATACAACAGTATCATCTACGTAGCAAAGGCTATACCAATTCATCCTTACAGCTTGTTATTACCACATTGAATACACTTCGAGGGATCTCCTCTCATGTGTATTGGGTTCCCACTGTTGATGAATTATGATAAGTTGACAATCCCATCCCCATCCTTGACTTAAGGACCACTGCAGGTTCCAGTCCTTTAGTCAAAGGATCAACTATATTATTCTGAGTTCCTATGAACTCTATAGCTATAATCCTATCAGTCACTAAACCCCTTATAGACTTAAGTCTAACTTGGATGTGTCTCTTAGTTTTAGCATTATGTTTTTTACTGTTAATCTTATCAATAGTTCACAGTAAATAAAAATAGCAGGAAGCGGTCTGCTTATTATAGGTATTACAGACATAAGTCCGTGTAACCATTTAACCTCCGTCCCTGTGGCATCAAGTGCACACAACTCAGCCTCAAAAGTAGATCGAGTCACTATAGTCTGTCTGCTTGACTTCCATGATATTGCTCCACCAGCCAAGGTGAACACATATCCAGTCACCCCATTGGAACCAGACTTCTTATCTATCCAACGTGCATCACTGTACCCTTCAAGCACACCAGGAAATCTCCTATAATGTAAACTAAGGTACATTATGCCTTTTAGATATCTAAGTATTCTAACAAGAGCATCCCAATGAGTTCTGTTTGGACAGCTTGTATATCTAGCCAACTTAGACACAGAATATGAAATATCTGGTCTAGTACAGTTAGCTAGATACTGCAAACTCTCAATAATATAAGAATACCTTAACTGAGACACAGGCACTCCTGAAGTATTTTTGACAAGGGCAACTTTAGAATCATAAGGTGTACTAGCGATTCTACACTGTGAATAACCATATTTCTCAAGTATAGATTTCTCTATATAATGAGATTGAGTCAAGGTTATTCCCTTAGCTGACTGAATCAGTTTGATTCCAAGAATCACACTAGTCTCACCCATATCTTTCATTTCAAAGTGCCTTTTCAAGAATTCTTTTGTCTCGTTAGTAATCTTAATATTGGTTCCAAACAGTAAGATGTCATCCACATATAGGCACAGGATAACACACTCACTATCTTTAACTTTAGTATAGACACACTTATCACTTTCATTAATCTTATAACTGAATGGCAATACAGTTTCATCAAACTTTTTATGCCAATCTCTGGGAGCTTGTTTCAAGCCATAGATGGACTTGATCAACTTACATACTTTCCTTTCATTGCCAGATGTAACAAATCCCTCAGGTTGGTCCATATAAATCTCTTCTACAAGTTCACCATGAAGAAAAGCGGTCTTTACATCCATCTGATGGATGATAAGACCATGGACGGAAGCCAATGCTATAAGCATTCAAATTGTTACCATCCTAGCAACCGGAGAGTATGTATCAAAGTAATCAATTCCTTCCCTCTGCTTAAAACCCTTAGCTAACAGTCTAGCTTTGTACTTATCTATTGAGTCGTCAGGGTTCAACTTCCTCTTAAAGACCCATTTGCACCCAATAGTAGAACACCCAGGAGGGAGATCAACCAATTCCCATGTTCCATTAGAAATAATAGGGTCAGTTTCACTCTTCACAGCGCCCTTCCAACGCCTAGACTCCAAAGAATCCATAGCTTGTCGGAAAGTTAAAGGTTCGTCCTCGACATTGTAAGTGATAAAATCACCTCCAAAATTCTTAACTAGCTTTGCAAGCTTACTTTTCATTGGTTCCTCTACTTCCTTAGGGATAGATCCACTACTAGGTTCCTCCCCCACATTTGTCATCTTTTCCACATGATCAGGAATAGAACTCGATTTGTGAGTAGGATCTTCCTCAGAAATCGTTTCAAGTATTCCAGTCTTCATAGGGTAGACATCCTCAAAGAATGAAGCATCTCGAAAAAACTATCATGTTTGCCACTATACCATCTATGTCAGATTTTAAAACCAAAAATCTCATAGTTGTAGTGGTTTCAAGATAGCCCAGAAAGATATAGTCAACAGTTTTCGGACCTAGTTTCTTTCTCTTGTGTTCAGGAACAAGCACCTTAGCAAGGCACCCCCCACACACGAAGATACTTAAGACTAGTCATCATGCCTTTCCATAACTCCAAGGGTGTCTTTTCCACGTGTTTCAGAGGGACTCTATTCAAAATATGGCACGCCGTATTTAGAGCCTCTCCCCACATGTATTTAGGCAACCCAGAGTTAATCAGCATACTATTAATCATATCTTTAAATGTTATGTTCTTTCGCTCAGCAACCCCATTAGACTCAAGTGTGTATGGTGGAGTAACTTCATGAACTATACCATTGTTTGAACAAAATTCATTAAAAGCGTTACTCGTATACTCACCACCTCTATCAGATCTCAATCGTTTAAGTAACTTACTAGTTTATTTTTCTACTTCAGTTTTATATATACTAAATTTACTAAGTGCTTCATCTTATGTCTAAGTAAATAAACATAACAATATCTACTACAATCATCTATAAAAGTAATGAAGTATCTAAACTGGTCCTTGGTCGACACATCACCAAATTCACAAATATTAGTGTGTACTAAATCTAACAAGTCTGAATCCCTAACAATGTTATGAAAAGGTTTCCTTATTTGTTTAGCAGACACACATACTTGACATTTAGAATTCTTTTATATGGTATATTTTAGAATCAACTCTAAGTTCATCATATTCTTAAGAGCACCAAAGTTTAAGTGACCTAGTCTAGCATTCCATATATTCGAGGATTCAACACAGTTAACAGAAGGAATAATATTATTATTCAAATTCCCCAAAACGGGTTCAGCATTAATAACAAATAAACCATTTGACAAGTAACCCTTGCCAAAAAATGTACTAGTATGAATAAGAACTACTTTATTACACTTGAAAGAAATTTCAAAACCGCTAGAAACTAAACAGCTTCCACTTATTATATTTCTACATATGTCGGGAACATGATGCACTCTAGTCAGAGATAGTATACGTCCGGAAGGGAACTTCAGATCCACGTTTCCTATTCCAAGTACTTGAGCGGCACTAGCATTCCCCATCTTCACAGTCAAGCTATGACTCTGTTGTTAAGATACAAATAAACTAATATCAGCACAAATATGCACATTAGCTCCAATATCTATCAACCATTCATTTGACAGATAGGTAGAAAATATTAAAGGTTTGTAGGATACATACCTGTCAACGTTGGTTTCAGAAGTCGTAGCCTCACCAACGACCATGTTCACTACAGGCCCACTTGCGGTTCCAAGCACAACATTCACTTGCGCTACCACCTTGGTTTTCTTCGCTTTCTTCATAGGGCAGTCCTTACTCCAGTGCCCAACCTGCCCACAAGACTAACATGGTTTATTTGCCTTGGGTCTCTTGGCCTTGTCCTTGTCACTTTTAGGTTTATTACTATTAACTTTCTTAGCAACAACTCCTTCCTTTTCTGTCCTATAGTTGCTACGTTTATCTTCGAGGTACCGTGCTCAGTTGGCATCACATGTCCCTGTTTGGACTTGTGTTGTTCTTGGACCGAGATGTCCAACATAAGATTGGTCTAGGTGATCTTTCATTTCTATCTTTTCAGGGAGAGAGAGGACTCTTCCCAAGACTTCGGGAGCTTTTCAATCACGCTCATAACCTTGAACTTCTCAGGGAGGTCCATTCCAGACTCCTTCAAAGCATGCACTATCATCTCGAACTCATGCACTTTCTCAGTCATGGACTTATTGTCCACCAGCTTGAACTCAAGGAACCTTTCCACATAATACTTTTCCAGACCTTGTGAGTCAGTATTATGTGTCTAGTCCAGCTTCTCCCATTAGAGTTTTGCGGAGTAGGCATCAGAAGAATAGACATCAAAAAAAGTGTTTGTTAGAGTAGCCAAAATGGCCGCCCTAGCCACCCCATCCTTCTCAGCCCACTTCGTAAAAGCCTTAACTGTGTCAGCCTTCTCTTGATCTACAACCAGTTTCTTATATTCCACAACCGGCCACAAACCCTTTATAGAAACCATAATTTCATCCTTTTCTTCCAGCGAGAAAAGCCGATGCCACCGTTGAATTTCTCCGGTAAACCAGTTAATTCAACGGCTTGTGGAAAACTATAAGTGGTCCAATCTATGACCCCAACAGTTGCACCAAAAGTACTACCACCACCAACGAAAACCTCAGTTTCGCTAACCATTATTACGCTAAATAATATATAACCAATTATCTCTTAAAGAATGTTGGAAATAATACTAACTATTGCAGCAACATAGAGGCAATTACATATTGTATTTAGCAAGGCAAGGCCAAAATAACAGTTAACACAACAAAGCAGGCAGGTAAACAATAGACATATCAGTAATTGAAATAACAAAGAGAGAACATAAATTGTACCTGTAACCATAGCTTTAACAGAGTGATATAGTGACTGGAAAAGATGGTAGCCAACTGATACAAAAAATACCAAGAAAATTACAGCTGAGTCGCCATGCCTTGCTTGAAGCCCTAACTGCTCTTGAAGAGATAATTTCCCCTACCTGCTGTATTGGGATGCTTGCAATGTCTTCACCGGGATAAAACAACTCGGAGTTATATGTTCAAAGCAACAAGAAACTCCACCTTGACTAGCACCTCAGTCGCCGAAAAAAACACAGCAGCTCGGACTTGTGTTTGGGAGAAAAGAGAATGCAGAGAAGAGAAGAGAAGAGAATGTATGTGTGTTGTGTCCAAACTCATCTACTTAGTCCTCTATTTATAGTATAGGCTAAGTGTAACTGACCACACTATTAATATAAGAATTAAACCGCACAATTAATAAATAAATCAAAACTGATGAATTTTGAATTTAAATTATAATTGTAACAGCTTTACATTTATCACTCACATTATTATATCCGATTTAATATTAATTTGAAATATTATCACTTACAAAGTTATATATATTATAGTCCAGGTTCAATGTATCAAACGAATCTGACTAAGCCCACTCACAAACTGACTTGGCCCAATTCAGCAACTGAATCCATCCCAACAATAATAACCAGGCCCAAACTGATAAATAAATTCTAATTAAAATATTAAATCACAAATAATTAAAATCCTCGCATAGGTCGCCTCACGTACGCGAGACGCCGAGATATATGCCCAAATAGCGCTTCGACCCGGTCCGGTGCGGTACGTGGCGGGGCGACGGTACGCGCGCGCGTGTGTGTGCGCGTGAAGCACACAACAACATAATGGACCATGACATACCTTAGTAGTTGTATACTACCCATGTGTGTGATACCATACAAAGTCTATAACCCCTTTAATTATTTCCAATGTGGGACAAAAAATACACTCTCTTTTTTTTCAAGCTTTTTCAAGCTAACTTCATGTCACATTCTCTATGGATTTCATTAAGCAAATTCTTAAAACCATATATGAAAGTTTATGTTCACATATCATGGAACCACTTCCAATCATTAGATTTTAGGATTATCATCAAGAACATAATAAAATTATGTTCTAAAATCCAATTTTCTAACAGTTTGTTCATATTTCATTAGCTTATAAATAACATAACACATATAATATCTTTTTTACTAATTAAAATGTTAGGTAATGAATCATACACAGAGGGGGGAGGGGTGAATGTTTTTTACTGATTTTAGGCTTTTCTTGAAAATTAATGGTTGAACAAAGTAAATTAAATCTTGTATAGAAAAGTGTTCATGCAGAATCTAAACTTGTAGAAAATAAAGAACACGGATCTTCAAAACTCACTTAATTTTTATATTAAAAATTAAGACTGTTTTGCTACAAAATTACTAAGCTCTTTGATGTTAAAGAGCTCAGCTTCTTCTTGAAAGTGATACAAGAGATTTGATCTAAATTGTTACTTCTAACTAGAGGACCAGTGTTAACTTTATAACTCAGTTAATTGTTGGTTTACACAGTGGATAATAAACATGCTATTAGCTTTTCTAAATTTTCACTTGTCATTTCTATTTATAGAAAAGCAAATCTTCCATTTCTGGCTTAGCATATCTTTAGCATCCCGTGTTCAATTTAATCTTCCTCTGTCAGTTAATCTTTGGCATTGATCTTGCACACTCTTCAAGCTGCTTTTTGTAGACTTGTCAATCCAGCTGTTGGATTGTTTGTTGATTGTTTATCTTAGATATTAAAGTGATCTGCAATTCTGTACTTTGCGACTATACATCGAGATCTCCAGTTTGAATTAATAGAACACTTGACATCTTGATAAGTACATAGGCTTATCGAGATCTCTAGCACTCCATATTGAGTTTGGCTTGTAGAGGTCTTCAGCTTGTCAAAATCTCTAGTCTTCACATCTTCACTTTTACTTATCGATAACTCAGAGTTCCCTACTAAATGTAGACTTGTCGATATCTCCAAACTTCAGTTCTTCAAGCTTGTCGATATCTTCCTGAGTTCTCTAGTAGCTTTCCTGACTTCTCCACTCTGAATTCATTTATTTCTTATGTCCCGATGGATATTGATCATCCGTCGAGTAGTGATTGTATCCCGACGGATGTGCCTAACAGCAGTCATCCGTCAGCTAGCCAAACTACTATTCCGATGGATGTTCCTCATCCGCCCGTACTCTCTGCAACTTGAATGACTTCTCGATAAGCCATTCTGGAGTTCTCGAATGACTTTTCTATAACATTAAACCTGTGACTTGTAGAGATCTTGACTTAAAGTATTTTTCTCCAAACAGATTTATTCAACTCCAAGCTTCTTCAAAATTCTTCTAAGGCATGATCTTCTTGATCTTCTTCCAGATAGAATCCTTATGTTTGATACTGTTTTAGGAAAAAGACTCCAGTCTGCTCCTTTGCATTTGTATAGACTTTAACTGTTACAAGTATAAAATACAAATTTAGATAACAATACAACTCACTCAGGGTTGACAAATTGTCTTAGTCTTGTTAAAGTACAGGCATGTCTTTTACAACAATCTCCCCCAATTTGTGAGAAGATTGCTTAACACAAATTGATGCATGTTAACAAGACTAACTCCAAGTTTAAAACTGATGGAGGATAAAATTAAAATATAAAGCTTGATAAAATTACAGTTTTTATAACATAATTTTCACCAGGCTCCATGATTACAAGGGTGATAGGGATAAATAAATTATGATTGTATAATTAAATACTGCATTAATTGTACAAGCTGTGGGCTGCTAGGCCCAATAATAAGATGTATAATATTCAGACCAGAAAGGTTAAGCCTGACGGACCAGATCAGGCCTGGTGGAATAAAAAAGGCCCAAAAAGCCCTGATTATTAATTAATTTCGTAATTAATTAATAAGGGAGAAATCAGATGTTGAAAAGAGTCCCGATGAGGATATAAGTCCTTAGAGATTAGCCTCAAGGGGACCTAAAAGGATAAGGAATCAGCTTCCTACTTCCTAGGACTCCTAAGTCTATCCTAATTTAGAGGCTTATCCACCAAGTCTCCTATACCAAGTCCAATTCAAGGACTCCCACATCTATATAAGGGGTCTCACCCCCACCAATCAGAACTACGTTTTTTGACTTGATCCTTGGCAATCAGCAAGGTACGTAGGCATCTTGTTAAGGCAGATTGAGTCACGAAATACAAGAGCAGTCAAATCGAGCCTTGGAGCTCACGTTCCTTAGTATTAAATACAGCAATTATATATAGTAGTTTTAATCCATAACATTTGGCGCCGTCTGTGGGACAAACGCAACAACAACCATGGCGAGAACATGGAGAACAACCAGCACTCTGGAGGAGGGAACACCATCAGGGACAACCCAGGTGATTTCATCAACCGTGGAGGTTCCTCCCCATTCAACTTATGCATCTACTCAGGGGGAAGCCCAGACAGGGGCAACTCATCCTCAGCCACAAGGGACAACTCCCCCGACTATTCAAGGTACGAATCCTCAAGTTCAACAAATACATATACCTGTGAATTCTCGACCCGTCGGGTATGAATATTCAACTATTGTTACTACTAACCCCCCTTATGGGATGCCCCTTCACCCTGAGGTTGGAGGAAGTGGATATGCTGGGCGAAGCGAAGCACGAGGGCGGTCGCCCCCCTATATACGAGGTTTGGATCCTATCCCTGAGGATCGGGAATTTTCTGGTCCATACACTGAGAGAGACTCCGAATCTTCGGATGATGAAGTGGCCCCGAGAAGGAGGCGTCCTGGAAAAGAGCCAATGGCCGATGGAAGGCAACGCCCCCAAAGCACCCCAGGGGCGAATCCCCAAGAAGTGCAGGAAAAGATCAGGGCTCATGAGGCTGAAATCCAAAGGCTGAGGCGTGATTTGGAGGCTCACCAAGCCACCAGACCCCACATACCTCCTAGGGGGAGAAATCCTCCTCCTATCATAGACCTGGATGGTCCGGTAAGAAGAAGGGCTGCTATCCCAAGAACTGATCCAAGCAATCTCCTTCCCCTTGGAGATCCTGATGATCCAACTCCACCCTTCACAGAAGAGATAATGAATGCCCATATCTCAAGAAAATTTAAGATGCCCACTATCAAAGCCTATGATGGCACGGGAGACCCCGCTAATCATGTTAGGACATTCTCTAATGCACTGCTGCTGCAACCCGTGAATGATGCTATAAAATGTCGGGCCTTTCCTCAAACCCTGTCGGGTATGGCTCAAAGATGGTACAGTCGCCTACCCCCAAATTCTATTGGATCATTCAGAGAATTAAGTCAGGCTTTTATTAAGCAATTCATCAGTGGAAGAGTCCATGAGAAAAGTTCAGCATCTCTTATGAGTCTTGTGCAGGGAGCTAAAGAATCCTTAAGAGATTACCTAAATCGTTTTACAAAGGAGGCTTTAAAAGTCCCAGACCTTGATGATAAGGTAGCCATGATAGCACTGCAACAAGGAACTAGGGATGAGTTTTTCAAGATGTCTTTGGCCAAACGACCCCCTGAGAGCATGTTGCAGCTCCAAGAGAGGGCAGGGAAGTATATCAAGGTTGAAGAAAGTATGAGGAAGACCGTAGTAAGTAATGAGCCCACTGGAGGCAAGAAACGAAAAACTGATTTGGAGTATATCGCTAAGGATAAATATCCTAGAACTGAACAAAACCCTGATTCAACCCCCAAGAAGGGAGGACCTGGGCAAAAGTTCACTGAATACGCTAAGCTGAATGCTCCCAGAAGTCAGATTTTGATGGAGATTGAGAAAGACAGAGATATTCGCTGGCCTAAGCCCTTGAAGGCTGATCCCGCCAAGCTAGATAAGGGCAAGTATTGCAGGTTTCACAAAGATGTTGGCCATGACACCGATGAGTGTAGGCAGTTGAAAGATGAAATTGAGTTTTTGATTCGAAAAGGAAGGCTGAACAAGTATACTGGAGATGGAGGAGAAAGAAACAATAATGGAAGGAAGAACTTTGAAGATCGTAGGAGGGACCAAGATGATCAGGGGCGGAATCCCCAACCTAGAGGACCAGTTATAAACACCATTTATGGAGGGCCGAGACCTCGAGGGCCTGTGATAAACACGATCTTTGGAGGTCCAACTGCTGCTGGATTGTCCAAAAATTCCAGAAAGGCATATACTAGAGAGGTTATGCATATTGTTGGAGAAGCCCCGAAGAGGGCCAGGACAGAAGTAACATTGGCTTTTGATGATTCCGACCTAGAGGGTGTGAAGTTTCCCCATGACGACCCGCTGGTCATAACGCCGATAATAGGAAATAGCCCGGTTAAGAGGGTCCTTGTGGATAATGGTGCTTCTGTGGATATCTTGCTCCACGACACCTTTCTAAGGATGGGGTATAACGACTCCCAGTTGACACCAACCGACATGCCGATATATGGATTTGCTGGAGTAGAATGTCCTGTGGAAGGGATAATTAAATTGCCAACCACCATAGGTACGGAGCCAAGGCAAGCAACGCAGATGCTGGATTTTGTGGTGGTAAAGGCTAGTTCAACTTATAATGCTATCATGGGGAGAACAGGGATACATGCCTTCAAGGCAGTCCCCTCTTCCTACCATTCAGTCATGAAGTTTCCCACCCGAAACGGGATTGGAGAAGAGAGGGGAGATCAAAAAATGGCTAGAAGCTGTTATGTGGCCTCTTTGAGGGCAGATGGAGTCGGGGGGCAGGTTCTTCCTATTGAAGATATGGATGTTCGAGAAAATGATGAGAATAGAGGAAGGCCAGCAGAAGAATTGGTTTCGGTTCCTTTAGATCCCAAGAATCCTGAGAGGATGACTTTCATTGGAGCTACATTAGAGGAGCCCCTTAGAGGGAAGTTAGTGAAATTTTTGCAAGAAAATAGTGATGTGTTTGCATGGTCAGCAGCTGATATGCCAGGCATAGACCCGGAGTTAATTACCCACAAGTTAAACGTGGATCCAAGCCGGAAGACAGTGAAACAAAAGAAAAGAAATTTTACCCCGGAAAGACAAGAGGCTATAAAGCAGGAAGTGGAAAAGCTCTTAGAAGCTGGTTTCATTGAGGAGATTCAATTTCCGGAGTGGTTAGCAAACCCTGTAATGGTGAAGAAGGCTAATGGAAAGTGGAGGATGTGTATAGACTTCACCGATCTGAATGATGCATGCCCCAAAGACTGTTTTCCGCTGCCTAGAATTGATACTTTGATTGATGCCACCGCTGGACATGAGATGCTGAGTTTCATGGATGGGTTTAGCGGATACAACCAGATCAAAATGCATAAGGATGACATTCCAAAGGTATCATTTATCACTGACTTTGGTGTTTATTGTTATCTTGTTATGGCGTTTGGTCTCAAGAATGCAGGAGCCACCTATCAAAGGTTGGTGAATAAAATTTTTAAGGATCTTATTGGGAAGACTATGGAAGTCTATGTTGATGACATGCTAGTCAAGAGTCTAGTAAAGACTGATCATATAACCCATTTGAGGGAAGCTTTTGAGGTCCTGAGGTACCACAAGATGATGTTGAATCCCACGAAGTGTGCTTTCGGAGTAGGATCTGGAAAATTCTTGGGATTGATGGTCTCAAAGAGGGGAATTGAGGCTAACCCCGATAAAATAAAGGCAATCCTGGACATGGAACCCCCAAAAACTGTCAAGGATGTTCAGAAACTCACAGGAAGGGTTGCTGCGCTAGGACGATTCATCTCCAAGTCAGGAGACAAGTGCTTGTCATTCTTCAAGTCATTAAAGAACATTAAAGACTTTGTATGGAGTGAGGAAAATCAGAAGGCATTTGAAGAGTTAAAGAAGTATATGGGCCAGGCCCCGTTGTTGGCCAAGCCAGTTCTGGGTGAAGTTTTATTCTTGTACTTGGCTGTTTCAGAAAGCGCCTTGAGCGCGGTGTTGGTTAAGGAGGAACTGAAAGTCCAGAAACCCGTATACTATGTCAGCAAAATTTTGCATGGTGCTGAGTTGAATTATTCAGCCATTGAGAAATTCGCTTTAGCCTTGGTAATGGCTTCAAGAAAGCTGCGTCCTTATTTTCAAGCTCACCAAATTGAAGTGCTAACAAATCAGCCACTGAGAAATATCATTCACAGTCCCAAGGCAAGTGGGAGACTAATTAAGTGGGCAATAGAGTTGGGAGAGTTCGATCTCAAGTATAAGCCACGTATGGCCATAAAAGCCCAGGCACTAGCTGACTTCGTGGTGGAATGTACCATACCCAACCAAGAAGTCGGGGGGCAGGAAGATACCACACCTCAAGACAAGGGAGTCGACAATGGGGACAAGGAGAAAGAATATTGGGTTCTCTATTTTGATGG
The DNA here is from genome assembly GCF_009905375.1 of Apium graveolens. NCBI lineage: Eukaryota > Viridiplantae > Streptophyta > Magnoliopsida > Apiales > Apiaceae > Apium > Apium graveolens. The sequence continues at coordinate 53,284,066 of NC_133651.1, forward strand.
AGCATCAAAAACAAATTCCAGTGGAGCAGGGTTGGTTTTGCAAAGCCCTGATGGATTCTTAATTGAGTATGCCATGAAGCTAGACTTCCCAACCACAAACAATGAGGCAGAGTATGAAGCCCTGATTGCTGGCCTTGGTCTAGCTGGGACACTTAGAGTCAAAAACTTAAAGGTCCGTGGAGACTCGAAGTTGATCATATCCCAGGTAAAGGGAGAATTTGAAGCAAGGGATGATACGATGGCAAAGTATGTTCGCCTAGTAAGGGCTGTGATGACCCAATTTAATGAATGCCATGTTGAACACATTCCAAGGGAAGAAAATGCTAAAGCAGATGCGCTATCAAAGTTTGCTTCATCTGAGATTGAAGAAAGTTCAGGAAGTGTGTACTTCCGTGTTTTGAAGACACGAAGCATAGATGTTAAGCTTGTGGCTCCCGTAGGCTTGGGGACGTCATGGATTGATCCCATCAAGGCTCACATTCAGACCGGTTGGTTGCCAAGCGATACAATTGAGGCACGGAAGTTAACTGTTCGAGCACTAAGGTACTCTTTGATAGATGGGATTCTATATAAAAGATCTTTCGTGGTTCCTTACTTGAGGTGTCTCAGGCCCGATGAGGCACGCTTGGCTCTTGAGGAAGTGCATGAAGGCATTTGCGGGCAGCACTTGGGGGGCAGGGCCTTGGCTCATAAGTTAACCCGTTTAGGCTTTTATTGGCCAAAAATGATGGCTGATGCCAAAGAATATGTGAAGAAGTGTGACCGCTGTCAAAAGCATGCACCAATTGTTAGACAACCCCCCGAGATGCTGACCTCTATCAACTCACCTATTCCCTTTGCCATGTGGGGGATGGATATTCTAGGGCCTTTTCCTATGGCCACGGCACAAAGGAAATTTCTGATTGTAGCCATTGATTATTTCACCAAGTGGATCGAAGCCAAACCTTTGGCCAAAATCACAACTAAGCAGGTTGCACAATTCCTGTGGGAAAACATTATGTGCCGATATGGAATTCCCCGTATCCTCGTCACTGACAATGGAACGCAATTCAACAATGAGGAATTCAAGAAGTATTGTGAAGAAAATGAAATTGAGTTACGATTCACCTCTGTGGCTCACCCGCAAGCCAATGGGCAAGCGGAGGTAGCAAATCGGATAATCCTGGATGGATTAAAGAAGAGGATCGAGAAGTCAAGAAATAATTGGGTGGACGAGATACTTCCCATATTGTGGGCCTATAGGACTACCTGTAGAGTCACGACAAATGCAACTCCTTTCATGTTGGCATATGGGGCGGAAGCAGTAGTTCCCGTGGAGATATCACATTCTTCTCCAAGGATTCAGGCTTTTGATGAAAAAGAAAATGAGGAAGGGCAGAAGTTAGCCCTGGATTTAATCGATGAAGTGCGAGATAAAGCACACGCAAAGATAGTAGAATATCAGAAAAAGGCTTCATTCTACTACAACCTAAGGGTTAAAGAGAGGTTTTTCAAACAAGGTGACCTAGTCTTGAGAAAAATAGAGGCTTCTGGTGTCGGACAGAAAGGAAAGCTTGCCCCAAATTGGGAAGGGCCGTATAGAGTCAAGAGCGTTCAGGGTAGAGGAACCTACAAGCTGGAGACTATGGATGGTTTTGAAGTCCCGAGAACCTGGCACGCACAAAACCTGAAGGTTTACTACGTGTGAGATGGTCGAAGTACGATTCTCACTCGTCAGGATGGCGAGTAGGTTGAAAAGCACCTTGAAGCTTTGCTTGCTTAGGATTTATATGTTTTAGTTTTATTACGAAATTTATTAAGACTTGTGTAAGGGACGAATCCCAGACAATTTTATGAAATTCATAAGTTCTTCAAAGTATGTTTGTGGCCTAACAAATAAAAATCAAATGCATGGATGCAAGTATAAAAGGTGATAAATGAGATAGATCTGATAGATGTTACAAAAGTTTGATAAATAAAGTCTCGAAAATAAAAAAAGCCACGCAGGGCTGAAAAAGCTCTAAGGAGCTGAAGTACCCTCGGCATCCATATCATCGTCCTCTCCACTCTCGCTGGATGTCTCTGTCGTCTCGGAGGAGGAGGAAGAGCTGTCGTCCTCAGCAGGTCTGGAAGAAGACTCGGGAGGAGGAAGGAGTGGATCCTGAGGAACATGGTCTGAGACAACTACTCGGGTACGAAACCTCTGTAGCAAAGCCTCGTCATCAGGACAGATATAGTCCGCCGGGTTAATATCAGGACAAGCCTCGTTCACGGTCCCAAGGGCCGTGTCCCAACCAGTCCTAAAAAACTCGGGAAAGACTGAATCATCCCTAATCCTCATAGATTGGGCAAACTCCTCCGAGTCCAGATAGTTGTCTATAGCCTTATCCTTATCCGCCCGAAGTACCACCAGCTCGGCGTTAGACTCTCCGAGTTCTTCCTCCTTGCGCTTGAGCTTCTTCTCCAGGGTAGCATACTTCTTCTGCTGCCTCCTGAGGGCATTATCGGCCTTATCAGAAGCCCGCTTCCATGATTCGGCTTGCCTCACAGCGCCTTGAAAGTAGGCGTTAGACTGAAACAAAACAATTAACAAAGTATAAGGCAAGAAAGTGCTACAAGAACGAGAAATAAGTTTAAAAAAGAGAAGGCATACCGAAGCCAGAGATTGGGCTGCCATGAGCTTAATCCTCTCAAGGTCAGGGGTGGCCACCACATCAGTAAAGTCCTTTGGAGTCACGCTATGGTAGGACCAATCCCAAGCATGCTTCGTGGAACCAACCACGGTATCCCCTCGACGGAATCCCCAGAGAGGCTGAAAGGCGCCTGTAGCAGCAGCAGCAGGGGCAACAGCAGTGATAGGAGCATTATGGCCCTCGGCTCCTTCAGTTGAAGCCTCCCCCATAGGCTCCTTGTGCTTTCTCAAGAAGATAGGCTCTGTCGCCTTTCCTCGGGTGTCTAGGCCTGCTAACCGAGCTTTCTTCATCCTAGCTGTTTCCTCGACCAAGGGGACATTGTCCTCGTTAATCTCCTTAGCAGCTGAAACAAAGCAAAAGACAAAATAAGTGATGTTAATAATGCGTGAAATAAAGAAAAATTGAGAAGGGAAGAGAAATACCCTGTTGAGAAACAGAGGATAGTCCCACATGAATCAGGGAAAACTCTTCTAAAAGAGTCCAGCTGGTGGTGGTGCCATCATCCTGAGTGAGCCCATTGTAAATGATAGTTTCTTCAGGAGTTAAGTGAATGGATTTGAGGCTACCATCACTGACCTTCCCGAAGGAAGATCGAAAGAGCGTGCCCCAGTCGCCATTCTCCCAACGTAACCCAACGAAACTATTCCTCCAATTTGGATTATTATCAGGAATAGAGGCGCTATTAAAGATATGTTTGCTTTTGGGCCTTTGTTTGACATAAACCCAGCCACAAATATTGGAAGAACTATTGTAACATTGAAAGACTTTCCTAAAAACGGCTACAGAAAGAGGAAAGCCCTCCCTAAGACAACAAACCATAAAACATAGAATATTCCTCCAGGCGTTTGGAGGAAGCTGACACGGGTTGATTTGCAAGTCAGCCAAAAGATGAGGGATAAAAGGATGGAAAGGGAACCTAAGCCCAGCATTAAGGGCGTCGGTGTAGATGAAGAGAGTATCGGGCCTCCAATGGCAAGTGCGGTCACCACCAGAGACTGGAACTAGTCTAAAGGGGGGAGGGACGTTATAACGAGCATTTAGTTTATTGAAATCTATGTTATGCCAAGTATTACAGTGATTAAAGGAGTCGAGATGTGCAGTGGAAGGATATTCATCCCCCCTAGTATTAATCATATCAATTAAAGACATATATGAAGAGCGGATCTCGATATCCTTACCTCGTTTTGAAGCCGAGGCTATCTTGGCCGCCCTCTCGGAACTCTTGTCAGCCATCTAGTAAAGACTGGAAAAGACTTGGGAGGAAGAAGGAGTGGATTTGAGAGAGGAGAAGATTAGAAAGTTCGAGATGAAGAGAAATGAAATGAGAGGTGTGAAGAATCACACTCTCATCCCACCTATATATAGGAGAAATAAATGGATAATGGACCTTAAAAAGCCCATTTGGGCCCAAAAGTTGGAAGGTTCTGGAAGTTCCTGGAAAATTCAAGAGAATTCTAGAAAAAATCAAAAGAAAAACTTGAGTTTTTTCAAGATTTTGGAAGAATCCAGAAAGATATTAGAAGAGTTTGGAATTTGGGCTTAGAAATGAGGCCCAATTCTAAAAAAACCTTGAAAAAATAAAGCCCAGCTAAGGGCCCAAGTGTTTAAAAAGCCCAGAAAAGGGCCCAGATATTTAAGGTTAACAGCCCATAACCCAAAATCCAGTCATAATGGGCCAAAAGAATGAAGGCCCAGCTAAGTGAAGGTGGCCCAAAAATAAAGTCCAGGGAGAAATGGATAAAAAGATCAGGAATATGACCCAATTCGACCAGGAATCATGGGGAAATCCTGGTCGAAATACAGGAGGTCAAAATTGCTTCGATCAAGGCACGAAATGGTACTTAAATCGGTCAAAATATTAGTTCCTGACCGAAATGGTCAGAATTCTGATCGAGCATGAATAAAATAGAAGAACTTTCGACCAGAAAGCAAGGCAAGATCCTGGTCGAATGGATCCTGCCCGAAATTGCTTCGACCAAGGCATCAAATGATGGCTAATTCGGTCAAAAAGCAGGACTCCTGACCGAAAGGGACAAAAATCCTGGTCGAAAAATTTCTAGTCGAAAATTGTAAAAAAAAAAAAAAAAAAAAGGAAGGGGTGAAAATCCTGGCCGAAATTCGACCAGGATTCCTGATCGAATAGAACCTGCTCGAAATTCAGTCGACCAGGGCATACTGAAGGTTAATTCGACCAGGATCCTGGCCGAATGGATTCCTGGTCGAAATCTGCATAAAAAATAATAATAATAATAATAATAAGGAAATTCCTTAAATAATTTCTGAAAAATATTAATATTTTCAGAAATAAGGAATAAATCCAGAAAATTAGGATAAATCCCAGAAATTAAGGGAAAAATCCAGAAAAATTAGGATAAATCCCAGAAATTAAGGGAAAAATCCAGAAAAATTAGGATAAATCCCAGAAATTAAGGGAAAAATCCAGAAAAATTAGGATAAATCCCAGAAATTAAGGGAAAAATCCAGAAAATTAGGATAAATCCCAGAAATTAAGGGAAAAATCCAGAAAAATTAGGATAAATCCCAGAAATTAAGGGAAAAATCCAGAAATTAAGGGAAAAATCCAGAAATTAAGGAAAAATCCCCGAAAAATTAGGGAAAATCCCAGAAAAGTTAGGGAAAATTCCAGAAATTAGGGAAAAATCCCGGAAATAAAGGAAAAATTCCTGGAAATCAAAATAATTCCTAAATAAAAGGAAAAATTCGTTGTAAACGTGTAGGTCGCTCCACACTTTACGAAAAAACGAAACCCTGTAAGGGAACAAATAGACTTAACTTCTGCGAAACCTATTCAATGTTTCCCAAAAGTTGGGGGGCAAATGATAGGGATAAATAAATTATGATTGTATAATTAAATACTGCATTAATTGTACAAGCTGTGGGCTGCTAGGCCCAATAATAAGATGTATAATATTCAGACCAGAAAGGTTAAGCCTGACGGACCAGATCAGGCCTGGTGGAATAAAAAAGGCCCAAAAAGCCCTGATTATTAATTAATTTCGTAATTAATTAATAAGGGAGAAATCAGATGTTGAAAAGAGTCCCGATGAGGATATAAGTCCTTAGAGATTAGCCTCAAGGGGACCTAAAAGGATAAGGAATCAGCTTCCTACTTCCTAGGACTCCTAAGTCTATCCTAATTTAGAGGCTTATCCACCAAGTCTCCTATACCAAGTCCAATTCAAGGACTCCCACATCTATATAAGGGGTCTCACCCCCACCAATCAGAACTACGTTTTTTGACTTGATCCTTGGCAATCAGCAAGGTACGTAGGCATCTTGTTAAGGCAGATTGAGTCACGAAATACAAGAGCAGTCAAATCGAGCCTTGGAGCTCACGTTCCTTAGTATTAAATACAGCAATTATATATAGTAGTTTTAATCCATAACAAAGGGTCAGGTAAAAATAATTTTTACATTTGCTTCTTGTCTAAGTTTATCCTTCAAGTGATCAAGAATTTCAAGTTCTTCTATAATGAGTGTTCCACTTAAAGCTTCCACAAGTTTTCTCCTTGCTGCCTTAGGATAACCCTGGTCCACATACTCTAAGCTGATTCTTGAGAATCCACCAACTTTGATGTTTAGAAATCTACCATCTTTAGAAATTCTGCTCATTCCTTTTTTTTCAACTCTTCTGATCTTTTTATAAACATATCTATTTCTTCAACATGTCTACTTCTTCTTTCTTCAGCTTCAGCCTTATCTCTTTTCTGTGTCTCCTCCCTTTCAATCAACCATTCAGCCAAAGATGATCTCCAAGTCCTTGTAACAGTGTCCTTGCCTTTTAACAAACTTAACACTCTCTTAATTTCTGTAGGAGTCAAAGAATCCATTAACTTTTTGTCTAGAAGAGTGAATGTACCATCCTTAAAATAAACTCTAACTTCTCTCAGATATACAGTCCAGATTTTAACAATTTCCTTAGCTGGATGTTGTAAATGGTCTTATCTGAGGTGCACTAATTTAGAGGTAGAAAGTCAGATTCCTTAAAGCAATTATAGATGGCCCTTTCAGTGACTTCTAATTCCTTTGCAGGCTTGACTTTCTTAGGCTTTCTCCCAACAGATTTGATCTTGAATTTTAGTGAAGGTTTGGCTAAAGGTAGGATTGTCATTTTTTTGAGATTTGTGTGGCTTGAGGTGATTGGAATTTTTAGAAAAGAGTTGGCAGTTTTTCTGTAAAGAAATTTTGGCTTAGATGTTTGGGAAGGTTTGATGTTAGAGATAGTTAATGATTTGGGTTGAGCTAAGGTTTGAGATGGTTGTATTTGGATTTTTAGAGTTATTTGAGTTCCTGAATCATCATGAGGTTTTATGCTCTTCCTCTCCCCTCTTCTCTTCTTCTCTTCATCTTTCTTGTCATCCTCCTTCTTCTTCTCTCCACCCTTGCTAACAGATGGCTTACTAGACTGACTTGGATTTGGGCTAGAAGGATTCTGATCACTCTTCTTGTGCTCATCATCATCTAAGTCATCATTGTTAAACTGAGTTTTGGGCAAGTTGACTTCTGTATTATCCATATATCTCCTTAGTAGCTTTATCATTTCCATATCATCATGGTTCTTGTTCTTCTTAGCTTTTAAGCTAGTTCCTAGGATCATGATAAGATTCTCATTGCTCCTGACACATTGTTTAGGGATATTGAAAAATCTTAATTGTTTGGTGGTTGGACAGATGTATGCTATACCCTTGCTTAGATATAGATATGCTTCAGGAAAGGAAGCTACATGAGCATCTTTCAGTGCAGTTAATAGCTTGGTATCTTCACGAGTTATAGCTCTAACTTTGTTGATAAAGATATCTAACTCAGATGCCCTCCTTGAGATAAGGAAATTGAGGGACACCTGCATACATCTGTCTGTCCCTGAGTCATTTGCATTAACCACTATCCTATCTTCCAGAAAGTTGTCCTTGTTGACCTTGATCACTCTTACGAAATTGATTGTCTTATCCATGGCCTTTTTATATGTGAAGTGATTATTGTTGAGAGAAGCTTTTAAGGCACTGAGTGGTTCTTCAAACTCTCTGCTCAAACTAAGTCCTTCAGCAAGCTTAATAAGTCTCTCCTTGTCAAGATCAACTTCTTTAGCTTTCTTTTCAGCACCCTGAACTTGATGTTGAGATGACCTTGATTGTGCCAACCTAGCCTCTATCTCCCCCTTAGTCTTGTTGGAAGGAATGAGAAGGGGAGTAGGGATTTCAGGCCTTACTTGTTCAGGCAAAGAAGGTAGTGGTACGTCGAGTTTACCCATGATGGCTCCTAAAGCTATCAAATTCTGTATTTAAAGATGCTTATGGGAATCCACCAGAGTTTGGATATATGTTTGTTGGCTTTTGACAAGAGATGTCAAAACTTCAACTTGTGCTATGAGAGAGGAGTTGGAGTCTTGCAATGTTGTGACTTGACCCTGTAGAGACTGGATTTGCAGATTTATTGAAGTGGATCCAGGCTGATAAGAGCTACTAGATGTGCCAAAGTGTTCTTCTATAGCCTCTTTGATCCCTTCCATTAGCAAAGCTGAAGGCTTATATCTGCTCTGGTGAAGTTGATCCAACTGGACCTTGGTCTCATTTGAGTTAGTAATTTGTTATTGGATCACTGTATGGAGATTGGTGAAAGATAGTTTGAGGTTTTTGACTTCCTTCTCAATAGAGGCAAGATCCATCCTAGCCATTTGCTCAGAAAAATGGTTGAATTTAGAAGAGATCTTCTCTTGAGATGGTATGATCATGTCCATTTTCTCATTCACCAGTTTCCTGATTCCGTCTTCATGGACAGTGAGTTTGATTTCAAGAGCCTTACCAAATAGATGAAATGTTTTGAGCTGAGCTTTATATACATCTGTAATGGCATCATAGATAGCTTTGGACTCAAGTCTTTTGCATTGCTTCCCATAATAGTAACATACTCTTCTCTAAATCTGGCCAGAACTTGATTCATCTCTAAGGCAAAGTCCTCAGACAGCCATACATCCACATTCCCATCTGGCTCAGCATCATTGACAATTTTCTCCTTTTGCTCCTCAACCTCTTCATTGTAAGCAAGCATGATGGCTTGATAATCTTGGTTGCTCATGTCTGAAGTCAGAAGATGCTGTGAGATGTTGGCCAGCCTAGAGATCTGCTCTACTAGTAGATCATCTACAGAAGTTGGTTGAGAGGCAGATTCTTGTAGCCATTGAGAGAGTATGTTAGGTTGTTGAGGTTGAGAGTTGGACGGTTCATCCGAAACTCCTGTGACTGAGATCACCATTTGACTCACAAATTGTTGTGTGGTTTTGACAGTGTGCTGTCCTCCACTTGTAGTGGGAACCTTCAATTGAATTGGAGGGGATTTGACTGGGTTACTGTCATGTACACCAGCCTCAAACCCTTGTGTGTCTTGAAACACACTGGCACTTGAATGTGCTATGCTTGCCTCCCCTATGATAGGATCATGGGCAAGTGTACTCCTAGCTTCAACTGCATAGGCAATTTATGCTAAGGTTGTGAGGGGAGTTGTTCCTTCATAAGGAACCTCCAATTGAATTGGAGAGGATTTAGATAGCTCCCCCTCAGGAGTACTACCCTCAAACCTTTCAGTCTGTGAAGACTGTTTTGCACATGAAGGTGCATTAGAGTTATCTATAGGGTCTTCAGTAAAGACTGATGAACCTCCCATGTTTATGATGGTGTCATCAAGGTCTACCCTGGCATGTAGCCTCTCCCTATCTAAATGAGGTGTCTGGGTGGTGAGCAAAGCTTCTTAAGCTAGGTCACTTGATTTTTGATGTACTTGAGAAGTAGATTCAAGTGGAATTGGAATTGGAATAGAAGAAATATTAGATAGAAGAGATTGTTGCTCAGTTGTGAGTGTTGGCAGCTCCCCCTAAATAGATGAGGAAGCTTCAAGGGATGTGCTCTCACAATGTGTGCCTTCCTTATTTCTCCTACCAAACACTTGAATTGCTTCTTGTGCAGGCTGTGCAGACTCCCTCCTGGTTGTTTTTACAACTGCATCCTGTTGGGAGGATGTAGAGGAGGATAGAGTGGTCAGCTCAGTTTGTTTACTTCTTTTGTATCTTTTGACCAGAGGCGGTTCTCTTTCAGCTCTCTCCTCACCACTCTCAGTTATCACAGCTAGGTTTATTCCTTTTCTCTTCTTTTTACTGACCTCACCTTTTTGACAAGATGAGGTAGTTAGTTTCCTAGCTTCTAAAGGTTATGAAAGAATGTTTGCAGCTTGGGAAGATCCCTGTTGGTGATCCTGTGTTTGTACTTCCACAGGTTCAGGAATCATAATTGTACTAGATTGTGCATTAGATCTCATGTCAGACATAGGATAAGGATAAGTCCTAAATCTCTCTAACATAAATGGAGTGATTTTAAGACTTACATTCTCCTTATTCTTTGTAGTAAGCGAGCCAAATATTATTTTGGACACTTGCTTACAGTTGACTATTTTAGTACTATCTATACCATTCAGTAGGTGTATGTCAGCTACTTTATTATTTAAAGTGTACATAATAAATCTAGGAGAGAAAATTTCCTTACCTCTAGCTGTCAGATACATAATCAGCCTGGTTGTAAGTTCTTCCAGGATCAGCAGACCAACATTCAGGTGTCTATTGTGGACAATTGAATACACCAGCTTTTGCACAACACTTGAGATATTATCATATCCTATTTTTCTGCAAGTAAAGGCCCTTACTACAGAGCCAAAGATGAATGACCACTCCTTCCTTAGATTGATTATGTTTAGGCTTGACAGGTTGATTCTCCCACCATAATTGATGAAGTCCATGAACTCAGTCATCTCATCAGGAGTTGGTACCACCACTAGATTCTCAGTTGGCAGCCCCAAAGCTCTATTCACATCTTGGTCATTGAATTATATTCGTTGGCCTCCAATTGTGCATTTCACCACCACAGAAAGAGTGTTGTTGTTAACATCAGTCCTCACTACAGCTGTAGTCCAGAATTCATGTAACACATCTAGATACAGTACTGGATTTGTAGTCAAAGCACTTGCAAGATAGGATTCAGACAACAGCTTCACAAACCCCTTGAAGCTATCAGGAGCTTGGTTTACATCAGTGAAAGCTAGATAGTTGGTTCCTTTCTCTGGAATAGATGTCCTAGCAATATTTTGGGTCATTGTTGATTGATGAGAATGAACGGGTGAGAAAAATTTCTGAGAAAGGATGAAAAATGAGAGAGAAAACGGTTTCGGATTGAAAGCTAGGTCACTTTAGATCTCGAAAGCTGTAAGTAAGAGTATGTATTGAGAAGTCTGGGTATTTATAGTAAAAGTAGATGACTTGTCGAGAACTCAAAATAGACATTTGGAGTTTGACTATCGAGAAGTCATTTTGAGAAGTGAAGTACATGTCGAGAAGTCATTTTAAATTACCCTTATAGAGAAATCAAACTTGACTTATCGAAATGTCAAATAAATACCCAGTTTGTCCAAAAAGTGGACTGAACTGATTCTAACTTTTATTTGAATAAATTCAAAATAAAATTAGAATAAATTTTCCAAAAGTATTTTACCAAAATAATTTATCAATTTAAATTATCTCAGTTCTGAGTTATTGAAAAGTTAAAAGTTGTACTTGTAGAGAACTCTATGAATGAACACTACTAGAGAACTCTACAAAGACTTATCGATAAGTCATTTTAAGCCTATCGAGAAGTCACTCGAGAAGTCAGTGAGTTGACTTATCGAGTCCTCACTCGAGAAGTCCTAAAATGACTTGTCGAGAAGTCAATTTATATTTATCGAGAACTCAGTTCTCTAAATACTTTTGGTTATTGCAATTATGCCTTGTGTTAATTTTACATATTAAGAATGCGAATTAACAACTGAGCAGCTTACTTAGAATTTGAGAAATTCCAAATTAATTTTGAACTTGAAAAATAAATATACAGAGATTTCTGAAATATTTATAATTCATATTTCAGTTAATTTCCAATTTAATCAAATTAATTTTGACTTACTGGAGATTAATCTGCTGCAAAACATTAGCTGAGTTCTTGCCTTAGGATGAAGAATTAAGCAATCCAATTTCACCTATAAATCTAGTGAAAGTTGCTTCATCCAAAGGTTTAGTAAAAATGTCAGCTAATTTTTTTCCGTTGGTATAAAAAAGAACTTAATGCTATATCATGATAAGGTCTTTGAAAGACAAAATTGACACCTTCCCCTGAAACTCTTTTTGTCAACCCTCCATCCAGCAAAATTTGTATCTGTGAGACCAACAGCTCCAAAACTGATTCCCTTGGGATATCATAATCCCAAGTTGAGCTTCCTTCCAGTATCTGAAGATCCTCTTTCTCCCCCTGAGGTTGTGCAATCAAACTTAGGTATATGAGATGAGCTTCCATTTCCATGATTCTCTTGTTGAGTAGTTTCTTCATTTCCTTAGTCTGACAGACTTCACAAACTTCAACTTGAGCAAGCTTCAACTTAGACATGTCTCTTACCAACTCCTTTTTGACAAGATGTTAATTTCCTTGAAAATTTAGCGAGACAGATTTTTAAGCCAGAGCTTGTTTATTTCTTCTGATACCTTGGTATAGAGCAACAAATACCATCCTTATTTGTTGAGTCAAAATCTTTAACAAACAAGCTTCCTTTTCTTGCTCCTTTCAGAGCAACTTCACCAGTTTTGTTGCTGATAACAGTGTATTCTTTTTGTTGAATAAAACTTGAGACCATTGTCTACAATATGCCAACTGTGATAGCAGGGCTTTACCACCAGTCACATGCCTGGAATATTCACTGTCTATGATCCAGATGACTTTCTTCACTTGCCCTACACACAATGAGTCTTAAGTGTGTTTGGAAACCCAAACAGTGTTGGGTAGTTTCTTCTTGGTAACTTGTTCAGTAGAAGTAAAATAAGTTGTTTTAGAAGAAACAGAATTCAGTGACTGTTGTGCATGTTTTCCTTCTGATGTGGACTCATTTCTTGATTCTTTAAGGTCTACTCTCAGTTTGTGGCAACTCTTCATTACCTTCATGTTGCAAGGAATGCAGTCAAACTTGTCACAGAATGAATAGGAATCATTTGAATTTGCTTCATTGTATTTTCAAGTTCCTTCAGCTGGCTTGCTAACAACCTTTTTACAAAGGTGAGTTAGATGATTTGAAGAACCACATTTTTCACACTTCTTTCTAGGAGCATTTGCAACATAAGAAAAATTATTGCTTTTGTTTATCCCTATTTTCCCATTTCTATTTTTCTTTCTCTTTCTTGTATCTACAGTTTTGGTTTCTTGAACATGAGTCTTGGTACTTTGTTTGTTCATGAGCTTTTCTTCAGTATTCAAAGACTGAACTGATTCTTCAGTTTTCTTCTCTTAATCTTCATCAATAATTTCTTGCTTGATAATCAATTCTTCTTCACTGAAGTTGACTACACATGCTTTGAATATAGGTGTATTAACCTCATTCAAAAAGGTTGGAGCATTCTCAGTCTTCTTTTCTTTCCCTTTGTCACCTACAGTTTTATATTTGTCACTCATGTCGTTATAGTCAAGGCCAATAGCAATGTTTGCACATGGCTTATTCTTCTCATGATACTTTCCAACCAGTTCAAATGCATTTCTGAAAGATTTCATCTTTACTTCATTCTTTTCTAGCTTCTCCCTTAACACTGCTTCAATTTTATTTGCACACTTGAGCTTGTTCTTGAGATAAGCATTTTCTTGTTTTAAAGCTTCAAGCTCAACCGGCAATAATTCAGTTTCTCGCTTCTCACTCTCGAGCTTCTTATTTATCTTAGTTAATCTGCTAACTTCTTCATTAGCAGCAACCATGCTTGTGTGAATGTGAAACATTTCTGCGCTCATCTTTTCAACAGTTTCCTTGTATTGATTCATGTTTAAATCAATAGTGGTAAGAGTTGGTGTCTGTGCTTTTGATGAGGATGATTCACCTTGCTCCAAAGCCATTAGAGCATATTTTTCAACTTCCTCATCTTTATTATTATCTGAATCATCCCAATTCTTTCCCTCAACAATGTAAGCTTTGTTCTGTTGTTTTTTCAGAAGAGCTTCATACTTTACTTCCAGTTCTTTCTTTGCCTTCTTGGGTTTCCTGCATTTTGTAGCAAAGTGACCTAGTTCATCATAATTGAAGCACCTTATATTAGATCTGTCAATGGATCCAGTATTGTAACCAATCTTTCTATCAGAAGTGTACTTCCCTTTCTCTTTTCAGCTGTTGTCTTTGTTGAAGGATTATCCTTTACTCCTGAAGTACCTTGGCTTCTTTACTCTAATGTTAGAGAATTTTCTAGCTAAATAGGCCATCGAATGATCTAGCTCATCCAGTTCTTCAAGAGTGTAGAACTCATCCTTTTCCAACTCTAGTATGACTTGCTCTTGTGAATCATTTGTGCTTTGTTCACTTGTTGAGGCAACTGGAATATGAGACCTCGGTTCATCATTAGATGTTTGACCTTCATTTACTATTAAAGCACTTGAGCCATCTACAACATGTCCTTGGCCATATCTCAATGATTGCCTTTGAATCATCTCTAGTTCATATGTTTTGAGAATTCCATATAGAACTTCCAGAGTTATTCTGCTCAAGTCTCTTCCTTCCCTGATTGCTGAGATTTTCTGTTCCAAATGATCAGGAAGAGTAAGCAAGAACTTTAGATTCACCTCTTCAGCTTTATAGTATTTGTCATGAAGCTACAAGTCATTTATCAGCTTATTGAATCTTTCAAACATATCAGTAATGCTTTCCTTAGGCTTAGCCATGAAACCCTCATACTGTGAAATCAGTATCCTTCTTTAATTAGATCTAACCTCCTCATTTCCTTCACAGAGTATTTCAATCTTCTCCCATATTTGTTTGGCAGTGTCACAGCTGACAATATTGTTGTACATCACATTGTCAAGTGACTCAATCAATATCAATTGCAAGCTACTATCCAGTGAGACTTTCTCCTTTTCAGGGTCAGAATACTCAGCTAGGTCTTTTGGAGCGTAATGAGCTAGTATGACCATGTCTCCAACTGTAGATTCCTCAACTCTTACCATAGGAATGAAGGGTCCATTCTTGAGGATCTGAATATAGAGTGGATTGGCCATCCTGATAAACAATATCATTTTCTTTTGTCAAAAGAGTGTAGTTAGCTTTGTCAGAGGTAGGAATTTTGATGCTACTGATTTTCTGTGTATTCATTCTTCCAAGATCTTGAATCTGTTTACTTTCAGATTTTGCTCTGATACCACTTGTTAGGTAATGAATCACACACGGAGGGGGGGGGGTGAATGTGTTTTTCTGATTTTAGGCTTTTCTTGAAAATTAATGGTTGAACAAAGTAAATTAAATCTTGTATAGAAAAGTGTTCATGCAGAATCTAAACTTGCAAAAAATAAAGAACACAGATCTTCAAAACTCATTTAATTTTTATATTAAAAACTAAGACTTTTTTGCTACAAAATTTTTAAGCTCTTTGATGTTAAAGAGCTCAGCTTCTTCCTGAGAGTGATACAAGAGATTTGATCTAAATTGTTACTTCTAACTAGAGGACCGGTGTTAACTTTATAACTCAGTTAACTGCTAGTTTACACAGTGGATAATACACATGCTATTAGCTTTTCTAAACTGTCACTTGTCATTTCTATTTATAGAAAAGCAAATCTTCCATTTTTGGCTTAGCATATCTTTAGCATCCCATGTTCACTTTAATCTTCCTCTGTCAGTTAATCTTAACCATTGATCTTGCACACTCTTCAACCTGCTTTTTGTAGACTCTTCAATCCAGCTGTTGGATTGTTTGTTGATTGTTTATCTTGGATATTGAAGTGATCTGCAATTCTGTACTTTGAGACTGTACCTCGAGATCTCCAGTTTGAATTAATAGAACACTTGACATCTCGATATGTACATAGGCTTATCGAGATC
Organism: Apium graveolens; assembly: GCF_009905375.1. Taxonomy (NCBI): domain Eukaryota; kingdom Viridiplantae; phylum Streptophyta; class Magnoliopsida; order Apiales; family Apiaceae; genus Apium; species Apium graveolens. The sequence continues at coordinate 53,299,662 of NC_133651.1, forward strand.
TCTAGCACTCCATATTGAGTTTGGCTTGTAGAGGTCTTCAGCTTGTCGAAATCTCTAGTCTTCAAATCTTCACTTTGACTAATCGATAACTCAGTGTTCTCTACTAAATGTAGACTTGTCGATAACTCTAAGTTCTCTAGTAAAGGAACGACTTGTCGATATCTCCAAACATTAATTCTTCAATTTTGCTTGTCGATGTCTTCCTGAGTTCTCTAGTAGCTTTCCTGACTTCTCCACTCTGAATTCATTCATTTCTTCTATCCAGGTGGATATTGCTCATCCGTCGAGTAGTGATTGTATCTCGACGGATGTGCCTAACAGCAGTCATCCGTCAGCTAGCCCAACTACTATTCCGATGGATGTTCCTCATCTATCGGTACTCTCTGCAACTTGAATAATTTCTCGATAAGCCATTCTGGAGTTCTCGAATGACTTCTCTATAATATTAAATCTGTGACTTGTAGAGATCTTGACTTAAAGTAGTTTTCTCTAAAACAGATTTATTCAACTCCAAGCTTCTTCAAAATTCTTTTGAGGCATGATCTTCTTGATCTTCTTCCAGATAGGATCCTTAGGCTTGATACTGTTTTAGGAAAAAGACTCCAGTATGCTCTTTTGCATTTTTACAGACTTTAAGTGTTACAAGTACAAAATACAAATATAGATAACAATACAACTTACTCAGGGTTGACAAATTGTCTTAGTCTTGTTAAAGTATAGGCATGTCTTTTACAACATAAAAATTATGTTATATAAAATAATAATTTCAGTTACAAACTTACACACCACAAAATCTGAACATATTTTATACAACAAACATTGTATCCAATTATGAACTCGTCTTTAAAAATGATATTAATTTTTTATAAATTTAAATTTATTTAATTATAATACCAAAAAAGTTAACTATATTTTTATGATATAATATCAAATAAATTTTTATATACATAAGAAATTATACATAACTCAGAGCTTTTTCTTATAATAAACTAATAATAATCATATATACAAATGTTAAAAAACCTCCATTTTTATTTTTAATTCCCCGCTTGTTTTGTTCAAAAAATAAAAAAAATCCGGCTATAAACTTACTAGAGGCGGTTAATATGAAAGTAACATTGTAAGTTAAAAAATGGGGTACCCCCAATCTATCAATTCCCGATTGTTTAGCCGTACACCAAGGAATTAGCACTATAATACAATACCATTTTCTACAAGATATACATCTACCCATGAGTCCATGACCAATCCGCCTCTTCTTGTCATCATAGAACTAAATTCCTGCTAGTGCTATATTGCTATGTTTTTACCTTCATGCCCCTACTTTCCACTGAAATGGATTGCTTCACCTATTTTCTTTCGGTTTACCCAACCCAGTTTCCCCATCCAAGCATCCGAACACAATTGTAACTGCCAAACTTGCATTCATACTTAAACTTAAAAATTAACTACCCTGAAAGTACCGCCTACACATTTGCAACTACTGATTTAAGTAATATTCTTATCATCCGAGCAGTGTCAATTGTATCCGTATTTTAAATCGCAGTTGATCATCAAGAAGAAGACGTCGGGTGATTTCATATTTTAGGTCTGTTAATGGAGAACGACGACCCCTATTTTGCCTCCCATGTAAATCCACATGGTTAGTCTTATTGACCTTTTTGTAATACTCAATCAGACACTTTTACTAATACTAATGATACTGATGATAACTTAATCCATATCATTAGGTTACAAATGTGCATCTGCCCCCCACAAACTCTCTCCGAACTCTGTAAAACCAGGTACAAAGTAGAAAATGTGTGATTTTCTATTACTGATTGGTTTTGATATATCTCTGTAAAATCAGGTACAAGTTGTAAGTGATTAATTTTCCATGAATTTAGTTCTTAGGAGGTGTATGAATCCTATTGAAAAGTTTACAAGTGCACCACGTAGTTTGAATTTGGAAAACTGCCCTGTTAATTTTCAAACCATGACTCCGCTCAAATGTAAGTTATTTTGTATTTGTGTTTTTGCCCCTAATTCTATAATGTCTTCCCGCTTTCATAATTTTATTTATAAACAGTATCAACTGATCAATCTTTATCCACGGAACTAATGAATACTACAGCAACAAATGTTAATATCACATCTTCAAATGCAAGTAAGGGCTTTCTATGACTATTTATATGTGTTACAGATGACAATTTGTATAATTTCTTAAATAAATTTGTCTCACTACTTAATTGGATATGTTAGAATCACCAAGTAGTTCGTATCCTATTTATGGCCAAGTTAAAGACACTCAAAAAACCGCAATAAATAAAGGTTATCCGGCACTTACACTCTCAAGTTACTAATAACTTTTCTTTTAGAAATGTATGTATAACATGGACATCATTCCACTTACTTCGTTAAATCATATGAACGTGAATCAAAAGACAACAAATATGCAGAGTCCGCAATACTTGAATATGAACCATGATTTCACGAAAGGTAATCAATACCCAGTAATTCCGAAAAATCCAATAGGTAATTAGCACATTTTGATCAGATATTGAACTATAAAATCCCTGTTAATGTATTATTCAACCATATGTGCCTATTTAAACATATTACAAGCATACTTCATTAACAAAAATGATTATAATACTCTATAGGCTCTGTGCGGCAAACACATTCTTCAATGAATGAGAATGATATGCCTTGGATAAATCCAAACTTGCAGACTCCGTCATTCTCAACCATCACCCAAATTATAACACTGGTAAATGTTTACAGAATTAGAGTTTTCTCACATACTTATATTTTATGTGCATAAAAACATGATTGTACTACTTACTTTTTATGTGCATAAAAACATGATTGTACTACTTACTTTGCTACATTATATATCATATAATTTTATATTTGTCTTGAACACCATTATTCTCTACGCAATGCACTTTATTTCTATTATGTTTACATAAGCTATAGGCTATAATAACAAATTGTACTTTGTGGTATTCCAGCAAGATGGTTACCTCTCATAATAGTATCGTGAAGGATCCAAAAAATTGCATGTTGCATCACCAATCTCCAGCAATGCGGAGTTTAAAAAATATTGACCTATCAGGTTTGTATACACGCAATCATGATACGCTCTCGCTCTAGCAACAAATATTAAAATCTCACAAAATGCTACTTTATATAGTTGTGAATCGTACCAACTCAATAACACATCTTTCACGTCCCAAAGAAAACAATGATGTTTCAACTTCAAAAGTATCAACAACAATATTTCAGCTTCCTGCATATGAAATTTTTAAAAAGGGTAAGATGCAGTACCTTACATTTTCAACTGAGTAGCCTTGGTATAAATGTGTCATGTGCACACAATCTTTAACTTTTTATATACATGCTTCATAAGAACATGTCAACCAGTGTACTAACATTCAAGATAAAGGAAATAATCCAATGGTCTACTGTAAGTTGCTATTTAAATAAATAATGGTATGCGAATTTATGCACATAATATAATCGTTAAATAATTAGCTACGAGTAAAATAATGTGATAGCAGCAACCCGGAAAGTGGCAGATGAACATGTCAAACAGCGTCCTACCATTCAAGATAAAGGAAAAAAGCCAATGGTTGACTGTAAGTTTCAATTTAAATAAATAATATATATATATATATATATATCTTTTTAATACATTAACACATTCTTTCATATCCTGCAGATATAATCATTTATTGGAAAATAATTATTGTGCAGCAACCAGTGAAGTGGGAGATGAGCCAATAAATTACGGTTTTGTTGGGAGTGATGACTCTCATGCTAAAAATTTGTTGCTTTCTTTTAAAAATGCCACAAAAACTAATTATTTCAGTGTATCAGGTATAATACAATACACCAATAATTCTACCACTTTATTTTATTGGTGTGAAGATAAACACTTTTAATTTTCATCCATTTTACAGATATAGATGAAGAAATTCCTAAAGATGTTGACTATAAGAATGTTATTATAACGGATTACCTTTAAATAAATATGCTACAAATATAAGATTAAATGTTGCTTTTTCAAGTATGTTTTGCCATTTTCTACTCATTTATCAATTTTACATGCGTTTACAGCCATTCCATCTGATTATGAGAGTGATGAAGGTATTTATGTATAGATATTTTAACCTCAAAAAAATTAGATAAACAACCTACCATTTAATCCCTTGAACCTATTCTGATGCAGAACTGTGGCAAGGTTATATGGATATTGGTGCCCCTGATAAGATATGCACTAATCGTAAAGCAGTGATGTGGAATGCTGAGAGAAATAATAAGTCTACAAAAAATCATGAACCCACATATTCTATTTGTTGTAGAAATGGACAAGTTCACTTACCACCGGAAAGGCAACCACCTCCTTTTTTACAGAATTTGCTATCTGGAGGGCGAAGGACTAATCATTTCAAAAAATTTATTAGGATTTACAATTCCTTATTTGCATTTACCTCACTTGGCGGTAAAGTCGACAACAGAATTAATCGTGGAGGTGCACCATACACTTTTAAGCTTCCTGGACAGAATTACCATCTTATAGGATCCATATGTCCGGCTGAGGGTGAAACCCCAAAATACTGTCAACTTTATGTTTATGATACAGAGCATGAGGTAGAGAACAGAAGAAATGCAGTTGCTGGAAGTGATAGTATTGATCCAGAAATTATGGAAGGTCTATTGATGATGCTAAATAAACATAATACTTTGGTTCATGGTTTCCGAATGGCACGTGAACGCTTTAAGAATGATGAACCTGAAGAATGCGCCCTGAAGTTGCTATCTAACTACTCTGCATTCGGACGTCCAAATCCAGTTCGACCTTCAAATGAAGTTGGGGCATTGATTGTCAGAGGTTTGGAAAATTCTACAGGTTGGAGAGACATAGTAGTCATGAAAAAATAGCAAACTAAAGAGGATCTATGAAACTAATAGACATTATATGCAACTTCAATATCCGATAATGTTTCCATTCGGAGATGATGGTTTCTATCCTGAAATCAAACTATAGACAAAACAAGGCGGTCATCCAAGAAAATTACCAGATCCTGATATTGATCCAGAGGAGACCAAGTGTAATAACCCCAAAAATTTGGACTTTTTGTAACCCTTATGAATAGTGATTTTGCTGATTATGCTGAATAAGAAAACTTTTCATGTCACACTTTGTAGAGGTTCTTTTATTGTTATTCTGAGATCTTATTAGTACTCTATATGGTATATAAGTGTATGTAAAGATCGTCAGAATCCAAATTCAAAACACTTTGATTTTTCCCGAAAATCCCCCAGATACCGAAAGAATTGAGTATAAGGTAACAGGATAAAAAGGATTTAAATTCAAGGAGTATAAGAGAGGATCATAAAAGGAATATAATGTATTGAGAAAGGTTAAGGGAACCCAAGTAATAAGATCCCGGGTATGATCCCTCAAACGATAAACGAGAACGAAAGTTAAGCGAACCGTATAACAGATCAACGATCATTAGCCAAGTAATTAGTAGTTAATCAAAGAGGTTAGTGATGATGATGTCATCACACCAACAAGAAGAAGACAAGTGTGGGAAGATGACATAGGAGGATGACATAAGCATGACCAAAAAGGGAAGGAATTGTTGGTTGATTATAAACCACACAAATTTTACCATGGTTAAAAGGTTAATTAATCAAAACAAAAACAAAACAACCAAGCCAAGGCAAAACAAATCAGAAAACACAAAGTTGACTTCATCTTTCCAACAAGAAGCTCTCGGCTTCATCTCTTTTTCAAAGAAAGAAAAGTTCAAATTCAAGTTCCAAGCCTTGTTAATTAGTGAGGTAATTATCTAAGGTTCCTTGTACATAGATATAGATATCCTATGAGTCTAAGCTTCAAATTCCTTCACAATCTCTTCTAATAATTCATGGAAGAAGAGAGTGAATAGTGTTTTTCAAGAACTTGAAATTTTGATCTTGTGTTTTTGTTTAGATAAAGCTTTAGTAAGGATTTTCCAAGGTTGTTTCAAGCTCATTAGTTACTCCTACTCACAAGGAAGGTATAATCTCTTAACCTAGAATTATTATTGAATTTTAAGAGCTTATTATGAGTAGTATAGTTCATGAGAGGCATGATTATTGTGTATTTAGAGATTGGTTGGTTTTGTGATGTTTTTGGAGTTGTAAATCTTGATTATTAGTTAATGAACTTAAGTAAGCTCTTAGTTCATGATTGAGAAGTAGTATAAATTGGAAATCTGGAGATGTTGGGGCTGTTGCAGTAGTGTATGGATGGAGTTTGGTTGTAATAATGATTGTGGGTTGATTGTGGATTGATTGGGAGTAGTATAAAATTTGGTAATCGCGTAAACATAGCCGTCGTAATGCTCGATTTACTTTAGACTGTTTTTGTTCTTAACATCAGGACCTGTGAACTCACTGTTAGGTTTTGACCATTTCCATGATTAGATAGTTCATGTTACGAGCTTCGTTTTGATATGTGTTTCGCTTGAATCCGATGTACATTTTAGGAGAAACGACCGTTTTAAGTAACGGTGTTTCGCGAACAAACCGTTGCCCCTCGCCTTACTTTAAAACCTTGGTTAAGGACCTTAAATTACTAATTGGGGTATGAAACAATTATGTAAAGTGGATTAGGCAGTTGGTAGGGTACTCGCGAAAGAATTGCCTTAAAATTCATAATGGTTAATTTATTAAAAATGGTGGAACCGAGGGTACTCGAGCGACCTAAGTGAATCGTTAAGCGCAAAAGTGAACGTTAGGGTCTAATTGGTTAAAGTATAGATTCATAAGCGACTTTGTTTTAATTCCAACTTATATGTAATAACCCCAAAAATTTGGACTTTTTGTAACCCTTATGAATAGTGATTTTGCTGATTATACTGAATAAGGAAACTTTTCATGCCACACTTTGTAGAGGTTCTTTTATTGTTATTCTGAGATCTTATTAGTACTCTATATGGTATATAAGTGTATGTAAAGATCGTCAGAATCCAAATTCAAAACACTTTGATTTTTCCGGAAAATCCACCAGATACCGAAAGAATTGAGTATAAGGTAACAGGATAAAAAGGATTTAAATTCAAGGAGTATAAGAGAGGATCATAAAAGGAATATAATGTATTGAGAAAGGTTAAGGGAACCCAAGTAATAAGATCCCGGGTATGATCCCTCAAACGATAAACGAGAACGAAAGTTAAGCGAACCGTATAACAGATCAACGATCATTAGCCAAGTAATTAGGAGTAAATCAAAGAGGTTAGTGATGATGATGTCATCACACCGACAAGAAGAAGACAAGTGTCGGAAGATGACATAGGAGGATGACATAAGCATGACCAAAAAGGGAAGGAATTGTTGGTTGATTATAAACCACACAAATTTTACCATGGTTAAAAGGTTAATTAATCAAAACAAAAACAAAACAACCAAGCCAAGGCAAAACAAATCACAAAACACAAAGTTGACTTCATCTTTCCAACAAGAAGCTCTCGGCTTCATCTCTTTTTCAAAGAAAGAAAAGTTCAAATTCAAGTTCCAAGCCTTGGTAATTAGTGAGGTAATTATCTAAGGTTCCTTATACATAGATATAGATATCCTATGAGTCTAAGCTTCAAATTCCTTCACAATCTCTTCCAATAATTCATGGAAGAAAAGAGTGAATAGTGTTTTTCAAGAACTTGAAATTTTGATCTTGTGTTTTTGTTTAGATAAAGCTTTAGTAAGGATTTTCCAAGGTTGTTTCAAGCTCATTAGTTACTCCTACTCACAAGGAAGGTATAATCTCTTAATTAACATTATTATCAAATGTTAAGAGCTTATTATGAGTAGTATAGTTCATGAGAGGCATGATTATTGTGTATTTAGAGATTGGTTGGTTTTGTGATGTTTTTGGAGTTTTAAATCTTGATTATTAGTTAATGAACTTAAGCTCTTAGTTCATGATTGAGAAGTAGTATAAATTGGAAATCTTGAGATGATTGGGGCTGTTGTAGTAGTGTATGGATGGAGTTTGGTTGTAATAATGATTGTGGGTTGATTGTGGATTGATTGGGAGTAGTATAAAATTTGGTAATCGCGTAAACATAGCCGTCGTAATGCCCGATTTACTTTAGACTGTTTTTGTTCTTAACATCAGGACCCGTAAACTCAATGTTAAGTTTTGACCATTGCCATGATTTGATAGTTCATGTTACGAGCTTCGTTTTGATATGTGGTTCGCTTGAATCCGATGTACGGTTTAGGAGAAATGACCGTTTTAAGTAACGGCGTTTCGCGAGCGAACCATTACCCCTCGCCTTACTTTAAAACCTTGGTTAAGGACCTTAAATGACTAATTGGGGTATGAAACAATTATGTAAAGTGGATTAGGCAGTTGGTAGGGTAATCGCGAAAGAATCGCCTTAAAATTTCTAATGGTTAATTTATTAAAAATAGTGGAGCTGAGGGTACTCGAGCGACCTAAGTGAATCGTTAAGCGCAAAAGCGAACGTTAGGGTCTAATTAGTTAAAGTATAGATTCATAAGCGACTTTGGTTTAATTCCAACTTATATGTGGTTTATAGGTTACCAGACTCATCCCAGGACTTTTACCACTCCCAGTCACTCAGGCAAGTTTTCTACCCGTTATATTGTTGTTGTGATGTATACATGTATATGCATTATCTTGTGATATATGCATGATGGTTAATTAGCAAATCTTGCGATATATTGGAGCATGCTGATATGGTTTATATGCATCCATGTTTCGTAATCTTGATATACTTTTATCAATTCAAATGCTTATAAGTTGCATAATACCTATGCTAGAGATAAGCAGTAGTTGCGTATACCCTTAGTATAGGGGACCCAAAGGCGAACATTTTCTAAAACCGGGAGTCGATGTTCCCGAGTATATTATATATATTTATATATATAGATAGATATAGTTTTCAATACTATTAATCGAATAAGGTTTATTCGATAACTTTATTTTTATTAGTGAATATTATTTTGAATATTCATTCGAGGACTTATGACTCGCTTAATTACTAAATAATATTCTTTTTTTTATTAAAGAATAATGTTTCGATAATCAAACTTATTTTCGATTATTCAAATAAAGATCGTACTTTCGTATAAGTATATCTTTGGTTATTTAATATTCATTTCAAGTATGAGTTTTAAAACTTCTACTTCAATTATTTTTATAAGGATTATCCTTATGGGAATATTATTTAAATAATAATATTCATATATTTTCTAATATATTGGGACTTGTTAGGTCCCAATGTGTTTGTAGAAGGGGGGTTGAATACAAACAATACCGAATAATCGAATTAAGTGCGGAATAAAAATGTGAAAGAAAATTCAAGTTAAATAAGAATATTATTAAACTTGAAGGGTGTTACAACAACGGTATCGATTACAAGGAATTAATCTCAAATTGATTATCACAAATCTAGAATAAATTCGACATGAACTTTTTCTATTTTTGCAATAAAAAGATTCAAATGCTAAACGCAATTTGAGATTAAGTTCTAGGGATTTTGATCCGCTAGATAGTTACACAAGAACAAGATAAAGATTTCTAGTGGTTTGGATTTAACTTAAAAACTAGAAATTGTGATCTTGAATTCAGCAGATGAAAATGGAATATTTTGCTGCGGCTGCTGTGTTTTGTTCTTGAGTTGGATGATGGATTATATTGAATGACTTCTGCTAATTCAATTAATAGACCTACTTGAACTGGCAAGACAATCCATTGAGCTAGCAAGACAATCCATTGAGCTAGCAAGACTTTCAGTGAGACAATTGAATGAACTAGCAAGACTATCAATATGAACTGTCAAGACAATCCTCCTCCCAGTGTAACTTTCGGTGAGACTATTGAAAAATGGCCTGGCATGACAATCGGTATGACAATCCAGATTGTCATGCTAGTTCATTTTCAATTGTCTTGCTGATTTAAAACAGATTTTAATCCAGTTAAAATTCTGAAAATCCTTAATATTAATTCAGAATTAATTAATCAATTAATTCAATTAATCAATAAATTAATCTTTGCAGATATAATTTAATTTCTTAATTAAATTATATGACTTAATTAATTAATAGAGAATTAATACTAATCTTGAGCAGCAACCAATCTTCTGAAAATAACTGAGAATTATGAATCAATTCCACCACTTCAATGTTGACACTCGATGTACTGTCTGGTTCATGATTGACTAACTTCAGTGACGTTTCTTCATGTCTTGACTTTGATACTTTATTTTCTTCAGATTAAATCCCTGTAATTAATTGATACCCTGACGAGATCTCTGTCACTTGATTAAATCCACAATCTTGATTTGTATCACTGAGGCTTGATCAATTTCTTGAACTTCTTCCAATGAATTAATTCCTCAAGTCTGTAGATGAACCTTGTTTCTGAATCCTTTGACAGATGTTACTTTGCGAGATCTCTTTGACGGTAGATCCACTATTTACTTATTACATTCTTATTTGAGTTGAGTTAAATCCTTGAATATACAAATAGGCTATGACATATGCCTTACGGGACTGATTTATTTTATTAAATCAGCATTAGTCCAAACATTCTTAAAAATGTTTTCGAGTCTTCAAAATGATTTTAAAAGTTAGGGCGGATCCCAAAACTCATTTTTTTTATATTTAAGATCCTCCTTTCGAAGGGGATTTAAATACTCGCTCAAAACCTGAGGGATCCGGCTCTGTGGTGTATTTTATATTCGCAACAAGGTTGCTGTTTTGATAAATAAATTGATTACTTACCCAACGTTCGGGAAGTAAGTCCATCTAATTGAGTCGGCATAAGCGACAGGCCGGGGTACGGTCTATCAAAGTGTAAGTGGCTGGGTGGCAGCTCATCAACGCGTAAGAGGCCAGGTGGCGGTCCAGCACAAGATCCTAATGAGGCCAGGGTGATGACCTGTGGGGGATTCATCCATCTACTATTAGAAAAGGTTACTTATTGGCATCTTTGCCTGATCAGCAAGATATCGGGTTTATGCCAAAATTCTTTTCTTTCTAAAATCATTGGATATTGCAAACTCTGTTCATACTTTACATAACAGAGGTTTCCAGGAAATGTATAAGAGATATATATGTGGATATATATATCGGGACTGAATAAAGTATCTCGTAACTTCATTTTATTCAATACTATTTCAAAGATTGAATCTATTCAAGTCTTAACTTGTGGTCTCATCTATGGGATGAACTTTCGAAACCAATTATACTTTGAACAGTGGTAGTTCAAGTAGTTTTCTAAAATGGTATAAGTATAGTGAATTAATTGGTAACTTCATCTTCCTTTAAGCTTATATCCAGTAAGTAATTACACACTTGATAAAGGGTTCTAGTAAGTTATCCATTTAGATACTTGCATTATCGTTTACACTATATATTATCTTGCGAGCTGTAATGCTCACTCTTGCTTCATTTCTTCATCACACAACAACAGTTAGGAAAGATGGCCAGGCTCAAGCAGACCCAGCGCAAGCGCGTGGGAAGCGTCTTGCGTCTTCCCGTTGATATCGTAGCTGCTATAGCTGCAGAGGTAGATCTATTTGTAGATCAGGCATTCTACTTTTGGGAATCAATTATGTATAATTATAACTTGTGGCAGATAATGGCAATTAACTGTAAACTTATCAAGTAATCATTTTGGGTTGTAATAACTCTTAAATTGTGGATTCAAGGACTTGTACTTATTTCAATTTCATCTCTGAGACTATAAAGTGTTGTGGTGTGTGTTAATATGGGGTCACATCATGAGGTTATTTATTATTAATTAAGTTAAGTGATATTGTGGAAAGAAAGACCGTGACGACCCGGATCCCCGACCCCGGATCTGAGGGTGTTACAGAAATGGTATCAGAGCTAAGCGTTATAAACCTCAAAGATGATGCGACGATATAATAATAAACTCACAAAGATAATAAGAACTCTTGCCAAGTTCATAGTCGGACTACTTAAAGTAGCGCTGACAGTTAAAACCCTTATGGGAACCCTTATAAGTATCATGATAGTAACTTAGCTCGTTTAATGTGTAGGCTCATGAGATAGAGGACCCAGAGATGTTCGAGCGTGAGCATGATGAGGCACTGCTAGATGCCGAGGATCAGGAGGAGCCTGAGATGGAGGAGGAGGAGGAGGACCCCTCAGAGGAGTCAGAGATGGAGGTTATTGCGAGTTCAGATGAGGAGGACTTGGATGAGGTCTTAGTGGCTGAGGAGCATATCGGAGCTATGGTAGAGTACACTGGTACCCCTTTACCCTCACTCCCGGTGGTCAGAGCTCCTACCCCTGCACCACTATCTTGGAGATCCTATGATGACAGCTCTGAGACCCATACTCCTGAGCCTAGGCAGACCGAGGAGGCACCCTTAGCGGCTCCGGATTCACCACCTCTCGACCCTGCCCATAGGCAGTCTTTGTTAGCTCACGGATATGTTCAGGATGTACTGAGGACTCGAGTGGTTGTTATTGAGGCCCGACTGGATGAGGTCAAGAGAGAGTTGGAGGTGGAGAGGGCTGGTCGGTATGCCCGATCTTATGAGGCTAGAGCTACCATACCCCGATCCCTGAGAAGGGAGCTGAATGGGATAGAGCTCACGGCCCGTGCGAGACTCTGATCACTCCAGGGGGACAGGCATGGCAAGATCTCTAGGAGGCAAGCTGACTACATTTTCCGTCATGCGATGGAAAGGGTGTGGGAGCTGACCCGCTCCGGTGTGTGATTCAGGACCAGTGATGGGGTAGTCTAGTCGTCTAGTTAGTCGAGGCCGTAGTAAGAGCCAATTTTCTGGGATAGTTGACTTGTATATAGCATCCCTTTCTCTGACTAGACAGATAGACTCTTGTGTATCACTTTTGGGCAGATGGCTGTAGAACTGTTATACATTTGACCAGATCAAACTATGTATTTCTCGCATTATGTATATATGTGTTTCCTTTCAGTTCAGTTCCTTAGTGACGAGATCACTGTTTTTATCGTTATTATTACTGCACTTCTTATTAGAACTGTCATAATATAATAGAATTGCAAGATACATTCTCCCCATTATAGAACTGTGCAAGGCACAATTTTGTGTATCATTTTGACCTAACGTTGAATTTCCCAAAAATTTATCAGTATCATGCCGCCAAGAAAGATTGGAACTAGGGCGAACCCTGGATCTGAGGACCAGGGAAGCCATAACCAGGACGGTAGGAACCAAGAACACAGTGAAGAGGAAGACGAGGATTATGTTGAACAGGATGACTCCCTGTATGAAGAGGAGGAGGAAACATATGATGTTGAAGGATTTGAGATAGAGGCTGAAGAAGGAGAAACTGAGGTTGAGCAACCAGTACCAAAACTAGGCATGGATCCCATGGGACAGTTCATGCAACTGCTAAGGCAGAACTTGGAACGTGAACCCAACCCACCCCCTCAAGGAAATAACAATGTTGTGGAAAACTCTTTCAGGGCTTTCAAATCCCTTAAGCCCCCTGAGTTCCACGGATCAGCCGACCCAGTTGAGGCAAGGGCATGGCTAAAGGAAATGGAGAAATCCTTTAAGATTTCGAGTACCGATGAGGCACATAAGACTGTATTTGCTACCTACCTTCTGAAAGGAGAGGCTAACTACTGGTGGGAGGCCAAGAAAAACATGGAAACATATGCTATTATAACCTGGGAGAGATTCAGTCAGTTGTTTTTGGGAAAATATTTCCCGAGGTTTATGGAGAACCAGATGGAGCTCAAGTTCTTGGAGCTAAAGCAGAATAACTTATCTGTAGCAGAGTACGAAGCAAAATTTACTGAGTTATTAAGGTTTGTGCCGGAGTTTGTGAGCACCAAGGAAAAGAAAGCTAGGAGGTTTCAGTAGGGACTGAAATTGTGGATTCAGAATAGGGTGGCAATCCTTGAGCTTACTGATTACGCCACTCTGGTGCAAAAGGCAACAATTGTAGAAGCCGGAAGTGAACAGATGCAGAAGGAAAGAGAGAAGAAGGGAATAAAGAGGAAAAGTATGAGCATGGGTAGAGGTTCCGCAGGAGGGAGCTTCCCAACTAGATTTAATCGAGGAGCAGTGTCCCTACCGGGAAAGAACACTCGGTTTAAGCGACCAATGAGTGTGAATGTGAGCCAGAGCGGCCAGAAGTCAAGAATGTCCTATTCCAACCAGTCTCGACCCCCATTGCCAGCCTGTAACACTTGTGGAAGAATGCATTCTGGGGAGTGTAAAGGAAAGCCGGTAATCTGCTTCAAGTACGGTCGAGAAGGTCACTATTTGGACAAGTGCACTTCGCCAACCCCCATTAACCGCCCAACCACCACTTGTCATCAGTGTGGACGCCCGGGTCATTGGAAGAGGGAATGCCCAATGAATAAACCATCAGCTTCAGGAGCAAGCAGAGCTGCTTCTAATAAGCCACCTACTGTGAGGACTTTCAACATGACAGTGCAAGATGCTGTAAAAGACTCAGATGTGATAGCAGGTACCCTTTCTCTAAATTCAATCAATGCAAATGTTTTATTTGATTCTGGAGCAACTAAATCTTTTATATCAAAGGACTTTGCACATAAATTAAGACTTAAGGCTGAAACCTTGATAGAACCCTTACAAGTGGAAATAGCCAACCATGAAATTATTCCTGTTAACCAGATTCACCCCGCCTGTGGCATATGGGAACAATCTTTTAGTGTTGATCTGATTCCTTTTAAATTAGGGGAGTTTGATGTAATTTTGGGAATGGACTGGCTATCTAGCAATGATGCTCAGATAGACTGTAAGAGGAAAAGAGTTATGATGAAGCTTATGATCTAATTGAACTGATGGCTGCTAATGAATATCAGTATCCAACCCAGAGATTGCCACAGAGCAAGGTAGCAAGAGTTCTTGAAGTAGATACAACTATGGTTATCACTGCTCAACTAAAGGCGTTGTCTATGAAGATCGATTCTCTGGCTAACTATGGTGTTAATCATATAATTAGTATTTGTGAGCTGTGTGCAGGTTCGGACGTGACGGAACAATGCGCTATATCTAGTAAATCAGCTCAGTTTGGGAGCAACTTTCAGAGATCGCAGCAACCAGTTCCAGATACTTATCATCTTGACAACTGGAATCATCCTAACTTCAGCTGGAGCAACAATCAGAATGCGATGCAACAACCGTTTCAGTGGTTTGGAAATAAGCAATTCAATCCTCCTGGTTTTCAACAACAACTCGCACCATGACAACAACTCCAACTTGAAACTCATGAAGGTGCAGGTCAATATTCGAATGAAAAATCAGAATTGGAGGAGTTAAGTCTTATGTGCAAAAACCAGGATCTTATATGCCAAAGCCAGGTTGTTTCTATCAAGACTCTGGAGGACCAAATAGGGCAAATTGCTAATGCCTTATTGAATCGACCACCAGGAACGGTTTATACAGATACAGAAGCCAATCCAGGCAAGAGGGAAGTTAAAGAACAGGTGAACACCATCACCTTGAGGTCTGGAAAGGTCGCAAGTCCCCAAATTCAGCAAGACGATGAGCCAGAAACATCTCGAGTTTCAGAAAATGAAGTTGTGGCTGAAGAAGAAGTGCTGAAGGATGCCGAGGTGGAACCAAGGAAGAAAACTATGAAACACACTCCTCCTGAGGGTAATACAGGGGAGAAGCAGGTCTATCCTCCACCTCATTTTCCTAAGAGGCTACAGAAGCAGAAGTTGGATAAGCGATTTGCTAAGTTTCTGGAGGTGTTCAAGAAACTTCATATCAACATACATTTCGCGGAAGCTCTTGAACAGATGCCTAGCTATGCAAGGTTTATGAAAGGTATTCTCTCTCAGAAAGTGAAGCTCGATGACTTAGAGACCGTTGCTCTTACAGAGGAATGCAGTGCTGTGCTGCAACAGAAGTTGCCTCCGAAGCTCCACCTGATGTTGCATCGAGCATGGGTCTTGACTGTTCTCCCAAACCGTTATAGAAACAATTGATGATCATCCAATCAGGCATTTCATGATGAGGACACTTCCTAAGCATCTCCTTGTAGCGCTCCCAAGTTTCACATAGAGATTCTCCCGATTGCTGCGCAAATTGAGTAAGAGCGTTTCTAATTGCAGCTGTCTTCGCCATAGGGAAGAATTTAGTAAGAAACTTCTGAGCAAGATCCTCCCAAGTGGTGATAGAACCTACCGGTAGAGAATGTAACCAGCACTTAGCTTTATCCCTTAGAGAGAATGGGAAAAGCCTTAGCTTTATAGCATCTTCAGAAACACGATTGAACCTGAAGGTGTCGCAGATCTCTATGAAATCCCTAATGTGCATATTGGGATCTTCCGTTGGAGCACCCCCAAACTGAACTGAATTATGTACCACCTGAATTATGCTAGGCTTGATCTCAAAGGTATTAGCTGTGATAGCTGGCCTGAAAATGCTAGATTGAATGTCATTGATCTTGGGTTGAGAAAAATCAATCAAGGCTTTCGTTCTTGCTGCTGGATCTCCCATTGTAATGAGTACCTAAAACACAAACGAATAAACTGTGAAAGTAAAAGAATCCAAGTCAGTGAACTTTAACGACCACTAATGACAAGCACATAAACTAAAAATTAACAACACCGAGTCCCCGGAAGCGGCGCCAAAAACTTGTCAAGACGTTAACGCGCGCTAATAATACACACAAGTATACGCGTTCGCAAGTAGTATAAGATATAAATCAGATTCATTCCCACAGATACTGGTTTAGGTTAAGTTCAATTTATGAACCTATGCAACAATGTATGGTTATCGCTCAATGATAAGACAAATAACAATTTGAGTTTGGATTAAACTAAGAGATTATACTAAATAGCATTAACTAAGAGAATTGAGGTTGAATTACTTATATGAGACAAACATGGGATCCTAACTTCATTAAATACTTCATTCAATAGCCTTTTTGCTCTTAACCTTAGCATAATGGTGATGACAACTAATCAGATAACATAAAACTAGTAAATGCCAACTTTTGTTGTACGAATACCCTACTACCAAGCATCCACAAAAGAGATAGAAGTTGAATAGACACCAATTATGCTTAGTCCTTATATGTTTATAAGAATTGAAAACATAACGGTTTAATGCGCAAGTTATCTATCGTGATTATATAGGGCAAGTAAGATGGTTAAAATTACCTACGAATCATGCATTACAATTATACATGAACCTATACTAGCATGGCAAGTTCTAAATCTCTATATTCATTTTTGCTTCAATAGAGATTAACACGCTATCTTATATGTTAGCTACGCACATAAGACGAATAAGCACAACCAATACTAAGTTATAATACAATCACCACACACTAATTTAACTAAAGAATTCCATAAATAAAACCGTTAGAAACCCACGATAATGATTAGTTCATAATCAAACTCATCAACACCATGGGTTCCAATGAAAGCATGATAATAAACAATATAAGAGTACTAGAGTTCAAGAACAAATCAAAAACGAGCATCCAAGTATCAACTATATTAAAGAAAACAAAAGTATTCTTCTCCATAGCCTTCTCGTGCTCTCTAGGTCTTCTTATTGCTCTCTCGGGTCTCCTTCTTGTTAAAAATGTCTTTTTATTGGTATTTATAGGCTCTAGGATGACCAGGACTCTCAAAATCCTCAATTTCGACTAAAATCAGGATTTTGGGGCAGAAACCGAGTGCGGGCGCGCAGTCTTTGGGCGTGGCCGCGCTGAAATAGTGTTTCAGCGGCACAAGCACGCTGCCTTCTGGCGCGGCCGTGCTGATATTCTGGAATTTTTCTGACAAATCTTCTTTTGGCCATATCTTGAGTTCTACTCGTCAAAATTAGGCGATTCAACTGCCCACGCGAAGCTAACGAGATTCTCTACAACTTGAGAATGACCTAAGCTTCCAATTCTGATCTTTGTTCGGCATAATTCTTTGAAAAGTTTCTTTCTTCCTTGAACAGATGCCTAAAATGTAATAACACAAAAATATATCAAAAATACCAACAAATGGAGTCCAAAATACCAACTTAAGCTTGTAATGAAGCATTTTAAGTAGATATAAATCCACGTATCACACCCCCAAACTTGAATCGATGTTTGTCCTCAAGCATAAACAGACTCAAAACTACAAAACAAACGTAATGCATGAATGCAACTAAATGATAATACAATCGATCCCCTCAGAATAACCATAACCAACCAACAAGCTAATACCTCCAAGAATGCAATGACTCAAAACAGAGCTCTAATAAATCCCACAAACCAACTTATAAACCAGAAATGTGCGTGTGTGGGATGCTTAATAGATATACTCTCGATACTATATCAAGAACCATGACTTGTTTTTCATCAAAACAATCACAAGTTTATAAATAGAATAGACGTTAAACGCATAATGACTCACAACACCTCCTTTCTACTAGAGTTATACAATGATTCATGCTATTATTGAATACATAACAAAGATGCTTACTTGACCGTGCAATGAATGAGGTCCCAAAAGACTTATGCAATAATACCCATGTAGTGAGCATTGGGTTAGCGGATCCCAGACTATAAAAGCCTTAGGTCACTAGGCACAAAGTCCCCTAAGAACTTAATAACTCGAGTATTAAAGAGCTCAATCTTGATCAATTATGCATAACACATACTTTTTTTCTCTTTTCTCTTTATCTTTTTTTCTTTTTTTTTTCTTTTCTCTTTTTTTTCAACAGTTTCTGAATGAGTGTGTTTCGCTCCATCTCATTCAACCCTAGACTACTCATAAAACTATGAGCCGACTACTAGCCATTTGACGCCTAGCCTTACAACAACTAGCAATGAAATCCAAGCTTTTCTCTAGTTTAAAAATGAGTGTTATTACGTCATTACGAGAATATCAAAAATTCTAAATATAACCAAGTGATTAAATCTCAAGAACAAACAAGTATGATAATGATCTAAGTCAAAAGCAACCCTATAAGACTTTGTGAAAAAAAAATTCTGGCATGCAAATTAATTTATTAAGACTTAAACATCCCTCTATTCGTCATCACCACACTCAAATCAACATCAACCAATCAATCAGAAATAGCTCAACCTAAGGGATCATGTTATATGTATGCAAATGCAACTACATGGACTCTTATAATAACACGAACAAAAATGCAACAAATATTTCCTAAATGAACAATCATGCAAAAATATTAATGAACTTCAACTAAACATGCAATATGAATATGTATGAACTATATGAACACACACACATACACACACACTAATCATTACATTATCACCCCCAAACTTAAAATTTTCAATGTCCTCATTGAAGGTAGTAATAAGAATTTCAGGCATACCTAGTTAGCGGGAGGATCACCCTCTTCGGGTGGAGGATCAGGGGTCCAATCAACCTCGACACCAGTGTCTCGGGAAACATTACCGAGAGCGTGTATCAAATCCACAGTAAAATGATTGTGAATGTCGTTCATGGCCTCCATACGCCTAGTCAATTGCCTGTACTGCTCATCACCAACACCAGTCCTAACAACTACCTGCTACACATGAGAAGTACCCTCTGTAGGAACTGGAGGATTCGTTCGGATACCCTCTACATCATCAAAAATATATCCCAAGCCCTTATCATGGGGTGCACCTAAGAATGCATAACTTAAGTGATTTGTTAGTGGTTGAAGCTCATGTTTGGAAACATCTTCAATAGACGGCTCGAGACGTTCTTGAGAAATTTTCAGCTCTTCTAACCCAAGAGAATCGAATGGCATATCCAACTTCCTCTTCCACGGAGGAGCATTCAAAACCTGCAGTTGCTCTGCTCCTTCTTCCTTTTTAATAACTGATTCCCCTATTAAGGATCTCTCTAAAGTATCTAACTTTGGCAATTGCTCAAGTTCCGAATTTACTACAGAGTCAACCCACTCTATTTTAAAGCACTCCTCTTTAGCTGTGGGTAACTTTATTTCCTTGAACACATTAAAAGTGACCTTCTGATCATGAACCTTCATCGTAAGCTCTCTTTTTGCACATCGATCATAGTTCGACCTTTAACCAAGAATGGTCTTTCCAAGATAATGGGAATCTTCTTATCTTCCTCGAAATTAAGAATTACAAAGTCAGCAGGGAAGATGAGTTTATCCACCTTGGCCAAGAGATCCTCCACTATACCTCGTGGATAAGTGATGGAACGGTCAGCTAGTTGCAATGACATGTATGTCGGTTTCGGATCAGGCAGACCAAGCTTCTTGAAGATAGATAAGGGCATCAGATTGATGCTAGCTCCTAAATCACATAAACACTTATCGAACGACAAGTTTCCGATGGTGCAAGGAATAGTGAAGCTTCCAGGATCTTTAAGCTTCGGAGGCAACTTTTGTTGCAGCACAGCACTGCATTCCTCCGTAAGAGCAACGGTCTCTAAGTCATCGAACTTCACTTTCCGAGAGAGAATACCTTTTATAAACCTCGCATAGCTAGGCATATGTTCAAGAGCTTCAGCGAAATGTATGTTGATATGAAGTTTCTTGAACACCTCCAGAAACTTAGCAAATTGCTTATCCAACTTCTGCTTCTGTAGCCTCTTAGGAAAAGGAGGTGGAGGATAGACCTGCTTCTCCCCTGTATTATCCTCAGGAGGAGTGTGTTTCATAGTTTTCTTCCTTGATTCCACCTCGGCATCCTTCAGCACTTCTTCTTCACCCACAACTTCATTTTCTGAAACTCGAGATGTTTCAGGCTCATCGTCTTGCTGAATTTGGGAACTTGCGACCTTTCCAGACCTCAAGGTGATGGTGTTCACCTGTTCTTCAACTTCCCTCTTGCCTGGATTGGCTTTTATATCACTAGAAACCGTTCTTCGTGGTCGATTCAATAAGGCATTAGCAATTTGCCCTATTTGGTCCTCCAGAGTCTTGATAGAAACAGCCTGGCTTTGGCATATAAGATCCTGGTTTTTGCACATAAGACTTAACTCCTCCAATTCTGATTTTTCATTCGAATATTGATATGCACCTTCATGATTTTCAAGTTGGAGTTGTTGTCTTGGTGCGAGTTGTTGTTGAAAACCAGGAGGATTGAATTGCTTGTATCCAAACCGCTGAAACGGTTGTTGCATCGCATTCTGATTGTTGCTCCAGCTGAAGTTAGGATGATTCCAGTTATCAAGATGATAAGTATCTGGAACTGGTTGTTGCGATCTCTGAAAGCTGCTCCCAAACTGAGCTGATTCACTAGATATAGCGTATTGTTCTATCGCATGCGAACCTGTACACAACTCACAAATACTGGTTATATGTTTAACACCATAGTTAGCCAGAGAATCGATCTTCATAGACAACGCCTTTAGTTGAGCAGTGATAGCCATAGCTGTATCTACTTCAAGAACTCTTGATACCATGCTCTATGGCAATCTCTGGGTTGGATACTGATATTCATTAGCAGCCATCAGTTCAATTAGATCATAAGCTTCCTCATAGCTCTTTGCCCATAATGCTCCACCTGATGTTGTATCGAGCATGGGTCATGACTGTGCTCCAAAACCGTTATAGAAGCAATTGATGATCATCCAATCAGGCATTCCATGATGAGGACACTTCCTAAGCATCTTCTTGTAGCGCTCCCAAGTTTCACATAGAGATTCTCCCGATTGCTGTGCAAATTGAGTAAGAGCGTTTCTAATTGCAGCTGTCTTCACCATAGGGAAGAATTTAGTAAGAAACTTCTGAGCGAGATCCTTCCAAGTGGTGATAGAACCTGCTGGTAGAGAATGTAACCAGCACTTAGCTTTATCCCTCAGAGAGAATGGGAAAAGCCTTAGCTTTATGGCATCTTCAGAAACACGATTGAACCTGAAGGTGTCGTAGATCTCTATGAAATCCCTAATGTGCATATTGGGATCTTCTGTTGGAGCACACCCAAACTGAACTGAATTCTGTACCATCTGAATTATGCCAGGCTTGATCTTAAAGGTATTAGCTGTGATAGCTGGCCTGACAATGCTAGATTGAATGTCATTGATCTTGGGTTGATAAAAATCCATCACGGCTTTCGTTCGTGCTGCTAGATCTCCCATTGTAATGAGTACCTAAAACACAAACGAATAAATTATGAAAGTAAAAGAATCCGAGTCAGTGAACTTTAACGACCACTGATGACAAGCACATAAATAAAAAATTAACAACACCAAGTCCCCGCAAGCGGCGCCAAAAACTTGTTAGGACGTTAACGCGCGCTAATAATACACGCAATTATACGCGTTCGCAAGTAGTATAAGATATAAATCAGATTCGTTCCCACATATACTGGTTTAGGTTAAGTTCAATTTATGCACCTATGCAACAATGTATGGTTATCGCTCAATGATAAGACAAATAACAAATTGGGTTTGGATTAAACTAAGAGATTATACTAAATAGCATTAACTAAGAGAATTGAGGTTGAATTACTTATATGAGACAAACATGGGATCCTAACTTCATTAAATACTTTATTCAATAGCCTTTTTGCTCTTAACCTTAGCATGTAATGGTGATGACAACTAATCAGATAACATAAAACTAGTAAATGCCAACTTTTGTTGTACGAATACCCTACTACCAAGCATCCACAAAAGAGATAGAAGTTGAATAGACACCAATTATGCTTAGTCCTTATATGTTTATAAGAATTGAAAACATAACGGTTTAATGCGCAAGTTATCTATTGTGATTACATAGGGCAAGTAAGATGGTTAAAATTACCTACGAATCATACATAACAATTATACATGAACCTATGCTAGCATGGAAAGTTCTAAATCTCTATATTCACTTTCGCTTCAATAGAGATTAACACGCTATCTTATATGTTAGCTACGCACATAAGACGAATAAGCACAAAAAATACTAAGTTATCATACAATCACCACACACTAAGGTATCGAAATAATTTAACTAAAGAAATCCATAAATAAATCTGTTAGAACCCCATGATAATGATTAGTTCATAATCGAACTCATCATCACCATGGGTTCCAATGAAAGCATGATAATAAACAATATAAGAGTACTAGGGTTCAAGAACAAATCAATAACGAGCATCCAAGTATCAACTATATTAAAGAAAACAAAAGTATTCTTCTC
This sequence comes from Apium graveolens, assembly GCF_009905375.1. Classification (NCBI taxonomy): domain Eukaryota; kingdom Viridiplantae; phylum Streptophyta; class Magnoliopsida; order Apiales; family Apiaceae; genus Apium; species Apium graveolens. The sequence continues at coordinate 53,322,779 of NC_133651.1, forward strand.
TGTAGCCTTCTCGTGCTCTCTAAGTCTTCTTATTGCTCTCACAAGTCTCCTTCTTGTTAAAAACGTCTTTTTATTGGTATATATAGGCTCCAGGATGACCAGTACTCTCAAAATCTTCAATTTCGACTAAAATCAGGATTTTAGGGCAGAAACCGGGCGCGGACACGCGGTCTTCGGGCGTAGGTGCGCAGTCTTCGGGTGCGGCCGTGCTGAAATAGTGTTTCAGCGGCGCGGCCGTGCTGACATTCTGGAATTCTTCTGACAAATCTTCTTCAGGCCATATCTTGAGTTCTACTCGTCAGAATTAGGTGATTCAATTGCCCACGCGAAGCTAATGAGATTCTCTATAAATTTAGAATGGCCTAACCTTCCAATTCTGATATTTTTAGCATAATTCTTTGAAAAGCTTCTTTCTTCCTTTAACTGATGCCTGAAATGTAATAACACAAAAACACATCAAAAATACCAACAACTTGAGTCCAAAACACCAACTTAAGCTTGTAATGAAGTGTTCCAAATAGATATAAAATCCACTTATCATGAGTCTGGGTCACTAGAGGATATGTCATGAACCTCATAGGTCTGTGCATTTATCTCGTCATCATCGTCATCATTAGTATAGGGCAAAGGGCTCAGCATCCCTGGGTGAGGTGTAAGAGGGTGAACGGTCGGGAGAGGGTACATCTCTATGTCTCTCCAGTCTATGCCATCGCCTTGAGGCATCTCAACATCATCAGCTATTGGGGCAAGGAAGTCAGTCTCCTCATCCGAGGGATCCTCAATAGGGTCATCATCTGAGTCATCAATAGGTGGGTCATCTAGCTCGGGAGTAAGGTCACGCTCAGGGGCCATAACATCACCAACAGGGTCAACCTCCCCCATAGTCTCCACTGATACCTGACACTATAGGCAAGGTGTTACTGACTTAGAGTCGGAATTCCCTTGACGGTAAAACTGTCAAAACTACCCATGTAGCCCGACGGCGAACTCGACTTGAGTTCTAATTGATTATTATTCTTATGTCTACGTATTTTATATCCAATCATTTCCAAGATTTGATAACCTAAGGCTCTGCTACAATTTATGTGTTGCCCCAAAATTTGGGGTCAGGGATCTCGGAGGCCATGCCATCTTGAATTATGTATAACACTTATCTCGTACCACAATATATAAATACTCACACCTTTACGACCCCACACACACACTTATAGGTTATTGTCTTGGAAACGAACCATTCATTACTAGAGTATATCAATCCACAAGGTGATAATTATTACAATCCCAAAAGTGATTAAGTCTTACCGCGGAAGTAACCTTTAAGTAAGGTTGGTCTGTCGGCCAAATATCCGTTTCTTATTTATTATCTTACATAGGTCATACTTGTAAATAAGCCGTACTGAAAATAATTGAAAACCAATCCAGCTTATTCGATCTACCTGAGGTGCAACACCAAACATCCTACGGAACAGCTGGCCGATTCCTACCCATTTCTTAGTTGTGAGTCTCGTGATAGGCATCTTGATTCACTGTTGTTTTATGTCAATTTAAGAAAACAAGTGTGAGTTATAATGCCCAGTATAATAATATACAGTATGAAATGATTATATGATAAACTTAAGTATAAGTCCATATACGATAGATATGTTTATTCAAAAATAGTTTTTCCTCGGTGATACACAACTTCTTTCAAAAACAATTCTTTAGTGGATTTATTATCCTGCGAATACGTTAATGGTAAACCCAGCACCGAGGCTTGGGATACGGTATTGCATCATAATTCTAATTGGAAGAATTTTGGACATTCACTGGAGCCACTGCATACGATGATCAGTCGTACTACGGAAATAGTAACCTTTTATCACCCTTGCCGCATTCGGGCTACGTGTCCCATTTTGGGTATACACATACTTCACAAGTTCCTGAGTACACAGAGTACCTTCGCCTGCGGTACCTTTGGTAGTCTCCCTAGTATACATAGTACCAGAGTCTACCCCTCCAAGTCCTTAAAAGAATCCTATCATATCTCAAGAACTCGAACCACATCGAAGTTCCCCAAGTGTTTTGCTTGTTGATAGAAACAACTTATCTTATCAATGTATATATATATATACTTCCGAGAATTTTCGGAGGAAGTACTAAGGATGTGAGTTGACCGTTGTCAACAGATAATTAAATGAGGGGGAGTTTCTTTTGAAACTATATTCAAAATATTTAAAATATATCGAGATAATATTATTCGACGGTCTGAAATTATTCGAATGATTTTCTGAAATTCAGAAGTATTTTAAATCAGGTTTTATGATTTTTAAATCATATTAAATCATTTAATAAATAATTAATAATTAAATAATAGTTATTAAATAAATAAACCTCGAATAATTATATTTTAAAATAATATTCCAAATAATATTCCTCAACTAATTTATGTTTAAATAATTAAAGTAATCTTTAATAATATAATTAATCGAGTTTGAAATGAATAATCGTTAGAGAATACTTCTCCTATATTAAATGAATACCCGAAATATTATTCGTTGTTCAAGTAATTAAATATAGTTGAGGGGATACGATCTATGAAAATCGTTTTAAATAAATTCGAGGTATTTAATACTTCGCAAGTGGACATCAAGTCCCTTGGAATAAAATAAGTGCAGACTTTAATAGTCCAAAACATCTCCGGAATGTCTCCCGGGTTTTCGTTTTAAAACTCCGACCGACTCTCGGTCTTATAATCATACATCACTCTCATGGTGGCGTTCAAATATTCGACGACATATATATATATATATATATATATATATATATATATATATATATATATATTGTAACACAATCGCTATTTATGCAAAAACTCAAATGCTTAGCATCATAACAAGCATGGCATTTATGCAAAAGATAGTAAAACAATCCTTTCACAAAACAGCAGTATATGGAGTTGGGTTCATAAACTTTCCTGGGTACTCTGAGGTGGAGGATGCTCTAGGGTTCGCTCAGAAATCTATAATCATAAATATATAAAGTTTCGTTAGATCCCGTTCTTGTTTATGGTAACTCATACATACGCGCTACTTATTAATCTTTACCGCAACTGATTTTATTCTTATTACCCCTTTAAGTACTCATTTATGTCACGATCGCTTTCTTTTCGAAATCCTTTATATCCGTTTTCATTTCCATCGTCGGCCCCGCTTATGATTTCTAATGGTTTTCTAATCGTGCGGTCTCGGTTCCAATATTTTTATAAAATTGAAAAACCCTTATTTTCACTTAAAATTTTTATATAAGTTAATTAACTTTATTTATTACTCTTTATAAAAATTTCATGATTTATGAATATTTTTAAGTGAAGCATTTCTAATCCCAAAGTTCGTAATTCGTAGCAGTTTTTGTCGCGTAAATCACTTTTACTAAAACGGTCATAAATTTTGATCCGTAAATCAGAATCAAGCAATTCAAGCACCTAAACGATCCTTATAAAAAAAATTATCATAATCAAGTGTTTTGTTTCAAGAAACTACAGTTTATACATTCGGGAACTTCTGCAGAAACTTTATGTTGAGTTTTGTTCATTTTAGGGAGGTTACGATTACGATCCGAGTTTCGTTTACGTCTTAAAACATTATACCACCACCAACAATCATCAAATAATCATCCCAACGCTAACTCCTCTCAAGAACAATATGTTCTTGATGCAATAATCATCAACCTTAGAACTAATTAACTAAACATCAAGATTACAACAAATCAACCACTAAAACTAAGTTTATATCTAGGATTTCAAAGGTTCTTGAAACTTAAACCTTAAATAAAGATGGGCCAAAGATTTATAACTTTCTTGAAAGCTTTAGATGTGTTTTTTATGATGGTGGAGTCTTGGGAATACTTGGTTGGGTTTTTGGAACCTAAATCAACTATTAAAATCAAGAAACAAAAGAAAGTTATTATTCATACTATTCATTATCACTTTTCTTGAATTTATTTCACCCATCAAACCTTAATAAAATGAGATCAAAAATTTATCTTACCTTATTTTAGGATGTATGAAGCTTGGGAATTAATGATGGATTTTTTCCATGGCTAGAAGTGAGGGTTTTGAATTTGATTTCTTGTTTTTCTTTGTTTTTGTCGAGTGAAATGAGGAAGGGGGGAGAGAGTGAGAGAGAGATTTTCTTGCTTTCTTGAATGCTTCTCTTGGAAGATTTTGAAGATATGATTTAGTATATAACCTAGTACTAGAAAATCTATGCATATCTTAGCTAGCTTCCTAGGTATACAAGATAATCTATCTAGTTTAGATTCTAGGTTTACTATTCTATCCTTTAGGTCATCATGCTATCTAGTTTAGGTTACTATTTGATAACCTAACCATGGGTAGTTTCTTACCATAGTTAGGTAGTTTATTTAGCTTGGTTTGATACGTTTATTTATTCGTTTACGCGTTCGCTCGGTCGCTAACTCATTTTCGTAATAAATTCTCGCAAACGATTCACGGTGTAAATCCTTTCGTATACGTCTTTATGTTTTGAAGTATCGTTCTTGGATTTGAATTCGTAGAATTTTAAATTTGTAATTATATTATGATTCCCTTAATACTTGATGGTTCGTAGATACGGTCATTTTTCAAAGTTCGTTTTTTTCGAAAACTAATAGCGTTTACATACACTCATTTGGTACGTATAATCACGTTATCGACTCCGAAACTCAATTTCACATGCACAACATAGTGTGGGCTAAAAAGTTTTTCCGGTCTGTCAGGGTTACTATTCATTAAGTGTTTTACAAAATCTCAAAACTTTGAGTTATTACAACTTTCCTCTGCCTTTTATTGATCAGATGCTTGACAGATTGGTCGGGCACGAGTACTACTGTCTTCTGGATGGCTATTCGGGCTATAATCAGATTTGCATTGCTCCAGAAGATCAAGAAAAGACTACTTTCACTTGTCCATTTGGTGCAATCTTCTAGAGAAGGATATCCCGTTCAAGTTTGATGACGAGTGTCTAGCTGCTTTTGAGTTCTTAAAGAAGAGGTTGATCACGGCACCTGTCATAACTGCACCTGATTGGAATGAACCTTTTGAGATGATGTGTGATGCAAGTAACTATGCAGTTGGAGCAGTTCTTGGTAGAGAAAGAACAACATATTTTATATGGTCTACTATGCTAGAAAGACCCTCAATGGTGCTCAAGTAAATTATACTACTACTGAGAAAGAACTGTCGGCCATTATCTACGGTTTGAGAAATTTCGATCTTATTTGCTTGGGACGAAGGTGACAGTTTTCACTGATCATGCTGCAATTTGATATCTCATCTCGAAGAAGGACTCGAAGCCTAAATTGATTAGATGGGTTCTTTTGCTTCAGGAATTTGAATTAGAGATCAAGGACAGAAAAGGTACTGAGAATCAAGTCGATGATCATCTCTCTCGTTTAGAAGACCTAAGTGCAACTTCTCAAGATAAGACATTAATAAATGAGTCTTTTCCTGATGAGCAGCTGTTTGGGGTACAAGAAGAAGAACCGTGGTTTGCAGACATTGTGAACTACCTTGTGAGTAATATCATGCCTCCAGACTTGTCTTATGCTCAAAGGAAGAAGTTTCTTCATGAGGTGAAGTGGTACATGTGGGATGAACCATATCGGTTTAGGCAAGGAGCTTACCAAATCATCAGGAGATGTATTCCGTATAGAGAAACGGGGGGGATCTTGCGAGACTGTCATTCGACTGTTTATGGAGGCCACTATGGTGGAGAGAAGACAGCAGCTCGTATCCTTCAAGCGGGATTCTTCTGGCCTACATTATTTAAGGATGCGCATCACTTTGTTTTGAAGTGTGATCAATGCCAGCATGTGGGTAATATGTCCAAGAGGGATGAGATGCCTCTTAATGTGCTTCTTGAGGTTGAAGTCTTTGATGTTTGGGGAATCAACTTCATGGGGCCATTTGTCTCATCTTGCAATAATCAGTAAATCTTGTTGGCGGTCGATTATGTGTCAAAATGGGTTGAAGTTAAAGCTTTGCCGACAAATGATGCGAAGGTAGTGCTTAATTTTCTTCATAAGCAAATATTCACACGATTTGGGACTTCAAGAGTCATAATCAGTGACGAGGGATCGCATTTTTGCAATCGCAAGTTCACTGCAAGGATGCAAAGGTATAATGTGAATCATCGCATTGCTACAGCCTACCATCCTCAAACCATGGTCAAGCTGAGGTGTCTAACAGAGAGATCAAGCATATTCTAGAGAAAGTGGTGTATCCAACAAGGAAGGATTGGCCTTTGAATCTTGATGAAGCTGTTTGGGAGTATAAAACAGCATACAAGACTCCGTTAGAAATGTCGTTGTTTTAGTTAGTTTATGGTAAGGTGTGTCATTTGCCTGTGGAGCTCGAACATAAAGCGTATTGGGCTTTGAAGAAGTTGAACCTTGATTTGGATGCAGCTGGTAAGAAAAGAATGCTTCAATTGAATGAACTCGACAAAATTTGTCTTCAAGCATATGAATATACAAGGAGAAAGTCCAGAGGTGGCACGATAGGGGTCTGGTGCTTAAATCATTTATGCCGGGCAGCAAGTTCTTTTGTTCAACTCTCATCTCCGTCTTTTTCCTAGAAAATTGAAGTCGAGATTGTCCGGGCCTTTCAAAATCAAAATTGTGTATCTGCATGGAGCTATAGAGATTTTTAAGAATGATCCAGGCCAAGCGTTTAAAGTGAATGGTCAGACGTTGAAGCACTATTATGGGGATACGGAAAACCGTGAGGTGGTTAGTGTCGTTCTATTGTCAACTTGATCTCAAGATTCTACCTCAACCTAATGACGTAAACCAAGTGCTTCTTGGGAGGCAACCCAAGTTTGTTGTACATTAGTAGATAGAGGAAGAAGGACAAAATGAGAAAAACACAAAAAAAATCAGAGAAACAGAAAAATTCAGTGCCAACTACAGAAGCACGGCGCGCCCGCGCTGTGAAGCGGAGCGGCCGCGCTGAAAAGTCAGTAGCACGGTGCGCCCACGCTGGCATGCGGGGCGGACGCACTGGTTTTCTAGAAGCACGGCGCGCCCCGCTGCCAGAAGGGGCGGCCGCGCTGGGTCACTGAAGTCGAAAAAAATATAAAGCAGAAAATAACAGAAAATCGGGGACTTCAATACAAATTCAATTGTACCCGAATTTTCCTCCTCCACATCCCATATTTTCCTCCCCAAATCAAACCCATTATTTCCGTTATTCCCATAATCAATTCCCACTCCTTTTCCCTAAATAATTCTCTCCCAATCTCCTATATATACATACACTTATACACAATTCCTCCATCACTTCTCAAATTCTCAAACACACAAATATCTCTTACAAACTTCTATTTTCTCAAGCTTATTCAATCTCAATGGCACCAAAAAGATAATGAACCCAAGTTAGCAGCAGCACCACTCATTCTTCGAGTGCGGGTGGTGTGAGGCCTAGGCTTTCAACTCCCGAGGCTGAGGCGGAGTATGCAAGGCTGCTTTCAAAGCCTATAGCCAAGGAGCGTGGTTTTCTGCCATCGGGGAAAGATGATAATTTATTGGAGATGATCTTGGAGACAGGCTAGGTTTTTTTTTGCGAGACACCTGATGTTATGCCCATGAGTGTGGTGCATGAGTTTTACGCGAATGCTATGGCGGAGAAGAACGGTTTCACGGTGGTTAGGGGATAACGGTGGAGTATAGTGCTGAGGCTATTCGTAGGGTGATTGAGCAGCCCGAGAGGAGGCCAGAATAGGAGAATTGGAATGAGAAGATGCCGGAGAGTTTAACTTGGATTTGATTGTTGCTACCCTGTGTATGCCTGAGACTCATTGGAAGTTCAAGAAGGGCACGAACGAGTATGCCACTTTCCCTGCATCGTTCATGAACAGATTTGCACGTGCATGGACTTCTTTTATTTATGCTAACATCATGCCATCTTCTCACGTGCATGATGTTACTGTGGAGCGTGCACGTTTGTTGTGGGGGATTCTTCAAGGAGACTATGTGGATCTCGGGATAGTGATTCATCAGGGTATTCTAAGGTTCTTGGGAGGGAGTACTACGGGTTCTATACCCTATGCGTCCATTGTGACGAAGCTGTGAATGGCGGTTCAAGTTTATTGGCCCGCACATGAGCAGCTGCAGCTTCCGAGTGCCCCGATTGATAGTTCGACGCTGTTAAATATGACAGAGTGGTATGGTGGGAAGCCCGATCCTAAGGGGCTTGGATACTCTTTTGACCATCTTCCAGGTGGAAGGCCAGCTCCTCAGGCATATGTTAGTCGCACGACGCAGGCGAGCAGGGCAGCTTGGAGAGCTGAGTTGGGAGAGACCGGTCCTTCGGGATCGCAACAACAGCAGCAGCAGGAGGAAGCACAGGGCAGTGCTGGGATGAGTTCAGCGCAGTATAGGCGCTTGTTGAGGAGGATGAATGTGATGCATGGCATCCATAGTCACTTTGCACAGGACCTTACCCAGGTGTTGGGGACTATATTCAGAGCCACAGGAGTTGACATCCAGTGGCCAGTATTCGGTGAGGATTCTGTATATCCGCCTCCAGAAACTCTTGACACTCCACCCCTTGAGGGTGATGACCCTGATTCTGAGTAGGTATGCCTGAATCCTTGCTATTATCTTCACTGAGGATAGTGAATATTTTAAGTTTGGGGGTAGTAGTTAAGGAATATGTGTTTTATGTGAGTCTTATATAATTTGCATATTCATGCTAGTTTAGTTCATATAGTTGCATATTTGCCATGTGGTAGTTTTTTTTATAGTTTTTTCTTGTATGATAGTGTGTTCATATAGTTTCATGCATTTGCATTATAACATGATCCCTTAGATGATTTTTCTAATTAATTTATGATATTGATGCTAGTGTAGTGATGTCATGCTTAGTGATGTTAAGTCTTATCGAGTTGACTTGCATGCTAGAGACAATTGTATTTCATTAAGTCTTATAGGTTGCTTGAGTGCTAGATCATGGTCATGGTTTGTTTGTTTTTCAAGGTTTAATCGTTTGTTTATATTTAGAATTTAGGATATTCTCTTAATGATAAAATAACATGGAAATTTAAAAAATTGAAGAAAATTGGATTTCGTTGCTAGTGGTTGTGGCTAAGTGTCAAATGGCTAGTAGCCGGCTCATTTTATATGAGTAGTCTAGGGTTGAACGAGATGGAGCGAAATGCACTCGTTCAGAAATTGTGAAAAAAAAGAAAAAAAATATGTGTTTATGCATTATTGATCACGAGTGGGCTCTTTAATACTCCAGTTATTAAGTACTTAGGGGACTTTATGCCTAGTGACCTAAGGCTTTTCATATTCTGGGATCCACCAACCTAACGCTCGCTACATGGGTATTATTGTATAATTCTTTTCTAAACCTTACTCATTGCATGGTCAAATAAGTATATTTGTGTTGTTTTGTGTTGTGAATAAAAGCCTGAATCCATGTAAAACTATGATATAAGAGTTGAAGTGTTATAAGTTATTTTGAGTTTAGCTTTTATTCTATTTATAACCTTACGATTGCCTTGATGAGTAGTGAGTCGTAATTATTGATCTAGTTGTGATAGTATATCTGTAAGCATTTGCACATACGCACGTTTCTGGCTTGTAAGTTTATTTGTGGGATTTGATTGATCTTTGTGCGAATAACTGCATTTATTGAGATGTTGCTTGTTGATTGGTTTAGTTTTTCTATGGGGATCATTGCATTCATATAGTTTGCATTCATGCATTTTTATTTCTTGTTCTTTGAGTCTGTTTATGCTTGAGGACAAGCATTGATTCAAGTTTGGGGGTATGTTGAGTGACATTTATGTCGCCTTATAACACTCCGTAAAGCTTTGAATTGGTGTTTTGTACTCAAGTTGGTGTTTTTAACGTGTTCTTGTAGTGTTTTGCATTTCAGGCATTTAACAGGAATTCAGGTGATCTAGCATTATTTTGATGCTAATATGGTGTTAGGATGATGTCAAGAAGATTGCTCGTGAAAAGACCAACTCAAACCGACAAGAAAAGAAGAATTCAGGATTTTCTCCAGAGAGTCAGTGCGCGCACTATAGTAGCGCGCGGCCGCGCCAGGATTGCAGAAGTACAGCGCTCCCGCGCTGGTTAAGCGCACGCCCGCGCCGGGTCGAATTCAAAGAATCTTGTTTTTACTCTGATTTTGATCCAGAAGACTTCTAATCTGCATGGGCTGCTATATAAACATAACTTATGATCGTTTTTCACAACAAGACGTGCCCGAGCTTAAGGAGAAGGCGTAAGAAGACCGTAGAGTACAATTCAACCAAGACGAAGAGAATTTAGTTTATTCTTGTGATTCTTTGTTTTAAGTTGTAACTTGGATGCTAGTTTTCTTATTCGTGAACCTATACTCTTGTTTCGTACTTGGTTTATTATTTATTCAGTATAAAGACTATGTTTATTATACCATGCTTTCATCGGAACCCATGTCGATGCCTTAGTGTGTGGTGATTGTATGATATCCTAGTATTGGTTGTACTTATTCATCTTATGAGCATCACGAACTTATAAGATAGCGTGTTAATCTCTAGTGAAGCGAAAGTAAATTTAGGGGTTTAGAACTTGCCATGCTAGCATAGGTTCATGTAATTGATATGCATGATTCGTAGGTAATTTTAACCATCATACTTGCCCTATGTAATCATGATAGATAACTTGTGCATTAAACCATTATGTTGTCAAATTATATAGACATATAGGGTCTCAATATAATTTGTGTCTATTCAGCTTCTATCTCTTTTGTGGATGTCTGGTAGTATGGTATTCGTACAACGAAAGTTGGCGTTTATCAGTTTCGTGTTATCTGATTAGTGTTATCACCATTGCATGCTAAGGTTAAGAACAAAAAGACTATTGAATGAAGTATTTAATGAAGTTAGAATTTCATGTCTGTGTTATATAGTTAATCCACCCTTTTTAATCTCTTAGTTAATGTTCTTAGTATAATCTTGTAGTTAAGCATAGTTAAAAAAATCTCAATATGTTACTCGTCATAACATTGGATAATAACCATACCATTGTTGCATAAGTACATTGATTAAAATTAACCTAAACTAGTCCTTGTGGGAACGAACTAGAATTAATTTTATATTACTTATGATCACGTATACTTGTGTGAATATTAGTGTGTGTTCTAACCCTAACATATGGTACTAAGGGATGTACACGAAGGAGAATGTGGGAATCACACTAATGGAAGAAATCTTTCTTTAAAGATTCTACGCATGGGTTACTATTGGCCGACATTGAGACAGGATGCCTTAGATTACACAAAGAGATGTGACGCTTGCCAAAGGCACTCACCTATCATACATCAACCATCTGAATGTCTTAACATGTCCATCCCCTCTTGGCTTTTCATGAAATGGGTAATGGACATCGTGGGGAAAATGCCGCCTACACCCGGTCAAAAAGTATTCATGTTAGCCATGACAGATTACTTCTCGAAATGGATCGAAGCGGAAGCATGTAAGCAAGTGACATCAAAAGAAGTGATATCATTCATCAAGAGAAATATCTTATGCAAATTTAGCATTCCATCTGAAATGATTTGTGACAATGGGTCACATTTCACAAGTGACAAGATGGAAGCATTTTGCAAGCGCGGGAACATTAATTTCATTAAGTCAACACCAAGATATCCTCAAGCTAATGGACAGGCCGAGTCAAGCAACAAAGTCATAATCAACAATCTTAAGAAGAGATTGATGTCATGCAAAGGAAAGCGGGCTGAAGAATTATTCTGGGTGTTATGGTCAGACAGGACGACTCCTAAGATGTCAACAGGCCAGAATCCATACAGCCTAGTTTATGGCACCGAAGCCGTCATGCCAACTAAAATCATGATACCAACTGCCATGTACGGACTCTTGACAAACGATATGAACAACATAGAATTGGCATAAGACAAAGATACCATAGATGAATTACGGGAAATGGCGAAGGTTCGTTTGGTCTCTTATCAACAGAGAGTGGTTAATATCTACAATAAGCATGTTCACATAAGAGCCTTCCGTGTTGGTGATATGGTGCTGAGAAAAACATTCCAAAACACTGTGGACGTGACAGCAGGGAAATTCGCTGACACTTGGGAAGACCCCTACTTCATTGATGCAGTCATTGGACATGGGGTTTATCGGTTGTCGAATATGGACGGGATACAAATACCAAGAAGCTGGAACACTTTGCATCTAATACTTTATCATGTGTAAAGTTTTCTGTTAGATATATTTGAGATGTCATGTCTAATATGATTTGTGTTTAGTTTTCAGAACTTAACAACAGGACATATCAGGACTTACTGAAATCAGGAATTACTGAAGTCAGAGCTTAATATCAGAACTTAAGATATATATCAGTACTTAAGTGCGGGAAGACATTCAGTTTAGGAATGAAGCTGATTTACAGGAGAAGATCGAGACTAAAATAATAGAAGATATGCATGGAAAGAGTTAGAGGACTAGAAGACTTGTAAAAGATGTCTGATTGATATATTTTAGGAGACAGAATTATATTCCATATCAATTAGAAGTTATCTTGTAACTGTGTACTATATAAACACAGCTTAGGGTTTACACTATACATGTTATCATTATCAAGAAGATTATACATTGTAACCTAGCAGCTCTTAGTGATATTTGTTCATCACTGAGAGAGAACAACGGTTCATATTGTAACAGAGTTTATTGAATATACTTTATATTTGTTACATACTTGTGTTCAAATCGATTTGATTGTATAAATACTGTATTCAACCCCCTTCTACATTGTTGTGTGACCTAACAAGTGGTATCAGAGCTTTTCTGTTAACACACATACAGTAAAGATCCAAACAATCATGTCTGAAGAAACACAAACTCCAACTAAGCCCACCAAAACTCAAGAAACTCAAAACACTCAAACCCACAATCGATATGAGACTATTAGGGTTCCCATACTGAGACCTTCTGGGTATCCCATATGGAAAGTGAAGATGGCTATGTTTCTGGAAGCTACAGATCTAGAATAGCTTGACATAATTAATGAAGGACCATATAAGCCTACCAAGCTCTCTGTTGCAGTTGTTGATCAACCAGCAAAGTCCATACCAAAGGAAAAAGGTGATTACACAGCTGAAGACATCTCATCTATTGCCAAAGATGCAAGGGTAAGGCATTTGCTGCATAGTGTCATTGATAATGTCATGTCAAACAGGGTAATTGGATGCAAGACTGCAAAGGAGATATGGGATGCTTTGGAGATAAGATGCCAGGGAACTGATGCAATCAAAAAGAACAGGAGAACTATACTCACTCAAGAGTATGAGCACTTTGACTCAAAAGCTGATGAGTCATTAACAGACTTATATGACAGGTTTGTCAAACTCTTGAATGATCTATCATTAGTGGACAAGGAATATGAACTTGAAGATTCAAATCTAAAATTCCTTTTAGCTCTTCCTGAAAATTGGGATTTGAAGTCTACTACCATAAGAGACAACTATGACCTTACTAAAACTACTCTTGATGAAATTTATGGTATGCTCAAGACTTATGAACTTGATATGGATCAAAGGAGCAAGAGGCATGGAAGAAAGTCAAGGACAGTTGCTCTTAAAGCTGAGGAGGAATCTCCTAAAGTGATTGCCTCAAAGAGGGGCAAAGGAAAGGCTCTCATCATAAAGTCTGATTCAGAGTCATCATATTCTAATGATGATTATTCAGAAACTGAAAGTTTACCTGAAATGGATGTTGATGCAGAGATGATGCAACTGTGTGCTCTTATGGTGAAGGGTAGCACAAAGATAGCCTACAGGAAATTCAGAAAGGGCAAGAAGTTTTCCAGGAAAAGTGGAAGTTCTGATAAGAAAGTGTTCAGAAAGTCTGAAGGCAAAGGAGGAAAGTCTGACAGAGGAGACAACTCAAATGTCAAATACTACAATTGTGGTAAAAGAGGCCACATATCTCCTGACTGCAAGAAAGGAAAAAGTGACAAAGGCAAAACACTTGTCACAAAGAAGAAAAGCTGGATAGACACTTCAGATTCTGAACATGAGGTGAACTATGCCTTGATGGCAAATGTTGATAACAGTACTGAAACTGCTGAATTGAAGGTACCCCAAACAACTTATGCTTTTCATTCTGATGATATTACTGAGTTGAGATTATATCTTAAAACCATGTTCATTAGTTATAGAGATCAGACTTTAACATGTGAAAGATTAACATCTGAAAATCTTGCTTTTAAAAAGAGAAATGACTATTTAGAAAAGGAGTTAGTTTTTCTTCATCAAACTAAGAAAGAAAGAGATGATGCTTTGTATGTTAGAGATGAAGTGTTAAAATTGAATGAATCTCTAAAAGTTGACTTAGAAAAAGGAAAGAAAGATTATCAGAACTTGGACTAACTCTGGCAGAACAACTCATAATTTACTAAGTAGTGGAAACTGGAAAGAGGGCTTAGGTTATGAAGATGATAAAAGTGAGAAAGGAACTGTGTAAATTGAGCCAACTGTTGTTAAACAGACTGCTAAGCCAAAGGTAAATCCTGTTAAGTTTATAGCAAAAATTGTAAAGTCTGATTCTGAAAAGATGAAAGAGTCTAGGACAGAAGTCAAAGAAAAGTCAACTTCTGACAAATTAAAACAGAAAAAACCAGCTGAAGTTAACATAAGCTTGATGACAAAGAAGCAGCTTAAGTATAAGCTGAAAGAGATTAGAAATGTGAACAAGGTAAAAGAAGCTAGGAAAATGTTATAATGCTCCTAGAAAGAAATGTTATAATTAAGTATAAGCTGAAAGAGATTAGGAATGGAAAGGAAGGTGTGAATAAAAGCAATAATTATATGCCTGTTCCTAATGCTCCTAGAAAGAAATGTTAGAAATGTAGAAACTCTAACCATCTTGCTTCTTTTTGCGGAAAAAATAAAGCTATAAATTCTTTACCTCCTAGATCAAGAGTTAAGAGTCATTTTGTTAGGTTTAAACCACAAAATACTTGTTTTCATTGTGGTAGTTTATGGCATTCCATTTATACTTGTAAGGAATATTATAGTTTGTACTATGATTATTATCAAATAAAACCTTCTTTAAAGAAAGTTAGTATTATTCCTTCTAGTATAAAGTCTGATGCAAAGTCTGATATAAATTCTAATAAACAGCATGTTAGCATAAACTCTAAAATTAAATCCGCTGCAAATGCTAACAAACTTAAAAAGGCCAAAGGATCCAAGCAAGTCTGGGTCCTTAAAACTAACCAATAGTGGTCTTTGTGATTGCAGGGCAACAGGAAAAACATCCTAGTTCTGGATAGTGGATGTTCAGGACATATGACTGGAAATAAAGCCCTGCCATCAGACTTTGTGGAGAAAGCTGGCCCAGGAATTTCTTATGGAGATGGCAACATGGGAAAAACTCTAGGATATGGCAATATCAACCTTGGGAATGTCATCATTGAAACAGTAGCTCTTGTCTCAGGACTTAAACACAATCTGCTAAGTGTGAGTCAAATCTGTGACAGAGGTTATCATGTGGATTTCTTTGAAGAACACTGTGAAGTTGTAAGTAATTCTACAGGCAAAGTAGTTCTAAAAGGTTACAGGCAAGGTAACATTTATGAAGCCATACTTTCAACAAGTTCTGATGGTTCTGCAATCTGTCTGTTGAGTAAAGCATCAATTGAAGAAAGCTGGAATTGGCATAAGAGACTCTCTCATTTAAATTTCAACAATATAAATGAGCTAGTAAAGAAAGATCTTGTGAGAGGACTGCCAAAATCAGTATTTGCTCCTAATGGCCTTTGTGATTCATGTCAAAAGTTAAAACAAAGAAAATCTTCTTTCAAGAGCAAAACTGAATCCTCAATTCTTGAGCCTTATCACTTACTGCATGTTGATCTATTTGGTCCAGTAAATGTCATGTCAATTGCAAAGAAGAAATATGCTATGGTTATAGTGGATGAGTTCACAAGATACACTTGGGTGTATTTCTTGCACAAGAAGAATGAAACTGCATCTACTCTAACTGATCATGTCAGACAGCTGGATAAATTGGTCAAAGATTCTGTTAAAATTATAAGAAGTGATAATGGCACTGAGTTCAAGAATTCAATCAGGGAAGAGTTCTGCAAAGAGCATGGAATGAAGCAGGAATTTTTCGCACCTGGAACTCCACAACAAAATGGAGTTGTAGAAAGAAAGAACAGGACTCTCATTGAAGCTGCACGAACTATACTTGATGAAGCAAAGCTGCCAACCTATTTTTGGGCTGAACCTGTGCAGACTGATTGTTTTACACAGAATGCAACACTCATAAACAAGCATGGAAAAACACCATAAGAGATGGTGAAGAAAAAGAAGCCAAATTTGAAATACTTTCATGTATTTGGATGTAAGTGTTTTGTTCTTAAGACTCATCCTGAACAGCTGTCAAAATTTGATCTAAAAGCTGATGAAGGAATTTTTGTTGGATATCCACTTTCCACAAAAACCTTCAGAGTCTACAATTTAAGAACAAGGGTTGTCATGGAATCTATCAATGTATCTTTTGATGATAAAAAGATTACTGGACTTGAAGATTTAAATGATCATGATCAGCTGAGATTTGAAAATAAAGATTTAAATATTGATTTTGTAAATTCTGATCGCTTAAAATTTAATCCTGTAAGTTGTGACGGGTTAAATTTTTCAATGATCATGATCAGCTGAGATTTGAAAATGAAGATTTAAATATTGATTTTGTAAATTCTGATCACTTAAAATTTAATCATGTAAGTTCTGACGGGTTAAATTCTGATGTCATTGAAACTGTGGTAACTACTCCAAGGGAAACTGCACCTGTTCAGGGAGAGCAAGCTGAAGATCCTACCACAACTCAAGACTCTCAAGAAGCATCAGAACTTGTCACTGGCTCTTTAAGTTCTGATTCATCAAGTTCTGATGAGCCAAATTCTGATAATTTTGAAAACTCTGATTCTTCAAATCCTGAAGGATCCAACTCAAATTCTGAAGTCTCAGAGAGCATATCTACAGGGGAAATCAGAAGATGCTGATGGAGACAGCATGGATCATGGGGGAGGATCCAGTTCTAGAAATCAACTTCCATCTGCAAGGAAGTGGACCAAATCACATACACCTGACTTAATAATTGGAGATCTTGAAGCAGCTGTCAGAACTAAACTACAACATCAAATGAATGTCTCTATCATTCCTTTCTGTCTCAGACTGAACCAAAGAAAGTGGAAGAAGCTCTTCAAGATGCTAATTGGGTGCAAACAATACAGGAAGAGTTAAATGAATTTAAAAGAAATAAAGTCTGGATCCTAGTGCCAAGACCAAAGAACAAATCAATTATTAGCACAAAATGGGTGTTCAGAAACAAAACTGACAGTGATGGCATAATTACAAGGAACAAATCAAGGCTGGTTGCTAAAGGCTACTCTCAACAGGAGGGTATTGATTATGATGAAACATTTCCACCAGTTGCTAGATTGGAAGCCATAAGAATCTTTTTAGCTTATGCTGCTCACAAGAAGTTTAAAGTCTATCAAATGGATGTGAAAAGTGTTTTACTCAATGGAGAATTGGAAGAAGAGGTATATGTTGAACAACCTCCAGGATTTGTAGAATCAAAATTTCCAAATCATGTCTACATACTTGACAAAGCACTTTATGGCCTTAAGCAAGCTCCAAGAGCATGGTATGAGACTTTAGCTCAATTCCTTCTAGAAAGTGGATTTAACAGAGGCACAATTGATAAAACACCGTTCTACCTCATCCATGGAAAGGACTTACTTTTGGTACAGATATATGTTGATGATATCATATTTGGTTCTACAAATGCCAAACTCTATGAAAGGTTTGCAAAACTAATGCAGTCAAGATATCAAATGAGTATGATGGGAGAACTTAGTTATTTTCTGGGACTTCAAGTCAAGCAAAATGAAGAAGGTACTTTCATAAATCAATCCAAGTACACCAGAAATTTACTGAAGAAATTTGGAATGCAAAACTGTTCAACTGCATCCACTCCCATGGCCACTGCTACCAAGTTAGATAAAGATACTGATTCATCAGTAGATATTACTAACTACAGAGGTATGATTGGCTCTTTACTCTATTTAACTGCAAGTAGACCTGATATCATGTATGCTACATGTCTTTGTGCAAGATTTCAGGCTGATCCAAGAGAACCTCATCTAATAGCTGTGAAAAGAATTTTCAAGTACCTCAAGGGTACAGCTGATCTAGGATTGTGGTATCCTAGAGAATCATATTTTAAGCTAATAGGTTACTCAGATGCAGATTTTGCAGGATGCAAAATTGACAGGAAAAGCACAAGTGGAAGCTGCCAATTTTTTGGAGGCAGATTGGTTTCTTGGTTTAGCAAGAAACGGAAATTAATTTCCACATCAACTGCAGAAGCAGAATATATTGCTACAGAAAGCTGTTTTGCACAGATTCTTTGGATGAAGAATCAGTTACTGGACTATGGGTTAGAATTTTCTAAAATACCTATTTACTGTGATAATCAAAGTGATATTGCTATGACAGGTAATCCAGTTCAACACTCAATGACAAAGCACATCAGCATTAGGTACCATTTCATAAGGGAACATATGATGGAAGGTAGAGTGGAATTGTATTTTATTCCAACAGATCAACAACTAGCAGATATCTTCACAAAACCACTACGTGAATCTACTTTTACAAGACTGGTAAATTAACTTGGAATGGTTTCAGGTTCTTTCTCAAAATCTGCTAAGTTTTTATTCTCATGCATCAGACTTTATGATCAGTGTTTACAGATTGTCTTATCTATGTAATTTATGCTTAAATTATAATATATTAAATACTGATTGTTATCTGATGTGATTCTGTATACTCTGATAGTGTTTTAAATGTTTAGTGACTATTCAATCCAATGAGGATTACTGTGCTAGATGCTGACCTAGTAGTCTTTAACATACTAGAAATCCCATGTTTGAATTAGTTGTTTATGTGGAAATTCATTAACACAAGCAAATTCTAATTTTTAAGCTTAGTCAAATTTACTTTGTGTATCTTATTACTAAGTCACAAACTAGATTCTTACATCTTATCTGTCAAATTCTGATGTTAGTAAATCTTAAGGATGAACCACATTCTTGATAAGCCTCACTTATCTGAAGAAAAGAAAAAGAAAAGAAAAGAAAATTGAAGTCAGGTACTCCTTTGAGATCTAGAGTAATTATGTGGAAGGGAAGACCCAAGTGCATTGCTGGTATTATGTAATATGCATTAGAAAAGCAAATAAATTTTTCTTGGTGACTTTTCACATTCTATGATTACTGGAGAAATACACTGATAATAGCATAAATTATGATAGCAGTTGTGACTCACTTACACTGAGAAGTCACTATAAAAAGGAATTACAAAAGATGCATAAAATGAGCACAAACAGTTGAGGTGGATTCTTGCATAAATTTATTCTATATTAGACTTTATTATTAAAGACAGATTTTAAGCACTTTCTTAGTTATGCCTTATTTCTAAGATGTACTAAAGTTTATCAGACTTTAATCTTTATCTGATATTTTGCTAATGCACACACTCTCACTCCATATGAATGATGAAAATTACTGTGGTGATTAAGTTATTTTTGACAAACAGTTAAGTGTCATTTGCATAAATTTTGAGGACAAGTTATGATGGAAGTTTTGATGCTTAAACTCTGAAGAAACAAGTCAGTATTTGTATGAAGAATCACAAAAATAGACATTCACTTTTTGAGTACAGAAGCCATGTTCTGATGACCGTTAAAATCTGATAATAGTCAAGTTCTGATATTAAATCCTGATGGAAACTCTGATGCTTACGTGGCATTAGTTATTTACTTGACTTATTTATGGTAAATACTGTAACGGTTATATTTTATCATAATATAATTAGGTGAGATAAAAATAGTCATAATCATTTGGTTAGTGGGAAACGTGTTTGTCTTGAAAAACTGTATGTGCACAATAATTACTGCTTATTTCTCATGCCCACTAACTCCTGCTTTAACTATTTACTGACTGTTCACATGTTGCCAGGTGTAAATTGTCTGCCATGCTTCACAAATATAGTTGTTATCACGTGGGCTGTATAAATAAGAAAGTTAAAAGATTTTCTAATCTTTTACCTACTTTTCTCATTCTCTCATCTCTCTTATTTTCTCTCACCTACTAATATTCTCTGAAGCTCTACTTTTTTCACAGGCATTTTATCAAACACTTTGTGTACACTCTTTTTCTCACTTAAGTCTTAACAGAAATGGCACCAAAAGACATCGTTTTCAATGGAGCTAAGTTTGTTCCTACCAACTACTTGGCTATTCTGAGCAAGGATGAAGCTCCATCAGAACTTCACTTCATCCAAGACTTTTTGTCTCGAATTGAAATTGGGTATGCTTTGACCCAACCAGAAGCAATCTCAGGAACTCAAGTGCTGGAGTTCTGGAGGAGTGGTGTGTATGATGATGGTGGTGCACATGGGTCCTCTAGTATTATCTTCACAACAGGGGAGGATGATCATGTGGTGACTTTGGCTACAGTTAGACAGGCTTTACATTTGCCAGCAAACTGTGTTTACAGTTCAACAGTTGAAGAGCCTGCTCTTCAACAGATGATGGCCAACCGGGGTTATGAGAAGTATTTGGCAAAGCTGGGTCAATTGAAGAGACCTCACATCCGGAGGGAATGGAGTTTCTTCTTTGACTACATCACAAAGGCATTTGCCAACAAGTGCTCCAATTTTGATGCTATACCCATACCGAGTCAGCAAATCGGGTATGCTCTCTTGAATCAAACACATTTTGATTATGCAAATGTTGTTTTAGGATTCATAGGTGATAGGATGACAGAATACAGAAATACAGTCTATTTTGCTAGATTCTGTCAGCTTATTTACATTTTATGTTGCTCTGATGCACCCCAACTATCAAGTGAGTTAATTGAACCATTTAAACTTGCTAAAAGATCTTTTATTGACTTATTATCTACTGATAATAAGAAAACTATTTTGAGACCCCTCCAAATTCCACAATCAGTCAAACAGATTTTAATAAACTCTGACCCAATCACCTATTCTACCATATATCCTGATGTCCAACCATCCCAACCTCCATCAGCACCTCCAACCACCACACAACCAACCACCTCTCAACCTCAACCAACTCAACCTACCATCAGAACATACTTCCAACCAGCTCAATCCCAACAACAACAACCATCAGCACCTACCATCAAACCTTCATCTTCCAAGCCCAAAAGAGCAAAATATGTTCCTAAATCTCCACAAAGGAAAAGAAGGATGATTTTAAGGGATGAATCAGATGAAGAAGAAGCACAGGGTCATGCATCAAAATATGTGCCCGTGGAAGCTGAAAATGTGGTTTTTCAGAAAGAAAAAGAAGCTGAAGGGTCAACCCATCACATAAATGTTGAAGCTGAGGGTTCTGATAATTTGAAGAGGAAAAGAACTGTAAGTTATGATGCTACTCAGGCAACTCCTACACAATCTAGGAGATCTAAGAAATAGAGGGCAGGAAGGCACATGGCTCAACCTCCATCAGAGGTGTTGGGAATATGTTGTGAACTTGATGATTACATTAACAAAACACCTTAGTAGATTCAACTTAGTGAAAAATATAGCACTCGACGGATAATCAGATATAGTCCCGACGGATGACTCAATATAGTCCTGACGGATGATGATTTGACATCCATCGAGTAAGTAGCTTATGTAACAATAAGTCATGTAACACATTTCTGCAAACACCTTTGTATAGATTTTGTATTAGCATAAAAGTCATGTTGACTTTAATTAGATATGCAGAATAGGTTTATTAATTGTAAATATATGATGTCTTGTAATTCTGCATAAATGAAATGAAGTCAAGTATCAAATAGCTACCCGACGGATGATCAACAAAGCTACCCGACGGATGATCAACAAGGCTACCCAACGGATGATAATCATGTACCCGACGAATGATCAATTCAAACATCTGTTGATAGTGACAACACATTCACATGCGTCGAGTGTTTGCAAAAGGAATGTGGCAGCCTATTCAGCTGGGTTTTTGAGAACAAAGAAGCATTACCATTTCCATGCTATTATGAAGATATTCAAATATGCTGGAATAAAGTAGTGAAGCAACATGGTATTAGACTTGATAGGTTTTGTTTTATTATCTTGTCTTATTACTATGTAATCTTGGTGATATATAAACCAAGAGTAGCAAGTAGAACAACATGAAGACTAAGCAAATATATTCTCAGAGAAATAATTGTAAGCTAAATCCTGTAACATTTCTCTTTAAGTTTAGTTGTTCATATTTGTAAGCAGCTGTGAGCTATTCAAGCTTCACAAGGTTCTCTTGATATATATATATATATATATATATATATATATATATATATATATCTGGTGGATACATTCAAATCCACCAGAAAGTTTTTAAAGACTTGTGTTTTTAATTACTTGTGTTTTAATTAATCTAACTCGTCATTCCGCACTTTACAAATCAAACATTTATATATTATTAAGTTAGAACCATTTTTCTTTAATCTCAAAAAGTAGCCAGAATTACATTCAACCCCCCTTTCTGTAATTCTTGTTGTATTGTTAGGGACTAACAAGAGGATACTGAAGAAGCTGAGGAAGGGGATCAGGAATCTTTGATCTCAAAAGAACCGATTATCATTGAAGCCCTTCCAGAACCAAAAGACACTGTTACAGATACAATGATCTCACCTCTTGTCTCTCCACTCAAAGCTACAGATAATACTGAAGAACAAGATACAATTTCTGAAATAGATATTCACAATCTGAATATTCCTACTGTTCTTTATCTGGAAGCTCCAATAGCAGCTCAGCCATCTACTGTCAATTCTCCTATCTTACAGACTGAGATACCAACAACTCCTATTCTGGAGATAAATTTTGATGCTCAGAATTTAGATGAAGCTGGTACAGACTCTCCTTCTATTACACACACTTTTGTGTTGTCAGAAGATGATGGATTTTCTGCAAGTTCTAGAGAGTCATCTCCAGTAAGTGCTCCAATTCTTGGAAAGGACGCATTAATCCAAAAGTTTGTTAAACAGGATGCTCCTATTCCTTGGGAAGATACTCACAGAGGAGTGGAGTGGACCAAGAATATGAATGCACAATTTGCTAATATGCCATTTGCACCTAATCCTTATTATGATGTATTTAATATGCCTCAAATGCCATTTAGCATGCCCTACTGGAATAACATGTTTGCAAATAGCATCCCCTTTCCTGTTAATCAAAATGTGCATGATAAATCTGTTTTAATGAATGGTTTCAAAGGTTCAACTCAGATGACTAAGGATGAATCTGATATCCCCAAGTCAAATAAGATCAAACCTAAGAAACAAAAGAAGAAAGCTAACAAGGCAGGACCCAAGGAAACTTGGGTACCAAGATTAACTTGATTTGATTTTAATATGTGCAGGGAAATAGAAAGAATCTGTGGTACTCGGATAGTGGTTGTTCAAGACACATGACTCGAGATTCTACCCTGCTCACAGAGTTCAAGGAAAGAGCTGGCCCAAGTATTACTTTTGGAGATGACAGCAAGGGTTATACTGTGGGATATGGCTTGATTTCAAAAGACAATGTCATCATTGAGGAGGTTAACTTAGTGGATGGTCTCAAGCACACTTTGTTGAGTATTATCCAGCTTTGTGATCAAGGAAATTCAGTAACCTTCACTACAGAAGCCTGTGTTGTGACAAACAAGAGGAGCAACATAGTGGTTCTCACTGGAGTGAGAAAAGGAAATGTTTACCTCGCTGACTTCAACTCATTAAATGCAGAATCTGTTACTTGTCTTCTCAGTAAAGCAAGTCAAGATGAAAGTTGATTATGGCACAAGAAGCTATCCCATCTAAACTTCAAGACCATGAATGAGCTTGTAAAGAAAGAATTGGTTAGAGGTATTCCTCAAGTGGAGTTTTCTAAGGATGGACTTTGTGATGCTTGCCAAAAGGGAAAAGAAATCAAAGCATCATTCAGAAAGAAGCTTGATTCAATAATTGAAGAACCTTTGCAACTGCTACACATGGATTTGTTTGGACCAGTCAGTGTGTTGTCCATCTCAAGGAAAATATTTTTCCTAGTAATTGTAGATGATTTCTCAAAGTTCTCTTGGACATATTTCCTAAAGTCTAAAGATGAGGCTAGTGAAATCATCATCAATCACATAAGGCAAGTCAACAATCATCCTGATTTCAAAGTTAGAAGAATTAGGAGTGACAATGGAACTGAGTTCAAGAGTTCTGTTATGAGAGTATTTTGTGAAGAGAATGAGATTATGCATGAGTTTTCAGCAGCAAGAAATCCACAAAAAAATGGAGTAGTAGAAAAAAAGAACAGATCACTTATTGAAGCTGCAAGGACAATGCTTGAAGAATCAAAGTTACCAACATACTGAAGCTATAAATACTACATGCTACACTCAGAATATTTCTTTGGTTAATCAAGTGCATGACTCCCTACCAATTGTTCAAAAACAAGAAGCCAACTCTAAATTTTCTTCATGTCTTTGGCTGCAAATGTTATATCTTGATAAATCAAACTGATCAAAATGGGAAGTTTGATACTAAAGCAGATGAAGTAATATTTGTTGGATATGTTGTTGGTAAAGCATACAGAGTCTACAATCTAAAAACCAACATTGTTATGGAATCAATACATGTTGTGTTTGATGATAAAAAGATTGAAGGACTACAAGATGGAGATTACCATGAGAGCTTCAAGTTTTATAATGTGGAGATGGTTAGTGATGACAGTGATGATGAAAGTGATCAAAAAACTACAACTAAGGAAAGTGCAGAAAAATCGACTACCAATGAAGCTAATAACTCAACATCCATCGAGTTACAAAATACTTCATCCGTCGATAGACAATCTGCATCATCCATCGAGAGACAATCAGCTTCATCCATCGGAACTCAAAATTCACTATCCGTCGGGTCATCAAAAGAAGCTGAAAGTCAAAATAGATCACTTGCAGAAAGTTCCCCTTTCTCAAATCATAGATTCATAAACTCAGGGGGAGTTGCTAATAATCAAAACTCAATCACACATCAAGACAACAATGAGGCCTCTTCATCTAGAGCTAATCTACCTCAACAAAGAAAATGGACAAAGGATCACCCATTTGAGCTCATCATTGGTGATGTATCTTCTAGAGTTCAAACAAGGAGAGCAACTCAAAAAGAATGTCTATATAACAGTTTCCTATCTAAGGAAGAACCAAAGAAGGTAGAAGAAGCTTTGTTGGATCCTGATTGGATTTTAGCTATGCATGAGGAGCTAAACCAATTTGAAAAGAACAATGTATGAAACCGGTACCCAAGCCTAAAGGAAAGAATCTAATAGACACCAAATGGGTATTCAGAAACAAGATGGATGAAAATGGCATAGTAGTTAGGAACAAAGCTAGATTGGTTGCTAAGGGCTATTGTCAACAAGAAGGAATAGATTTTGATGAAACATTTGCTCCTGTTGCAAGACTTGAAGCCATCAGAATCTTCTTAGCCTATGCAGCCCATGCCAATTTTAAGGTCTATCAAATGGATGTCAAGAGTGCCTTTCTAAATGGAGATTTGGAGGAGGAAGTCTATGTCAGTCAGCCTCCTGGTTTTGAAGATCCAAATATACCTGATCATGTATACTATCTTTTGAAAGCACTTTATAGATTGAAGCAAGCACCTAGAGCTTGGTATGACACTTTGTCAAAGTTTCTTTTAGAGAATCACTTCACTAGAGGTACTGTAGACAAAACTTTATTCTTTAGAAATGTTAATGGTTCTAGCATACTTGTTCAAATTTATGTAGATGACATTATTTTTGGCTCTACAGATGAAAAACTTTGCAAAACGTTTGCCAAATTGATGCAAAGTAAGTATGAAATGAGCATGATAGGGGAACAAACTTATTTTCTTGGTTTGCAAGTTAAACAAGTTAGTGATGGAATATTCATTAGTCAAATTAAATACATTTATGATCTTTTAAAGAAGTTTGAACTAATGGATTGCATATCTGCAAAAACTCCCATGGCCACTGCAACTAAACTTGAATTAAACAACACTGAAAAGTCTGTGGATATTTCAAGTTATAGAGGCATGGTTGGCTCACTTCTATACTTAGTAGCTAGTAGGCCAGATATAATATTTTCTACATGTCTTTGTGCTAGATTTCAGGTTGATCCTAGAGAATCTCACTTAATTTCTATTAAGAGAATTTTTAGATATCTCAAAGGTACACCAAAACTTGGCATTTGGTACCTTAGAGATTCTGGTTTTGATCTAATTGGTTATTTAGATGCAGATTATGCAGGTTGTAGAATTGATAGAAAAAGTACAACATGAACCTGTCAATTTCTAGGAAAAAAGCTTGTGTCCTGGTTCAGTAAAAAGAAAAATTCAGTTTCTACCTCTACAGCAGAAGCTGAATATATTGCTGCTGGTAGTTGCTGTGCACAGATTTTGTGGATGAAAACCAATTGCTAGACTATTGTTTGCAAGTGGAAAGAATTCCCATTTTCTGTGATAACACAAGTGCAATTGCCATCACTGAGAATCCAGTACAGCATTCAAGAACAAAGCACATAGACATCAAGTACCACTTCATAAGGGAACATGTAATGAATGGTACTATGGAACTATATTTTGTTCCAAGTAAAAAACAGCTTGCAGATATATTTACCAAGCCACTGGATGAATCCACCTTTTCAAGGTTGGTAAGTGAGTTAGGTATGCTTAATTACTCTTGAATCTTTTCAGATATCTTGCAAGTTGTGATTCAGCTTGAAATTTAATTGATTTTTCAGTCTTGGATGAAATTTTGGCTGTCAAAATTTACATCCCGGCGGATGATCATTATCCATCGAGTTCGATCATCCGTCGAAATACAATTTGTTAATGAAATCAATTATTTTTTTGGAATATTTTATATCTTGATGGATAATTGATTTATCCTCATCCGTCGAATTATCTCATTCTTAGCCGTTGATTTTCTGAACATTATCCATCGAGTATACTTACAGTTTGTAAGCATAACACGATGGATAAGTGATGGAATTTTTACAGTTTATTTTCTTTTAAACGGCTATTTTGGGCAATTTTTATTGGTCACTTTATTTTACTTTATTACTTTTGACAGTTATTTTTGAGATAGTATAAAAGCAAAATTCGTTTTCATTTCTTTTCTTTTATCATTCTCAATTCATCTGCTCTAACTTCTTTCTGTCTCAAAAGTAATTACCCTCTTTCTCTCTGCAATTTTTACTCTCTAACAATGGCACTAGTCGTCAAAATCATGTCTCAAACTGGCTTTATCTATGAGAAGAACAACTTCACGGCTCTAGTGAACAAGGGGATTCAACAATCTGGAGACTACCACAAAATGATGGATTTTGTGCAAGGCTGTAAGCTCAAATATGCCATGTTGGAGTCTCCCACTATCTACTGTGAGGTTGTGGAGGAAATATGGATGACTGCAGTGTACAACTCAACTGACAAGACCATCACTTTCACTAATAAAGGTAAGGAATTTTGTGTTAATAGTGACATTGTTAAAGCATACTTTAAAATTCCTGATAATACTGTCACTACTCCACACACAGACACTGATATTGTTAACATGTTAAACTCCATGGGTTATGCACTTACCATCTCTAAATTAAGTGAAATTAGGAGATTGGGTCTTAGGAAAGAATGGAATTATCTGTGTGATGTAGTTACTAAAGTACTTTCTGGTAAAATTAGCAATTTTGATTCAGTCAATATCTCCATGCTCAACATGCTTTACAAGTTAGTAATTGATAAATACTTCAATTTTAGTGATCTTGTCTTATTTGAGTTGGGGTTTAAGTTAGGGGAGCTTAATAAGAGGGGCAAGAATGTTTATTATGCTAGATTTCTAATGATGCTTGCTAACCACCTCTCTGAGGATATTGTGCTTGAGAACCCAACCAACAAATTAGATTGTTGGGTTCAAGAAAGGAGAATTATTGCAGATTTGAATAGAGCAGATCACCACAAAGAGGTGCCACTCTTCTACTTTCCTGTAATGGAGGCACCTCAGGTAAGTGAGTTAATTTCAACTGTCTCTACTCTTCCAACCTCAACCATTTCTTTACCTTCTAGTGTAGTAGTGGCATCTGTGTCAATGACCAGACAGATGCCTACCCAAGCTACCAAAACCAAAGTTTCAAAACCAAAGACAAAGAAAGCTCCCTCTGGTGTCTCTCAAAAGATGCCAATTGTAAAATCCACTAAACACAAAGAGGGGAGTGTGAAGGTGGGAAAGACAGGTGAGGGACAGGGTGAAAATCAAAGAAGGCCTAAGGATAAGGATGGTGAGCATAGTGTACCCAAACCAAGCCATACCACAGTTTCCCAACAAACTATGGTTGTTAATAAGGATAAAAGCTCAATTCTAGTTTCATCCTCCCAAAAGGATGTAACTATTGAAACAAGCTCTTAACCAGGAGCACAGAACAAAAGGGGTAGGGATACAAGTTCACCACAAACCTACACAAGAAAAAAGAAATCTAAAACCCTTGGGGATGCACAGGGCACACACACAGTGCAAACTGGAGCTAAAGACCCAGTCACTGCACCATCTCAAAGTCAAATTGATGTGGCTCCAACAAATGTGGAGTCACAGCCAAAATCTGTACAAATTGAAACACCTCAAACACCAAATTCTCCCACACAATCTTTGGATGTTGACATGATTCAAACATCATGTTAGGTCACACACACTGTAAAAGGAGGTTGAATATAGTATTACGATGGCAACGAATTTTAAATCTAATTTAAAATCGTAAACAATGAGCGGCATCTAGTAATACATCATTGCTACCCAAGTAATAATAATTGAATCGGTTATCGATTAAACCTTTCGTGAATAATGTACAATGTAATATAATCCCTTTAACCAAATATTATAGATTAAACTAGAGGCATGTAATGTGTTATCCTCATCATAGTTTAATCCAAGTTTCCTTGATCAATGAGTAGACTATCATATCAAATCAACATTTGAGCGTGACCACGCATTTCATAGTCTAGCTCACACAAGAAGCCAATAATATCACTCCTAAAATAGGAGGGTTAAATCCCATCTAGATCATTCATATTTCTCATACGATTCATAATATACCCAATATCCACTTTTATCATTATCCGATCAAGGATAACTTTTAATGGAATTAATGTACATTAATTCCTATATAGAAATATAATGACTTCAGGTCTAAGGACCATTACATCATTATCACTGTGAGAATTACTTATGACACAACAGACATGTAGAATCTCACATTGGGTCTGTCCAGCACCATGTACATATACATCTGCCTGTGTTTTTGACTTTAGTATCACTATACCTATGATCAATGAGATGTGATCATCAGTCAACTAACACACCAGTCTTCATGCATTATTATTGTCCCTTAATAATAATACTCGACTAGGGACCTTTAGGAATATTGATACTATTCTCATAATCTCATTTCTAAGTCACGTACTTAGAGATATAGAATTGCATATCATATTCCAAGGACATTTATTAATCTAACATTTATATCGTAGTAAATTAAGAATTAATAAATTATAAAGAGAATAATCGATAGAACATAAACATTAATAATCCTAATGTCTTAAACTAAAACATCATAGTGTTGTCTCTAGGGCACAAACACTAACAAAACTACCCACTTACTTCTGGGCTGAAGCAGTAAACACAACATGTTATACTCAGAATGTCACTCTGATAAATAGACATGGTGTTACTCCTTATCAAAAGCTAAAAGAGAAGAATCCCAGTCTTAAACATCTTTATGTATTTGGATGTAAGTGCTTTGTTTTGAGAACTCATATTGATCAGCTTGGAAAGTTTGAATCAAAGGCTGATGAAGGAATCTTTGTTGGATACTCACCATCAAAAGCTAACAGAGTGTTCAATCTAAGAACACACACTGTAGTAGTCTCCATAAATGTATCCTTTGATGATAAGAAGATTCATGTTTTTGAAGAAGACACTCATGAAAGTTTAATCTTTGCAAATGAAAAGGCATTGTTGGAATCTGGATCAAACTCTAATGAACTGACCAATCCTGATGATTCAAATCCTGACACTCCTTAAGATTCTGATGATAATCATTTTGCAAATGAGCCTGCACAAGTTGAGGGGGAGCAACAGTAAAGGTCAGCTGATGATGTTAACACTGAAGAATCATCTCAAAGTTCTTCTCAATCCAATGCTGATTCAACATCAGAAGAACATGAGTCAAGTCCCAATATTTCATCAGGAAATGACCCAACGGATTCAAAGGGAGCCTCAAATGCATTTGATGAGGCATACAATTCAGGGGGAGCATCTAGTTCCAGAAGGACACTTCCCAATGCCAGAAAATGGACTAAGGATCATACTCCTGATCTGATCATTGGAAATCCTGATGATGGTGTAAAGACAAGAAGTGCAACTCAGAATGAATGTTTATATCATAATCTACTTTCAAAAGAAGAGCCAAAAAAAGTAGAAGATGCACTCAAGGATGCAGATTGGGTCATGGCTATGTAAGAAAAATTGAATGAGTTCGAAAGAAATGAAGTATGGAAGCTGGTGCCTAGACCTAAGAACAGGTCAATTGTGAAAAGTGAGTCTTTAGAAATAAGACTGATTCTGGTGGAACAATCATCAGAAATAAGGCAGGATTGGTGGCAAAAGGATATTCCCAACAGGAAGGTATTAACTATGATGAGACATTTGTGCATGTTGCTAGGTTGGAAGCAATCAGAATCTTCTTGGCATATGCTACTCACAAGAAGTTCAAAGTCTTCCAGATGGATGTCAAGAGTGCATTTCTCAATGGAGAACTTGAAGAAGAAGTCTATGTTGAACAACCACCAGGATTTATGGATCCTAAACATCCTGATTATATTTATAGACTTGATAAAGCACTCTATGGACTGAAGCAAGCACCTAGAGTATGGTATGAAACCCTTGCTCAGTTTCTACTTGAAAGTGGATTCAAAAGAGGTACAATAGATAAAACCCTGTTTTATTTGAATAAAGGTAAATATTTGTTTTTAGTTCAAATTTATGTGGATGATATCATTTTTGGATCAACTAATTAAACACTGTGTGATAAGTTTTCAAAGTTGATGCAATCAAGATATCAAATGAGTATGATGGGAGAAATGAGTTACTTCCTAGGCTTGCAGATTAAACAGACCGATAATGGCATTTATATCAATCAGTCCAAGTACACAAGAAATCTACTGAAGAGATTTAATATGCAAGAAAGTGCAACTGCAAGTACTCCTATGGCAACTGCTACAAAACTTGATCCAAATGAAGGTACAACATTTGATGTGACAACCTATAGAGGTATGATTGGATCTCTGTTATATCTAACTGCTAGCAGGCCAGACATTATATTTAACACTTGTTTGTGTGCAAGATTTCATGCAAATCCAAAGGAGCCACATCTTATTGCAGTAAAGAGAATTTTCAGATACCTCAAGGGTACTGTTTCTCTTGGACTTTGGTATACAAGAGAAGCTGATTTTGCATTATGTGGTTATTCAGATGCTGATTTTGCTGGATACAAAATAGACAGGAAAAGTACATCAGGAAGCTGTCAGTTCTTGGGAGGCAGATTAGTCTCATGGTTCAGCAAGAAGCAGAAATCTATTTCTACTTGAACTGTTGAGGCTGAATATATTGCAGCTGGGAGTTGCTATGATCAGTTGTTATGGATGAGAAATCAGCTCATGGACTATGGATTATCATTCTAAAAAATTCCTATTTATTGTGATAATCAAAGTGCTATTGCTATGACAGGAAATCTGATGCAACACTCTCTTATAAAGCACATCAGTATCAGATATCACGTCATAAGAGAGCATGTCATTGAAGGAACCATAGAGCTTCATTTTGTTCCTACTGATCAGCAGCTGGCTGATATCTTCACAAAGCCATTACCTGAAGCAACATCTACAAAGCTTGTGAATAAACTTGGTATGGTTAATTGGGACAAGTAAATTTTTATTTCAATTTATATTTGATCAAATCCTGATGTATATTGATCAAATCCTGATATGTCCTAAATGCCGTGTTCTTAGATATTAAGCCAGAATATTTGATGTATTCTATATGCATGATAAATTAAGTGAATTTATTTGCTAATTGTGCATGTCCAAATAAATATATCACTGTCATCATTACACATCGGTCTAGGGAGACGCGCCTTAAAAAGAAATCTTTTGGTTAATTCATTAAGTTAACTCTAGAGTTAAATTTTTTTCAAACCCTAGAGTCCCTCTCTATTACCAACTCTTTGGTTATTTAAACCAACACTCATCAGACTTCTCATTATTCTGAAACACAAACTCTCTAAATCTCTATCCTTTATCATATTTTTCTATCAAAAACATGATATTCTTCAACATGTTCTTTGATTATCCGACGTTTACAGTCGAGTTTTGTTGCGATGAGTGGGAACAGGAGTAGCACATCTCTGCCATTCCTGATGAGATTTGGAGTTGGGTTCCACAAGATATCTATACTGATCTCTTGATTTTCCAGAGGGACTACTATCGCCATCTGGTTCGTGTGGAAGAAGATCGTTTGGAAGCCATCCGTCAGCAAGAACAAATTATTCATCTTGATGTGCTCTTCATTGAAGACAGGAAGAAAAGACTCTGAACATCCATCCCTCCTTTGGTCTTCCTGACTTATCTCCTTTTCCCCTCCTTTTCATTACCATCGGCTTTGTCAGGCTTCTTAGACCAAGGTTGTTGATGTTCACCATCTTAGACTAGGACTATCTTGTAATCTTTTGCATGTAATCTACAAATTTCATGAAATGTACTCTTTTGATATATTAATGAAATTTCTTTTTGCAAGATTTAGTCTTTATTTATCTCGAATTATATGCATGTGAATGTTTTTTTAAAGCCTGTTAATCTTTACTTCATCTACTTGAACTGTATTTCTTGATGAATGTTTTGATTAAAATTGTGGTTGCTAATAATTTGTGATGCTTTGACAAACAAATGTTGAATTTGAATTGACATATCCCGAGTTAGTCAAATCCTGATAGAAGAAAGGTCTCAAATCCTGACGAGAGGTCAACACGTTCTAATTCAGATTATTAGTGTTAATCAATTTCTGAGTAAGCTTCATTGTTGCAATTAAGTGTCTCACTTAATTAATGATTAATGGTGGATTATCAAATAAATAAATTTCTACGGTTGTGTCTTGATATAACTGTATGTATTTTTTATTTACTTCCGCAATTTCCTCCACCGTCAAACTCAATTACTCAGTATTTGTTTATTGTTCGAAGTCAAATTCGCTAGGTTACCTTCTTCATACAAGTGTGTTATACATATTTCTGAATAGTGAAGCTATAAAACCAGAAGAAATTATGTGACACAATTCATCATACACATAGTTTCACTGCGCACATCTCACACTTACTCTCTCTCACAAGTTATTCACATCATGACAACTTCTGAAGTTTCACCACTCTTCAGTCAAACCACAATCATTCATGGAAACACATTTGGTACTAACTGTTAGTCCCTAACAATGCAACAAGAATTACAGAAGGGGGTTGAATGGAATTCTTGAAACTTTTTCTGAATTATAAAATGTTCTAACTTACAATATATATATGTCAGTGTTTTGATTTGCAAAGTGCGGAATGACAAGTTAAATATGAATCAAAACACAAAGTAATAAAAACATAAGCCTTTAAAACTTTCTTGTGGATTTGAATGTATCCACCAGAGATATATATATATATATGTATATATGTATATATATCAAGAGAACTCTGTGAAGCTTTGAATAGCTCACAGCTGCTTACAAAATGAGAATAACTAAACTTTACAGAGAAATGCTAAAGGATTCAGCTTACAATTATTTCTCTGAGAAAATACTTGCTTAGTCTTCATTTTATTCTATTTGCTACTCTTGGTTTATATATCACCAAGATTACACAATAATAAGACAAGATAATAAAACAAAACCTATCAAGTCTAATACTATGCTGCTTCACTACTCTATTCCATCATCTTTGAATATCTTCATAATAGCATGGAAATGGCAATGCTTCTTTGTTCTCAAAAACCCAGTTGAATAGGCTATTGGATTCCTTTTGCATACACTCGACGCATGTGACTGTGTTGTCACTGTCAACAGATGTTTGAATTGATCATCCGTCGGGTACATGATCATTTGTCGGGTTGCCTTGTTGATCATCCGTCGGGTAGCTTTGTTGATCATCCGTCGAGTAGCTATTTGGCACTTGACTTCATTTCATTTATGCAGAATTATAAGACATCATCTATGTACAATTAATCAACCTATTCTGCATATCTAATTAAAGTCAACATGACTTATATGCTACTACAGAATTTATACAAAGGTGTTTGCAGAAATGTGCTACATGACGTATTGTTACATAAGCTACTCACTCGATGGATGTCAAATCATCATCCGTCGGGACTGTAATGAGTCATCCGTCGGGACTATATTTCCTTATTCGTCGAGTGCTACATAATACACTAAGTTGAATCTACTAAGGTGTTTTGTTAATGAAATCATCAAGTTCACAACATATTCCCAACAATCTCCCCTAATTTATGTCTACTAGAATTGTAGCCATAAATTAAGAGAAACTTGATGATAACAAAACACTCTAAAAATACAAATTTAAATGAAAGTAGATAAAACTGTAAAGTTCTGCAAATAACAAAGTGTACAAAGATTTGCTCACAGTCATTTTCAAGGTGCTCCTCTAGCCTGAGCAGATTGATCTATTTCCTTGATGATCTGGATCTCTTTCCAAGCTTTCTGTTATTTTCTTCTATCTGATTTTGGAGCTGTCTGTGGAATTCCAGTTCATCAGATTCTGAGAGATTTAGCATTCCTTGCATTTCCAAAAGAGTCTCATTGCTAGAGATGCTCAACTGGTCTTCTAATCTGAAGAATCTTCTAACTCCCTTATCATCCATGAATTCCATCAGCCAGTAGGGCCTTAGATGCACTCTACTTCTAGTGTAAGGAATAGTTAGAGTCTTTGGGAGTGCATCTTCGGTTCTAATACTCCTCAATTCTTCAATCTTCTTTAGAACCAGTCCTCTAGTTGTCACATTGAATCCAAAGTTCCTCTTAAATGATGAATAAACCTTTATCAGCACAGATTGGCTTTCTTGAAGGATCCTGTAAAGTGGCCATTGTATCTATTTTCCTCCCTTGTACTTGAATACTAACCTTTTAGGTAGATTCTTGTAAGCATCAATCCCTCTAACTTCTTCCATTTCATCTAGATAGAGGTTTAAATCTGAGAATTCCTTGATATCACAGATGTACATAATGTCTCCCTTGTTGACTTTAGTTTGAGATTTGGTTAGGGAATTGGATCTGAGAGTTGAGGGCTTCACTTTCTTAACTGCTCTTGTCTTTGTCTTCTTTGACTTCATGAAATGAGGTAGATTGAGTTCAGGTATTGGTAGACTATCCCAGTCTATTGGCTCATCCTTTGGAATGATAGGTTCACCATGAAAATTCTTGGATGGATCTATCTTGAGTTCTCCATGTGCCACAGAGGGCATGGATGTTTGAGTTATTGCAGATGTAGACTTTTTGGGAAACTAATCTTCCAATTCCTTTTTATCAAAGTCCACTTTTCTCTTTGCATGAAGTTTGTATCTAAAACTTTTTTTCTGCTGTGATTCTTCTTGCATTTTCAGTTCCTTAGATTCAGTGCTTTCAGATGATTGTTCAGGAATTTGTTGTGTAGGTGTCACAGCTTGCAGCTTGGCCAAGATAGCAGCTTGCTCCTTCTTTTGTTTAACCTTTTTAGCATCTAGAGCAGCTTGCTTCTTTTCTTGCTTCAATCTTGCCTTTTCTTCTCTTTTTGCTTCAGCAAATTGAGGGTGTCCAGCCACCACACAAATTTCCTTACCATTCCTGAAAACCTTGGCAATTCTTCTTTTCAATATTGAATCAGCTGGATCCTTGTAGAATGCATTAGATCTTGATAGCAGTTTCTTTTCATCAGGCTTTGGTGTCTTATACACTGTATCCAAAGGGTTTTTTAGAGAATGTTTAGGATAGTTCACCTTTGGCTTCAAAATTAGCTCAGCCTTTGGAGATTTGATGTAGGATGGCTATCCTCTTTCCAGATTATTTATACTCATATCATTCACAGAGATTTTCCTGACTTGAGAGTGATAAATGGCTGATTTTTCAGGCTTCTTTGCTAGCCCAAACCTCTTTTGAATGTCCTCATCAATTTTTTCCCAGTTAATTGGGCTCAAATGCTTCTTTTCAGCTGCTCTCAATGTGGTTGCTGCTTCACTAATCAGATCAATGCTGTCTTTAATTGGTGGCTTTGGAAAAGCAATTATAGGCACAGTTACTTTGCTAACTTGAATGTTAAGCTATTTATCCCCCTCATTTGAGCCTTTCTCCCCCTTTTTGTTATCATCAAGTTGTGTGGGAGGGAGTTGAGTAGCCACCAACTGTTGGAGTAGTGCAGTTTGAGTTTCTTGATTGTTAAGTATATTGGCCATTGACTTTTCTACAGCAGATATTCTTGAGTCCATGGCCTCAACTTTCCTATTGAGATCAGCCTCCTTCCTCAGCTTTTGAACAATTTCAGTCATGGTTGTTACAGGGAGTCTAGCATCCATCCTTTCTATGACATCTTGCTTGACTTCAGAAATTTCTTGCTTGATTGCATCCACACTCTGACTGTGTTTGAGGGCTTAAATTTTATGCAGCTGGAGTGCTTCAAGATGTGCTGTGAGTAACTTCTTTATGCTGGCATTAGTAGATGCCTGAATGGCTGCTTGGGTGTCATGAATTAGCTTTAACAGTGTTGATTAGAGATGTGAGTAGGAGCATTCTTTTGTTAGCATCCGGGGAGGAACATCTGCATCTCCCCTTATGTTCATGCTATCTTCCTCATCATCCCCACCAGCATCCCCAAAAGAAGTTTCATCCAGTTCAAAATCATTGCCAATGTTGGAAGGCATAGCAGTGATTGCATCATTTGCTCTTTGTAAAGATTGTGTAGTATGCACCAAGTTCAGCAATCTTTCAGCCTCCTCATTGCCCTGTATAACTAGTGTTTGGTAAGCTATCACAGGGTGAGTAAATGTCTCAGCATCTAGGGAAATAGAATCTATAATAGCTTGATATTCTTGCTGAAATAGCCTTTCCCTTTCTGCATCATTGACATTCATTGACTCACTTGCAATAGTTTCCATCCTTATCACTCATGTACCTGCATTACTCTTATGATCTCTCTTTTGTTGCATCAAGGTCTCACCTTGGCTCCCCACCCTCACACCCTCACCTTCACCATCTAAGGTGGGACTCCTCACACTCTCTTTTGCCAGTCCTGAACAAATGGACTGCATTGGTTCACTCTTTTCCTCTCCTTTTTCCTGGGAGCAACCCAGACTCTGTTGTGAATATATTGTGCACTTGATGATTACCTAAACAAAACATCTAAGTAGATTTTACTTAGTGAAATAATGTAGCACTCGACGGATAAGAATTATAGTCCCGACGGATAACTCAGTTTGAGTACTGACGGATGAGTAATTTATTATCCATCGAGTGAGTAGCTTATATAATGATAAGTTTGTAGCACAGTGTTGTATGCACCTTTGTATAGAATCTGTAATAGCATATAAGTCATGTTGACTTTAACTAGATATGCAGAATAGGTTGATTAACTGTACATAAGCAATGTCTTGTAATTCTGTATAAGTGAAATGAAGTCAAGTGCCAAAATAGCTATCAACGGATGCTTAACAAAGCTTCGACGGATGATCAAATGACTTTCAACGGATGTTCAAAATAGCAGTCGACGGATGATCAAGTAAGTCATCGATGGATGATCTGAAAGTCGACGGATGATAATATCAAGATTCAAACATCAGTTGAACAGTGAAAGCTGACACACAGCCGTCGAGATTGGATACAAACACTGTGGAAGCCTATTAACTGGGTCATAGGGGACGAAAAGCAGTATAGATCAAGACTGTTAGATTTTATATTTATTCAGTTCTTTTGACTTTGTAATCTTGGTAATATATATAAACCATGAGAGTAGCAAATATAAAATAACTAAGAAAACTAAGTTAGCTTAGAAAACAAACACAGCGAAATCTTTGTAAGCACTATCTTTAGCATTTCCTGTGTTCTTAGTTGTTCTATCTTGTAAAAGCAGCTGTGAGCATTTCTGCACACAGAGTTCTCTCGATATATTAATATATATCTCTGGTGGAATTGTTTTAATCCACTAGAAAGTTTTTAAAGACTCTTGTTTTTAATTACTCTTGTTTTGATTCATTAAAGTTTATATTTCGCATTGTGCTAATCAAAACAGATATATCTATAATCGAGTTGAACATTTTTATTTCAAGAAAAAGATAAAGAATTCCATTCAACCCCCCTTCTGTAATTCTTGCTATATTGTTAAGGGACTAACAATTGGTATCAGAGCAAGCTCTTAATCTACAAAGAGTTTAAAGATCAAAACAATTCAGCAAGATGAACAAGAAAGATGTTGGAATCAAGATTCCTTTTCTGGATAAAGATAATTACCATCATTGGAAGGTAAAGATGCATCTTCATATGCTTTCTCAAGATGAGGCCTATGTGGACTGCATAGAAAGAGGCCCTCATATTCCAATGAGAGCTGCAACAGGAAATGAACCATCAGTTCCAAAGCCAAGGCATGAATGGTCTGATCCTGATCTTGAACAAGTCAGGAAAGATAAAAAGGCCATGAACATTCTGTTTAATGGTGTTGATGCAGATATGTTTGATAACATCATCAACTGCAAGGCTGCCAAGGAAGTTTGGGACACAATACAGATAATCTGTGATGGTACTGAGCAAGTAAGAGAAAATAAAATGCAGCTCCTGATTCAGCAATATGAGCATTTTCACAATGAAGAAAGTGAGTCACTCACTGACATTTTTAGTAGATTCCAAAAGCTACTAAATGCTCTTAAATTGCATGGAAGAGTCTATTAGACTAAAGACTCCAATCTGAAATTTCTCAGATCTCTTCCAAAGGAATGGAAACCAATGACAGTCTCATTGAGAAACTCACAAGATTATAAGGAGTTTACTTTGGAGAGACTGTATGGCATTCTGAAGACCTATGAGCTTGAAATAGAGCAGGATGAAAGAATGGAGAGAGGAAAGAAGAAAGGAGGATCCATTGCACTAGTTGCTGAACTGGAAAAGGAGAAGGAAGTGAAGATGGAAGCTGTGGAATCAACTTCAAAGGCCTGTGAAAGCAAGGGTAAAGGGCTAGCTGCAGAAAGTGAAGATTCTTTGAGTCAAGATGACATGGAGGACATTGATGAGCACCTAGCATTCCTTTCAAGAAGATTTGCCAAGCTCAAGTTCAAGAAGAACTTTGGAGCTGCCAAGCCAAATAGAAACATGGTGGATAAGTCAAAATTCAAGTGTTTCAAATGTGGCTTGGCAGGGCATTTTGCAAATGAGTGTAGAAAGTCAGATTCTAGTAAGAAGAGATTTGAGTCTGTGGATTATAAGCAAAAATACTTTGACCTACTCAAACTGTAACACCCCCAGATCCGGGGTCGGGGATCCGGGTTGTCACGAGTTCCATTTCCCTTAGTAACACCCAACCTTAATAATTAATCAACTACTCTGTACTGTGACCCCACAATAAACACACACACCACACGTTATAGTCTCAGAGATGAACATCCAAAAATAATCACAAGTCATTTTATTCCACAATTATCTGCCAATACACCTTAGAAGGTTTTCTGAATAAATTTACATTTTCTTTGCCATTATTACAATTCGTAAATATACATAATCTGGTACATCAAAAGTTGAAGCCTAGTCTATTGGTATTTCCCTACCTCAGCTACAGTGACTTCAACACCTATAGGAAACTGCGGAATGCTTCCTATCCGCTCACGAATTGGGAGCTTGGTCCTGTTCATCTTGTCTATCTGATGTTGTGTGATGAAAGAAGAAAGCAAGGGTGAGCAGCAAGCCCACCAAAATAATATGTATAATGATTAACAATATATGAGCCTTCTCATAGTACTCATGAAAGTCTTGGTCAAAAGAAATGAACCAAGTTTGATATTTTAATGCGATGAAGTCGCAAAATAGTCAGTATATATATATACATATATACTTTTCAAAATCTTGGAAGTCCTCTTCCATGCATAATATACACAAAGTTCCAGTTTATAACTGTATAAAAAGTATCGTTGCAAGGTGATCTAATATATCTAACCTTGTCTCAATGTTTTTCTGAAAATCTTTGTCATTCATAAGACAATTATTAACTAGATATAAGTTTAAAAGATGAAGTTACAAGATACTCCAATATACTTATATCTTTTCCAAATACTACTTGAACTACCACCGTTCAAGTTATAATTAATTTCAAAAGTTCATCCCACTGATGAGACCACAAGATAAGACTTGAATAGATTCAATCTTTGAAATATTATTAAAGGAAATGAAGTTAGGATATACTTCATTAAGTTCTGATATATATATATATATATCCACATATACATCTTCTTTATACATTTCCTGAAAACCTCTGTCATGTAAAGTATGAACAGAGTTGCAATATCCAATAAATTTGGAAAGGAAAAGAATTTTGGCATAAACCAGGCATCTTGCTGATCGGGCAAAGATACCCATAAGTAACCTTTTCTACTAGTAGATGGACGAATTCCCCACTGGTCATCACCCTGGTCGTAATAGGACCTTATGCTGGACTGCCACTCAGCCACTTATGCATTTGATGGACTCCCACTGAGCCACTTACACTATCATGGACGCCCACTGAGCCCATGTTGCTTATGCCGACTCAATAGAAGGACTTACTTCCCGAACGTTGGGTAAGTAATCAATTCATTTACCAAAACTGCAACCGTGTTGCGAATATAAAATACACCACAGAGCCGGATCCCTCAGGTTTTGAGCGAGTATTTAAATCCCCTTAAAAAGGAAGATCTTAAATATAAAAATGAGTTTTGGGATCCACTCTAACTTTTAAAAATCATTTTGAAGACTCGAAAACACTTTAAAGAGTGTTTGGAGTAAAGCTGATTTAATGAAGTAAATCAGTCCCCAGAATATTTAGAAAATGTCTGAATATTATTATTTAAATAATATTCCCATAAAGAATAATCTTTATAAAAATAATTGAAGTAGAAGTATTAAAACTTATACTTGAAACGAGTATTAAATAACCAAAGATATACTTATATGAAAGTACTATCTTTATTTGAATAATCGAAAATAAGTTTGATTATTAACACCTTATTCTTTAATAAAATAAAGAATATATCTCAGAAAATAATCGGAGTCATAGATCCTCAAATGAATATTCAAATAATATTCATTAAATAATATAAACTGAGTCATAAGCCCTCGAATGAATATTCAAATAATATTCAATAAATAATATAAAAGAGTCATAAGCCCTCGAAATAATTATTCAAATAATATTCAAATAATAAAATAAAAGGAGTCATAAGTCCTCGAATGAATATTCAAAATAATATTCATTTAATATAAAGGAGTCATAAGCCTTCGAATAATATTCGAAATAATATTCAATAATAAAATAAAGTTAAAGTTATCGAATAAACCTTATTCGATTAATAGTTTTGAAAACTATGACCATATATATATATATAAGTATATATATATATATATATTTATATCCATATATACAAAATCTACTCGGGATCCTCGACTCCCGGTTTTAGAAAATATTTTCACCTTTGGGTCCCTATACTAAGGGTATATGCAAATTACCGCTATCCTCTAGCATAGGTATTATCAACTGAATCAACATATATATATGGAAAGAATACGAAACAGGCATGCATATATATATACCATAGCAGCATGCTTCAATATATTGCAACATTTGCTAATTAACCAACATGCATCTATCGCAAGATAATGTAAATACATATATACATCACAACAACAGTTATAACCGGTAGAAAACTTGCCTGAGCGACTGGGGGTTATGAATGGCTCGGGACGAGTCTGGTAACCTATAAACAACAAGTAAGTTGGAATTAAACCAAAGTCACTTGTAAATCTATACTTTAACTAACTTAGACTCTAACGCTTGTTTTGCGTTTACTAATTCTCTTAAGTCACTCGAGTACCCTCAGCTCCACCATTTTTAATAATTTAACCATTACGAGTTTTAAGGCGATTCCTTCGCGAGTGTCTTACCAACTACCTATTACACCTTACATAAATGTTTCATACTTCAATTAGTCCTTTAAGGTCTTTAACCTATGTTTCAAAGTAAGGCGAGGGGAAATGTTTCATTCGCGAAACGCCGTTACTTGAAACGGTCGTTTCTCCTAAACCGTGCATCGGAATCGAACGAACTACATATCAAAACGAAGCTCGTAACATGAGCTATCTAGACATGGCAATGGTCAACATCTAGCAGGGGGTTCTCGGGTCCTAATGTTATGCACAAAAACAGTCTAAAGAAAATCGGACGTTACGACGGCTATGTTTACGCGATTTCCCAAATTAAACCATTCCAAATCAACCACAATTCAACCCACAATCACAACCCAATAAAAACTCCATCCAAACTAAATCATAACAACCCCAACAACTCCACATTAACAATTTATACTTATTCCCCACATGAACTAAAAGCTTTACTTAGGTTCATTAACTAATAACCAAGATTTCCAACTCCAAAAATATCACAAAATCAACCCATCTCTAAACACACAATAATCATGCATTTCACCAACTAAACTACTCATAACAAGCTTTAAACATGATTACAAACCCATTACACTAACCCATCATCTCAACATTAGGAAATCTAAACAACAAAACTTAAAACTAAGATCATGAAGAGTTATACCTTCCTTGAAGCTTTTAATCCATGAAAGATCCTTGGAATGCCCATGGAAGCCTTAATCTAACCTCCTACAAGCTTGTTCTTTCAAATAAATCAAGAACACAAAAATTAATTTCAAGAAAGTACTATTCACCATCTTCTTCCTTGATTTCTAGAAAAAGATTGGCTTGGAATTAGAAGCTTAAACTTATAGGAAGTATATAACTTAACTAGGAGAAGCTAGGATAATTACCTTATAAAATAGCAAGTGGAGGAGCTTGGACTTTCATTTTTTAAGAAAAGAGGTCGAGAGCTTGAAGAAGAAAATGGGGGTTTTGTGTTTTTTGATGAAAATGAAATGTTTTGGCTTGGTTGGTTGCTTTTTGTCTTATTTTAGTAAATTACCTAGTTGCCCTTGATTTTGTGTGGTTAAAAATCAACCACATCTCCTTCCCCTTATGTCATGCTTATGTCACATTGTTATGTCATCATCCCTTCTAATCTCTTTGATTAGCTTCTAATTGTTTGCCTAATGACCGCTGATCTGTTATACGGTTCGCTTAACTTTCGTTTTCGTTTATCGTTTGAGGGATCATACCCGGGATCTTATTACTTAGGTTCCCTTAACCTTTCTCAATATATTATATTCCTTTTATGATCCTCTCTTATAATCCTTTAATTTAAATCCTTTTTATCCTGTTATCTTATACTCAATTATTTCCGTACCTAGTGGATTTCCGGGAAAAATCAAAGTGTTCGGATTTGGATTCTGACGATCTTTACATACACTTATATCCCATATAAAGTACTAATAAAATCTCAGAATATCCATATCAGAACCCCTACATAGTGTGGCATGAAAAGTTTTCTCATTCAGCAAAAGCACTATTCATAAGGGTTTCAAAAATTTCCAAAAATTGGGGTTATTACAGTCTCCCCTCCTTAAAAGGATTACGTCCCAGAATCAGATAGAAATGAATAGGGATACTTTCTTAACATTGCACTTTCTAACTCTCGAGTAAATTTTCCCACATTGTGGTCCTACCACCAAACTCCGCCTAGTTTGATAATCCTTCTCCTAAGCACTTGTTCCTTTTCACTCTATAACTCTTCTTGGTTGCTCCATATAGGTTACGTCTGGTTGCATGTCTATGCGCTCATATGCCTCTATTTGTCTGGCATCCGAATTACACTTCCTTAACATTGATACGTGGAACACGTTATGAACTTGCTACAGGTTCGGGGGTAGGGCTAGCTCATATGCTAACTTCCCAAACGTCTTAATATATCCAAGGGTC
Organism: Apium graveolens; assembly: GCF_009905375.1. Lineage (NCBI taxonomy): Eukaryota > Viridiplantae > Streptophyta > Magnoliopsida > Apiales > Apiaceae > Apium > Apium graveolens. Next base: position 53,367,105 of record NC_133651.1, read on the forward strand.
CAACAATTTGTAGACTTAGCTTTCCTTTCTTCCCGAACCTCATTAATTCTTTTCAAGGGAATACTTTTAACAATACAAGGTTCCCTCCTTCCTATTCTTTGTCCTTTCGTGTCAAATCGACATACTTCTTATGTCCTTCCAGCTACTACCAGTCGTCCTCTGATTAGATCTATTATATCCCTGGTCCTTTGGACTACTGCGGGTCCGAGCATCTTGCGCTCTACAACTTCATCCTAACATAAGGGAGATCGACATTGTCTTCCCTCAAGGATCTCCTAAGGCGATATCTCAATACTGACATATGATCTATTGTCGTAAGATAACTCAATCCGCATTAAGTGATCATTCCAAATTCTTTCAAGTCTATTGCACAGACTCTCATCATAGCTTCTAACATTATAGCTTTTGCTTCTCAATACCCATTCTTTTCCAGTTCGTAATCGCTATCACCTTCCGTTCCTAATATTATACTGGTTATACTTTTGCTCGTTAGCGTTCTATAACCTTTTAATAACCACGTCAACCTTAGTATCACGAATGTGTTCCCATTCCGCATACTACCACCACTTTATTACTCCTTTTTCAGTTGTTTCTATTTTCCAAAATTTGATCAATCAAATAGAAGTAAAGGAATTTGTTGAGAGATCACTATGATCATGAACACTTGTTATATCGCATAGTTAGTACAGAAGGTGGCCAGCCTTTAGTACTTGACAAGCAATTAAACAATAGCTGGTATCCTACTCGGCTTCTATCACACAGATAGATAGTCATTCGGCAATACCTCCCCTTCTGGAAGGGTTGTTCTTCTCAGCTTATATAAAATGAAAAGGAGAGAAAAGAACGAACTAAAGAGAATTGTATATTCGTAAAAATTTTATTGCCATAAAATATCTGGCTTGGAATCTACCTCTGAATTATAGAGGTTTGTCATAGGAGAACAAAACATATACGTATTTATATCAACATCAAGTATTATAGCATCGTATTTCACATGCCTAAATATTTGCTAATCCGTCCATCATTCTTTGGACCCATGCTCTTCCTCGAGCTTATACACAATCACCTTTGAAACTCCCTCGATTTCGAAAATCGAACTTGGGATCTCATTCTAGACATCATCGTTACTAGAGTTCTATGCTTGCACCGTAACCTTCCTTGTATAATAATACGACTCTCTATTGATAAGAAAGAATAAATATTCACTAGGTAGACACTCTACTTAATTAGTCTATCAATGATAACTTATACACTACCACGACCCGATTAGTGGTACTCAATCTCAACAACCATTCCAATACAACTCTCACGGTTGTAATCAGCTCATTACTCGCAGAATCATTGCTGCCTTACTATGGTCCACCACTGACCTACTGTAGTCATTCATTTTCCTTGAAGTCTTAATAGCTAACCATACGGAGTCCATACATATCGTATCGAATTCTTCTAAGGAGGTAACATAATCACCATTCATGATTCATGAAGAACACTCCTGATCCTGACATACATACATGACATGAAGCGAATAAAATTGCAGAAGAGTTTCCATCAAAGCAAAGATAGCATGTTAATTCCATTCTTAATCATATGCCTTAAATAGAAGACTTAACTCAAAGGTTCGTCTAGTCCTTTTTGAAACATGGTCCTGGCTTATCTCAAGATAGTATCTTCTGAGATAGATAGCCTGCTCATGGCGATTACATGAATTAAACCTTTACCAACTACTATTAGGGTTGGATATTTGCACAGTCATCAGAAGGAATGTCAATCTCTCCAACCATAAAACAACCTTTACGGCTTCAACCATTTTTACTGTATTCCTCTGGCACGAGCGCCTGTAATTGTCCTCTTACATTTAAAGTGTCGGCCACCTCTTTGGCCTTTCTTGATAGTAATATTTCCTTACAATCAATGTCGTCTTAACCACTTTCACTAATTTTCTACCCTATTTCCGATCACTGCTTGAGTGAAGATGTTTTCCTTAAAATCAGATGAGTAAAAAAAAATCACCATTTTTCCATAAGTTATTGCCTCAGTCTTTAGAGGCTAATCACTGTCAAGACTGACTCTCAATCATACTTAGAACATCTTTTATTCTGGGCCCTAATTGCCCTGAACAATTTCGACCTTTACTGGTTCGATTCATACGTTCTCGTGGTTTAACACGTGCCCCACTTGGCATCATTATAATTACGTCATATTTCCTTTATCCACATTTCTATTCTTGAGAATTTTGAATATTACCTTTTTCCTTGTAAAACCTCTAAGATTATCCTTCAATCGTTCCTCCTGTATTCCCTAGATACAGGGCATATCAAAATACCATTTACTAATACTAGAACCATTGTCTATATATTTCTGAAAAATTTCTCCACTGATTCTTAAAGGTTGTTGTTACCTTAACCCTTTCCCAATCATACTGTCAAAACTCATACTGTCCCTATTAAGGGTGAAATGCTAACCTTTATGCATTCCCCTAGGATTCATTTTAAGTTACCGATGTTCTATCCTTAATTCCACCTTTAAAAGGTACCTGCATCCTTCTATGGATAAATCAAGTCATATATCCCTGATAAGGGTGTCTTATTCAATCATTCCCACCTCGATAGTACATGTCTAATTTCACAATAACATTTGTATTCAAAATGGGGTCAATCAATATGGCCTCCAAAAGATAACAACGGTTATCCGCTTGTCTTGCCTAATTTGGTAACGATAACAAGGATGTTCTAGAAGATATTGGTCATGTTCAACGTGAACTTCTTCTTAATAATTCCTCATTTACTTTTGTTGTTTATCTCAACAGTCACCTCAATGCTGGGATATCTTTCATACCTGGCGTTTCCCTTTCTGGGTAACAAGCCACCGGTCTTACACTTCACATTCTTGAAGGTCACTTCCTTCATTCAATTTTTCCTAATTTCTTACTCCCTTGTCTCCTCAGTCTATCCGCATTTTATTTTTCATCCTTCGAACTATCTCAAGGTTTCCTCGGATCCTCCCAACTTACAGGGAATAAAATATATGTATCTCTTATGCGTTCCACCATCAATTTAACTCATGGTGAATCACCCTCATCCTGACGATTACATACTTTTCTATTTCTATTGCTACGAGTCTTTAGGGTTTCCTCATACCCAACTCCCTTATCATTCCTCAAACTCTATTGCCGTTATATTCCTTTCCACTTCAATTTCTTTTAATTTTCCTTTCTCTTATCATTATTTCATGAACCAACACAACATAAGCATTGATTTCAAACATCCCGTCATTCTGGATTCGTGTCCTTAGAACGAATCTTGACAACTTTTTACAACTTAGATTCACAATTCATCATACTCGTCCACCTTTGTTCTGGCTCTAAAGCTTTTGCACTATCTCCATAACCTTGGGAAGTACTTTCCTGAAAACAATTGACTGAACTTAAATCAGTTTATTATAATCTCTTGCTCCGTGCCTTCCTTGGCCTTTCACCGGCGGGTGGCCTCTCTCTTAGGAGGGTAAGTGACAAAAACAGTCTTTTGTGATTCATCAATCATTTAGAATCTCAATTGATTCCTCTATTTCCTTTAGCCAGGCTCTTGCCTCGACTAGGTCAACCTGTTCCTTGGAACTCTGAGAGCTTAGAGACTTAAAGGTCCTAAAAGAATTTCCTACTGCATTGTTTCCTCAAGGTGGTGGTTGGGGATAATAGTCTAAGTTCTTTTCAGACAGGTCCATGAATTGCCGTATAGGAGTACCGTCTCGAGTCTCCTTTCCTTTCTCAACTTTCTGTTTCCTTAGTATGAAATGTTTCATCCTTTTCCCATACTTGGGGTTATCTTATACGTTAAAATCCTCATTTTCCACTTCATTATATTATGGGTTCCTTCTATCTTGATGGCGTCCTCCCTGACTATCACATTCAGGGTTTGCCCTTAATCTTATTCCTTGAACTATGACTTTCATCTAAGATCTCATCTTTAAGCTCTTGAACATTTGGAATCCAAATTCTATAGGAATACCTCATTATTCCCTTATCATCTTTCTCGGTATTAACCTCTTATCTATTTGTTGGCTCTCTGCCTTCATTCATCACTCTTTCTGGCACAATATGTTCTTTTCCGATAATTCGGACTGTATTACAATCTCAAACAGTTTTTCGGTACCGGCTCCGGTTACCTTCACTTCTATTTCCAAAATCTCTTATAAACTCTCCCAAAGACCTTATCATCTTGAGCCTCTCCTTTTTACTAAGGGCATCAGCCACCACATTGGCTTTCCCCGAATGATAAAGAATCTCCCAATCATAATTCTTGATTAGCTCCAACCGCCTCCTCTGGCGTATGTTGAGCTCTTTCTACGTAAAAATGTACTAGAGCTCCTATGGTTTATGTAAATCTCGCACTTCTATTCATACCAGTAGTGCCTCCAATATTTAGGGCAAAACTATTGCGACGAGCCCAAGCTCATGGGTGGGGATATCGAATTTCATATTACCTCGATTGTCTTGACGTGTACGCGAGTACCTTGTTGTGCTGTATAAAAGCACCCTAATTCCTTATACGAAGCGTCACTTACAAATCACAAAATCTCCTTTTTCCATCCGGCAACGCCAACATAGGGGCCGTCACCAACCTTTGCTTCAGTTCTTAAAAGTTGTTCTCGCATTTCTCTGTCTATTCGAACTTCTCAGTCTTATGAGTAAGCCGCGTTAAAGGGGCGACTATCTTTACAAACTTGAACGAACCTCTGGTAGTGACCGACCAATCCTACCTCTGGTAGTTGACCTAACCATGGTCATCAATTCCTCAGTGGTCCTTTATTCATTCTTGTCAGGATCCTCCATGGGATCCTCCTCAGCACTATCCCTTCTAGGACAACATCCTCAACCGCTATATCCTCAATATGAACATCATCCGATCCCCCGTTTGGACGCTCTATCGGATCCATAATCTGATCTCTAATAAGTAATAAACATCATCGCATTGTTGCTCCTCAACCTCAGGGTTCGGAAGCCCGCTACCGTCTACGATAACGAACTACGCTTCTATCACGATATTTATAAGGGTTCCCATAAGGGTTTTAAGTGTCACTACTACGTTAGGTAGCCCGACTATGAACTTGGCAAGAGTTCTTATTATCTTAGTGAACTTATTATCTTAACGTCACATCATCTCTGAGGTTTATAACGCTTAGCTCTGATACCACTTCTGTAACACCCCCAGATCCGGGGTCGGGGATCCGGGTTGTCACGAGTTCCATTTCCCTTAGTAACACCCAACCTTAATAATTAATCAACTACTCTGTACTGTGACCCCACAATAAACACACACACCACACGTTATAGTCTCAGAGATGAACATCCAAAAATAATCACAAGTCATTTTATTCCACAATTATCTGCCAATACACCTTAGAAGGTTTTCTGAATAAATTTACATTTTCTTTGCCATTATTACAATTCGTAAATATACATAATCCGGTACATCAAAAGTTGAAGCCTAGTCTATTGGTATTTCCCTACCTCAGCTACAGTGACTTCAACACCTATAGGAAACTGCGGAATGCTTCCTATCCGCTCGCGAATTGGGAGCTTGGTCATGTTCATCTTGTCTATCTGATGTTGTGTGATGAAAGAAGAAAGCAAGGGTGAGCAGCAAGCCCACCAAAATAATATGTATAATGATTAACAATATATGAGCCTTCTCATAGTACTCATGAAAGTCTTGGTCAAAAGAAATGAACCAAGTTTGATATTTTAATGCGATGAAGTCGCAAAATAGTCAGTATATATATATATATACATATATACTTTTCAAAATCTTGGAAGTCCTCTTCCATGCATAATATACACAAAGTTCCAGTTTATAACTGTATAAAAAGTATCGTTGCAAGGTGATCTAATATATCTAACCTTGTCTCAACATTTTTCTGAAAATCTTTGTCATTCATAAGACAATTATTAACTAGATATAAGTTTAAAAGATGAAGTTACAAGATACTTCAATATACTTATATCTTTTCCAAATACTACTTGAACTACCACCGTTCAAGTTATAATTAATTTCAAAAGTTCATCCCACTAATGAGACCACAAGATAAGACTTGAATAGATTCAATCTTTGAAATATTATTAAAGGAAATGAAGTTAGGATATACTTCATTAAGTTCTGATATATATATATATATCCACATATACATCTTCTTTATACATTTCCTGAAAACCTCTGTCATGTAAAGTATGAACAGAGTTGCAATATCCAATAAATTTGGAAAGGAAAAGAATTTTGGCATAAACCAGGTATCTTGCTGATCGGGCAAAGATACCTATAAGTAACCTTTTCTACTAGTAGATGGACGAATTCCCCACTGGTCATCACCCTGGTCGTAATAGGACCTTATGCTGGACTGCCACTCAGCCACTTATGCATTTGATGGACTCCCACTGAGCCACTTACACTATCATGGACGCCCACTGAGCCCATGTTGCTTATGCCGACTCAATAGATGGACTTACTTCCCGAACGTTGGGTAAGTAATCGATTCATTTACCAAAACTGCAACCGTGTTGCGAATATAAAATACACCACAGAGCCGGATCCCTCAGGTTTTGAGCGAGTATTTAAATCCCCTTAAAAAGGAAGATCTTAAATATAAAAATGAGTTTTGGGATCCGCTCTAACTTTTAAAAATCATTTTGAAGACTCGAAAACACTTTAAAGAGTGTTTGGAGTAAAGCTGATTTAATGAAGTAAATCAGTCCCCAGAATATTTAGAAAATGTCTGAATATTATTATTTAAATAATATTCCCATAAAGAATAATCTTTATAAAAATAATTGAAGTAGAAGTATTAAAACTTATACTTGAAACGAGTATTAAATAACCAAAGATATACTTATATGAAAGTACTATCTTTATTCGAATAATCGAAAATAAGTTTGATTATTGACACCTTATTCTTTAATAAAATAAAGAATATATCTCAGCAAATAATCGGAGTCATAGATCCTTAAATGAATATTCAAATAATATTCATTAAATAATATAAACTGAGTCATAAGCCCTCGAATGAATATTCAAATAATATTCAATAAATAATATAAAAGAGTCATAAGCCCTCGAATGAATTATTCAAATAATATTCAAATAATAAAATAAAAGGAGTCATAAGTCCTCGAATGAATATTCAAAATAATATTCATTTAATATAAAGGAGTCATAAGCCTTCGAATAATATTCGAAATAATATTCAATAATAAAATAAAGTTAAAGTTATCGAATAAACCTTATTCGATTATTAGTTTTGAAAACTATGACCATATATATATATAAGTATATATATATATATATATATATATATATTTATATCCATATATACAAAATCTACTCGGGATCCTCGACTCCGGGTTTTAGAAAATATTTTCACCTTTGGGTCCCTATACTAAGGGTATATGCAAATTACCGATATCCTCTAGCATAGGTATTATCAACTGAATCAACATATATATATATGGAAAGAATACGAAACAGGCATGCATATATATATACCATAGCAGCATGCTTCAATATATTGCAACATTTGCTAATTAACCAACATGCATCTTTCGCAAGATAATGCAAATACATATATACATCACAACAACAGTTATAACTGGTAGAAAAGTTGCCTGAGCGACTGGGGGTTATGAATGGCTCGGGACGAGTCTGGTAACCTATAAACAACAAGTAAGTTGGAATTAAACCAAAGTCACTTGTAAATCTATACTTTAAATAACTTAGACTCTAACGCTTGTTTTGCGCTTACTAATTCTCTTAAGTCACTCGAGTACCCTCGGCTCCACCATTTTTAATAATTTAACCATTACGAGTTTTAAGGCAATTCCTTCGCGAGTGTCTTACCAACTGCCTATTACACCTTACATAAATGTTTCATACTTCAATTAGTCCTTTAAGGTCTTTAACCTATGTTTCAAAGTAAGGCGAGGGGAAATGTTTCATTCGCGAAACGCCGTTACTTGAAACGGTCGTTTCTTCTAAACCGTGCATCGGAATCAAACGAACTACATATCAAAACGAAGCTCGTAACATGAGCTATCTAGACATGGCAATGGTCAACATCTAGCAGGGGGTTCTCGGGTCCTAATTTTATGCACAAAAACAGTCTAAAGAAAATCGGACGTTACGACGGCTATATTTACGCGATTTCCCAAATTAAACCATTCCAAATCAACCACAATTCAACCCACAATCACAACCCAATAAAAATTCCATCCAAACTAAATCATAACAGCCCCAACAACTCCACATTAACAATTTATACTTATTCCCCACTTGAACTAAAAGCTTTACTTATGTTCATTAACTAATAACCAAGATTTCCAACTCCAAAAATATCACAAAATCAACCCATCTCTAAACACACAATAATCATGCCTTTCACCAACTAAACTACTCATAACAAGCTTTAAACATGATTACAAACCCATTACACTAACCCATCATCTCAACATTAGGAAATCTAAACAACAAAACTTAAAACTAAGATCATGAAGAGTTATACCTTCCTTGAAGCTTTTAATCCATGAAAGATCCTTGGAATGCCCATGGAAGCCTTAATCTAACCTCCTACAAGCTTGTTCTTTCAAATAAATCAAGAACACAAAAATTAATTTCAAGAAAGTACTATTCACCATCTTCTTCCTTGATTTCTAGAAAAAGATTGGCTTGGAATTAGAAGCTTAAACTTATAGGAAGTATATAACTTAACTAGGAGAAGCTAGGATAATTACCTTGTAAAATAGCAAGTGGAGGAGCATGGACTTTCATTTTTTAAGAAAAGAGGCCGAGAGCTTAAAGAAGAAAATGGGGGTTTTGTGTTTTTTGATGAAAATGAAATGTTTTGGCTTGGTTGGTTGCTTTTTGTCTTATTTTAGTAAATTACCTAGTTGCCCTTGATTTTGTGTGGTTAAAAATCAACCACATCTCCTTCCCCTTATGTCATGCTTATGTCACATTGCTATGTCATCATCCCTTCTAATCTCTTTGATTAGCTTCTAATTGTTTGCCTAATGACCGCTGATCTGTTATACGGTTCGCTTAACTTTCGTTTTCATTTATCGTTTGAGGGATCATACCCGGGATCTTATTACTTAGGTTCCCTTAACCTTTCTCAATATATTATATTCCTTTTATGATCCTCTCTTATAATCCTTTAATTTAAATCCTTTTTATCCTGTTACCTTATACTTAATTATTTCCGTACCTAGTGGATTTCCGGGAAAAATCAAAGTGTTCGGATTTGGATTCTGACGATCTTTACATACACTTATATCCCATATAAAGTACTAATAAAATCTCAGAATATCCATATCAGAACCCCTACATAGTGTGGCATGAAAAGTTTTCTCATTCAGCAAAAGCACTATTCATAAGGGTTTCAAAAATTTCCAAAAATTGGGGTTATTACACAAACAAAAGGAAATGGCTTTTATTACACAAGAGAATGACTGGGCAGCTGATGGTTTGGATGAAGATGAGGAGATCAGCCATGTCAATCTAGCCCTTATGGCCAAGTCTGATGAAACAGAGACAAGTTCCTCAAGCAATCAGGTAATTACTACAAACCTTGCACATTTATCTTAAGCTGAGTGTAATGATGCAATAAATAACATGTCTACAGAATTGTATCATTTGCGTGTTACACTTAAATCCCTCACTAAAGAAAATGCTAAAATCAAAGAAAACAACTTGTTTTTGAGTGAGAGGAATAATGTGCTTGAGTCTCAGTTTGTTGAGTTTGAGAAACTAAAAATTGAGTGTAGAATTGCTAAGGAGGAATTAACTGAGTCCTTGAAAAAGGAAGAAATTTTAAAGAAGCAGCTCGATCGTGAACAGGAGGTGATTAAAGCATGGAAAACATCCAGAGATGTTCATGCTCAAATCACCAAGGTTCAAGGAATTGAGTCCTTTTGTGATGAAGCCTGGAGAAAGAATAAGGAGAAACTAGAACCAATTTTGGTAGATGGATTGCTGACAGATGTAGACTCGACGGATGATGAGGACTATCCGTCGGACAACAAAATGTGTTATCCGTCGAATGATAAAAATCCTCATCCGTCGGCTGTGAACAAACCCATTAGTAAAGCCAAATTAACCAAGCTAAATGAAAAGTATGGGTCTGTTTCCAAGAACTTTGTTTCAGGGGAGTCAAGTCAAGCCAAGAAAGGGAAGAAGGTTAATGTTGGTCACATGACTGTCAAACAGTTGAGTGACAGACTTGAGAAGATAGGGGTAAAAACAGAAACTAAAAGGAAAAACAATAGGAATGGTAAAGTAGGGATTAACAAACATAACAACTACACACCTGACAAATATGCTCCTAGAAAAATATGTGTCAAATGTGGTAGTGTAAATCATTTGTCTGTTAATTGCAAATCTGCCATGCCTACTCCCATGTCTGTTCAGCCTCAATTCTCTAACATGAATGCCATGCCTCCTATGCCTGTTAATGCTATGCCTACACAGAACATGAATGCACAGTATGCTAATATGCCATTTGCACCTAATCCATATTATGCTGCATACAATATGCCTCAAATGCCATTTAGCATGCCTTACTGGAATAACATGTTTGCACCAAGCATACCATTTCCTGTTAGCCATAACATGCATAATAATTCTATAGCATCTAGTGGTTTCAAAGGCCCAACCCAAATGACTAAGGAAGAATCTGAAATTCCTTAAGTCAAATGAGTTAAAACCTAAGAAACAGAAGAAGAAAGCTAACAAGGCAGGACCCAAGGAAACTTGGGTACCAAAATCAACTTGATTTGATTTTGATGTGTGCAGGGAAACAGAAGGAATCTTTGGTACTTGGATAGTGGTTGTTCAAGACACATGACTGGTGATTCTACCCTGCTCACAGAGTTTGAAGAGAGAGCTGGCCCAAGTATCACTTTTGGAGATGACAGCAAAGGTTATACTGTGGGATATGGCTTGATTTCAAAGGACAATGTCATCATTGAAGAGGTTGCCTTAGTGGATGGTCTCAAACACAATCTGTTGAGTATCAGCCAGCTTTGTGATAAAGGCAACTCAGTAACCTTCAACAAAGAAACCTGTGTTGTGATTAATAATCAAAACAACAAAGTGGTTCTCACTGGTGTGAGAAGAGGAAATGTGTGTCTAGATGACTTCAACTCAAATAAAACAGAATCTGTAACTTGTCTTCTCAGTAAAGCAAGTCAAGATGAAAGTTGGCTATGGCACAAGAAGCTATCCCATTTGAACTTCAAGACCATGAATGAGCTGGTAAAGAAAGAGCTAGTTAGAGGCATTCCTCTGGTGGAGTTTACAAAGGATGGACTGTGTGATGCCTGCCAAAAAGGGAAGCAAATTAAAGCATCATTCAGGAAGAAACTTGATTCAGCAATTGAAGAACCTCTGCAACTGCTTCACATGGATTTGTTTGGACCAGTCAATGTTTTGTCAATCTCAAAGAAAAGATTTTGCCTAGTAATTGTAGATGATTTCTCAAAGTTCTCTTGGACCTATTTCCTAAAGTCCAAAGATGAAGCTAGTGAAGTTATCATCAATCACATAAGGCAAGTTAACAATCATCTTGATTTCAAAGTTAGAAGAATCAGGAGTGACAATGGAACTGAGTTCAAGAACTATGTCATGAGAGCATTCTGTGTTGAAAATGGGATCCTGCATGAGTTTTCAGCAGCAAGGACTCCACAATAGAATGGAGTAGTGGAAAGAAAGAATAGATCTCTTATTGAAGCTGCAAGGACAATGCTTGAAGAATCAAAATTACCAACATATTTCTGGGCTGAAGCTGTCAACACTGCATGCTACACTCAGAACATCTCTCTGATTAATCAAGCAAAATGCAAGACACCTTATCAATTGTTCAAGAACAAGAAGCCAACTCTAAACTTTCTTCATGTCTTTGGCTGTAAATGCTATATTCTGAGAAATCAAACTGATCAAAATGGGAAGTTTGATGCTAAAGCAGATGAAGGAATTTTTGTTGGATATGCTGTTGGTAAAGCATATAGAGTCTACAATCTAAGAACCAACATTGTTGTTGAATCTATACATGTTGTGTTTGATGATAAAAAGATTGAAGGACTAAAAGATGGAGATTACCATGAGAGCCTCAAATTCGACAATGTTGAGATGGTCAGTGAAGAAAGTGATGATGAAAGTGATCATGAAACAGTGTCTAAGGATAATGCAGACAAATTTACTACAAATGAAGCACAAAACTCAACATCCGTTGAGTTACATAATGCTTCATCAGTCGGAAGGTAATCTGTATTATCCGTCGGAAGACAACCTGCCTCATCCGTCGGTACTCAAAATTCACCATCCGTCGGGTTATCAAAAGGAGCAGGAAGTCAAGGTAGATCACCCATGGAAAGCACCCCAATTTCAAATCAAAGATCCACAAACTCAGGGGGAGTTTCTAGCAATCAAAACTCAATCACACATCAAGACAACATTGAGGTCTCTTCATCTAGGGCTAATCTACCTCAACCAAGAAAATGGACAAAAGATCACCCCTTTGAACTGATCACCCCTCCAAATCTTCAGTTTCTATGCACTGAAGCAAGCACCTAGAGCCTGGTATGACACTTTATCAAAGTTCCTTTTGGAAAATCACTTCACAAGAGGTACTGTAGATAAAACTTTATTTTTCAGAAATGTGAATGGCTCTAGCATACTTGTTCAAATTTATGTAGATGATATTATCTTTGGCTCTACAGATGAAAAACTTTGTAAAAAGTTTGCCAAATTGATGCAAAGCAAGTATGAAATGAGTATGATGGGAGAACTAACTTACTTTCTTGGTTTACAAGTTAAGCAAGTTAGTGATGGAATATTTATTAGTCAAACTAAATATATTTTTGAACTTTTAAAGAAGTTTGATCTAATGGATTGCACATCTGCAAAAACTCCCATGGTCACTGCAACTAAGCTTGAACTAAACACTACTGAAAAGTCTGTGGATATTTCAAGTTATAGAGGCATGGTTGGCTCACTTCTGTACTTAACAGCCAGTAGGCCAGATATAATGTTTGCTACATATTTGTGTGCTAGATTTCAGGCTGATCCTAGAGAGTCTCATTTGATAGCTATTAAAAGAATTTTCAGATATCTCAAAGGAACACCAAACCTTGGCATTTGGTATCCTAGAGATTCTGGTTTTGATCTAACTGGTTATTCAGATGCAGATTATGCAGGTTACAGAATTGATAGAAAAAGCACAACAGGAACCTGTTAATTTTTAGGAAACAAGGTTGTGTCCTGGTTCAGTAAAAAGCAAAATTCAGTTTCTACTTCTACAGCTGAAGCTGAATATATTGCTGCTGGCAGTTGCTGTGCACAGATTTTATGGATGAAAAATCAATTGCTAGACTATGGTTTGCAAGTTGATAGGATTCCTATTTTCTGTGACAACACAAGTGCAATTGCCATCACTGAAAATCCAGTGCAACATTCAAGGACAAAGCATATAGACATCAAGTACCATTTCATAAGGGAACATGTAATGAATGGTACTGTAGAGTTACATTTTGTTCCAAGTGAGAAGCAACTTGCAGATATTTTTACCAAGCCACTGGATGAATCCACCTTTTCTAGGTTGGTAAGTGATTTAGGTATGCTTAATTACTCTTGAATTTATCTGAATTATTCTTGCAAGTTGAAAAGGAGCCAGAAATTTAATTGATTTTTAGTCTTGGATGAAATTTTGGCTAAGTCAAAATTTGTCTCTCGACGGATGACCATTATCCATCGGGTTGAGTCATCCGTCGATATACAAATTGTAAATAAAAATCAATTACTTTTCTGGAATATTTTAAAGCTCGACGGATAACATTTTATCCTCATCCGTCGAAGTGTCTAATTCTTAACCGTTAATTCCCTGAACATTATCCATCGAGTATACTTACAGTTTATAAGCATTACACGACGGATAATGGGTGGAATTTTTAAAGTTTATTTTAAAACGGTAATTTTAGGCAGTTTCTATTGGGTAATTTATTTCTCTTTATTATTTTTATCCGTTGAGTTTGAGCAAAGTATAAAAGCCTATTTCATTCTAATCATTTTCTTTTATCATTCTCAAATTCAACTGTCTTATTTCATTCTCTCTCAAGCAAAAATCCTCTTTCTCTTCAAGCTTTTCTTCCCTAACAATGGCACACGTAGTAAAGATCATGTCACAGACTGGGTTCATCTATGAGAAGAACAACTTCACTGTCTTGGTCAATAAGGGGATTCAGCAATCTGAAGACTATCATAAGATGATGGACTTCGTGAAGAACTGCAAGTTAAGTTTTGCTATGCTGGAATCACCCACAATTTATTGTGAAGTTGTTAAGGAGATGTGGACAACAGAAATCTACAACTCTACTGACAAAACCATCACTCTGACCATCAAAGGTAATGTTTTCTGTATCAATAGTGATATCATAAAAGCATGTTTCAAGATTCCTGATGACAATGTTACTGCACCACACACTGACACTGATATTGTCAATATGCTAAATTCCATTCATTATGCACTTCCTACTGCAAAACTAAGTGAAATTAGAAGACTAGGTCTTAGGAAGGAATGGAGTTACTTGTGAGATGTAGTAACTAAGGTCTTTTCTGGAAAAATCAGTAATTTTGATTCTGTGAACATTTCCATGCTTAACATGCTATACATGCTAGTTACAGACAAATATTACAACTTAAGTGATCTGGTTGTATATAAGTTAGGTTATAAACTAGGTGACTTAGCCAAAAGAGGAAAGAATATTTACTATGCTAGATTTTTTATGCTTTTGGCTAACCATCTTTGTGAAGAGATTGTACTTGAGAACCCAACCAACAAATTAGCTTGTTGGGTTCAAGAGAGAAGAATCATTGCAGATCTGAACAGAGCCAACCATCACAAGGATGTGCCAATGTTCTATTTTCCTGTAATGCTGGCACCTCAGGTAAGTCAGGTAAGTTCATCTACACTCTCAACTATTCCAATCCCTTCTATTTCTTTGACTTCAGGCATAGCTATGGCAACTGTGACAATGACCAAATAGTTGCCTACCAAAGCTGCCAAAACAACTGCAATTCTTAAATCCAAATCAAAAAACAACCCCCTCTGGTATCTCTCAAAAGGTACCAGTTGAAAATCCTACCAAACACAAAGAGGGGAGTGTGAAGGAGGGTAAGATAGGTGAGGGAAGGGGTGAACATCAAAGAAACCCCAAGGATAAGGTTGGAGAGATAAGTGAATCCCAGCCTAGCCACACTGCAGTTTCCCAACAAACTGCAGTGCTTAAAAAGGACAGAAGCTCATTTCTAGCTGCATCCCCCCAAAAGGATGTGGCTATTGAACAAAGCTCTCATCCAAGAGCACAGGCCAAGAGGGTTAGCGACACAAGCCTACACCAAACTTACACTAGAAAGAAGAAATCCAAAATAACTGGGGATGCACAGGACACACACTTAGTGCAAACTGGTGCTAAAGACACAGTCCCTGCACCTTCTCAAATATAGATTGATGTGGCTCCAATAAATGTGGAGTCACAGCCAAAATCTCTCTTGATAGAAGCCACTGAAACACAATACTCACCAACCAACTCACTGGAAGTGGACATGATAAACACTTCAATTCCTGATTCCCCTTCTTTAACTCTGTTGGGGAAGCCAAAATCTAGTGCAAGTGAGCATCATCTTTTAGATGACCTGTTGGCTCACTTGCCAATTCTTTCTGATTCTATTGTGACATCTGTGCCTCAAATAACTTCAATCAACACAGAGTCAACAATAGTTTCTCTTCCCACCTCATTCATTTTTACTCTCTCGATGGATATTGCTCATCCGTCGAGTAGTGATTGTATCCCGACGGATAAGATTAACAGTAGTTATCCGTCGGATTGCTTTACCACTCACCCGACGGATATCATTTATCCGTCGAGTGTCTCTGCACAACTTCAAACTTCAATAATTTCAAGTGCAGAAGATTTGGTGGTAATACAATCACTCTTAGGACTGAGAGAGGAGAGTGTATTGAGTGAGAGGCTGGGTTGCTCCCAGGCAAAAGGAGAGGAAAAGAGTGAATCTCAGCAATCCATTCATTCAGGATTGGCAAAAGTGAGTGAGAGGAGTCCCACCTTAGTAGGTGAAGGTGAGGGTGTGAGGGTGGGGAGCCAGGGTGAGACCCTGATGCAACAAAAGAGAGAATATGAGAGAAAAGCAGGTACTGGAGCAATAAGGATGGAGCCAGCCATTGCTAGTGAGTCAATGATTGTGGATGATGCTGAAAAGGAAAGACAATTTCAGCAACATTACAAAGCTGTAATTGATAACATTTCCTTGGATGCTGACACTTTTACTCACCCTGTTTCAGCCTATCAACTGTTGGCTGCTCAGGGCAATGTGGAGGCAGAGCAGACTTTACACTTAGTGCACACCACAGAATCTCTTCAAAGAGATAAAGCTGCTGTCAACAGGATGCCTCCTCAAGCTGGAGAGCCATCTGAAGAATTAGGAGTAAATTCTGATGATGATGAATGACTCTAGTTCTTTGAATAGAAGCATGAACTTAGGGGGAGCTGAAGGCCAAAGTTCTGCTTTAAGTTTACCTGAATGGGCAAGGGCAAAGGACTTTACACCAGGACAATTTGAGGTGTCCTTGGTAAGACAAGTAACAGCTATTCAGCAAGCCCTTCAGGAAGTTTCAGATGCAGGTACCAAGGCTATTCTTAAAGCTCATCTAGACTCCTTGCACTTAATGAAGATCCAACACTCTGGACAGAATATCAGTGTGGATGAATTGAAAAAGGAGATAGCTAACTTAAAGACATACAACTCTGAGAAACTGGATTCACTAATGCCATATGGTATCATGCATGATTTATTACAAAGGTTGAGAAGAGAATCAGATTCTGAAAAGAAGATAGCCAAGCTGGAGACCAGAGTTCAAATTATTGAGGATTCAGTGGCCCTACTTCTTCAAAATCAACAGACTCAGACAAATCTTCTCATGCAACTGGCTAAAGCACAAGGCCTAACTCCTTCACTTGATGATAACAAAAAGGGGGAGAGAGAATCAAGTAAGGGGGAGAAAGGACCAACTAAGGGAGAGAACATTGTAGTTCAAATTAGCAAAGTAATTGTACCTTCAATTACTATCTCCAAGCCACCAGTTGCAGATGGTATAGATCTTATAAATGCAGCAGCAGCAAGTTTGAAAGATGCTGATAAAGAAGAGTTGACTCTGATCAACTGGAAAAAGATTGATGAGGAAATACAGAGAAAGTTTCAATTAGTCAAGGAACCAGATCAGTCAGCAATCCATCACTCTCTTGTCAAGCCAATCAATGTGAATGAGATGAGCATGAACTATCTGGAGAAAGGACAATCTTCCTGCATCAAGACTACAAAGGCTGAGATGATTCTTAAACCAAGGGCAAACTATCCAAAGTCATCTTTGAAGAACCCTATGGATACTGTGTATGAGACACCCAAGCCTGATGAAAAGAAGCTTCTGTCAAGATCTATTCTTCTCTACAAAGATCCAGCTGATTCAGCCTCAAGAGAGAGAATTGCAAACATATTCAGAAATGGGAAGGAAATTTGTGTGGTAGCTGGACATCCACAATTTGCTCAAGCAAAGGAAGAAGAAAAAGCCAGATTGAAGCAGGAAAAGAGGCAAGCTGCTCTAGATGCAAAGAAGTCTAAACAAAAGAAAGAACAGTTTGCTATCCTGACCAAGCTACAGGCTGTGAATTCTTCTCAACAAATTCCCTCTCAACCAACTCAAGCTACTGGATCAAAGGAGAAGACTGAAGAACAGAAGAAATCTCCAAGAAAGAAAGAATTGGCTAAAAGAACAAAAAGAAAGTTGGATATTGTTAACAAGGAATTGGAAGATCAATTTCCAATGGAATCCACTAAAGCTGAAACTCAAGCATCAAAGCCCTCTGTGGTATTTGAAGACATAAGGGTGGTGGACCCCTACAGGAACATACATGGAGAGCCTATTGTGCCAAAGGATGAGCCAATAGAGTGGGATAAATTACCAATTCCTGACTTCAACTTGCCAATTCTCACCAAGCCAAGAAGGACAAAATCAAGGGCAGTCAAGAAAGTGAAGCTGTCACCTCTCAAATCCAAGGCAGTAGTCAAAGCTCAACCCAAGATTAACAAGGGAGACTACTTGTACTTGTGTGACATCAAGGAATTTTCAGACCTAAACCTTTATCTGGAGGAGCTGGATGAGGTAAGGGAAATTGATGCATACAGAAACCTACCTGAAAGGTTGGTATTCAAGTACAAAGGAGGAAGGGAGATTCAGTGGCCTCTTCACAGGATACTTCAAGAAAGCCAAGCTGTGTTGATCAAAGTCTATTCATCCTTCAAGAAAAACTTTGGGTTTAATGTAACTGCAAGAAGATTAGTATTAAAGAAGATTAAAGAGCTAAGGAGTGTTAGAGCCAAAGATGCACTACCCAAAACTCTTATCATCCCATACATAGGGAGAAGAGTGCATCTAAGGCCCTACTGGCTGATGGAATTTATGGATGACAAGGGTGTGAGAAGATTCTTCAGACTAGAAGACCAATTGAGTATCTCTAGCAATGAGACTCTTTTGGAAATACAAGAAATGTTAGATCTCTCAGAATCTGATGAATTAGAATTCCACAGACAGCTCCAGAATCAAATTGAAGAAAACAACAGAAAGCTTGGAAGAAGATCCAGACCTTCAAGGAACTAGAAAAATCTGCTCAGGCTAGAGGAGCATCTTGAATTGACTGTGAGCCAAACCTTGTATACCTTGTTTAAATTGAAGCACTTTCAGTTTTATCTACTTATCTTTAAAGATATATGTTTAGGATGTTTTGTTATCATCAAGTGTCTCTTAATTTATGGCTACAATTCCAGTAGACATAAATTGGGGGAGATTGTTGTGAATATGTTGTGCACTTGATGATTACCTAAACAAAACATCTAAGTAGATTTTACTTAGTGAAATAATGTAGCACTCGACGGATAAGAATTATAGTCCCGACGGATAACTCAGTTTGAGTACCGACGGATGAGTAATTTATTATCCATCGAGTGAGTAGCTTATATAATGATAAGTTTGTAGCACAGTGTTGTATGCACCTTTGTATAGAATCTGTAGTAGAATATAAGTCATGTTGACTTTAACTAGATATGCAGAATAGGTTGATTAACTGTACATAAGCAATGTCTTGTAATTCTGTATAAGTGAAATGAAGTCAAGTGCCAAAATAGCTATCAACGGATGCTTAACAAAGCTTCGACGGATGATCAAATGACTTTCAACGGATGTTCAAAATAGCAGTCGATGGATGATCAAGTAAGTCATCGACGGATGATCTGAAAGTCGACGGATGATAATATCAAGATTCAAACATCAGTTGAATAGTGAAAGCTGACACACAGCCGTCGAGATTGGATACAAACACTGTGGAAGCCTATTAACTGGGTCATAGGGGACGAAAAGCAGCAAAGATCAAGACTGTTAGATTTTATATTTATTCAGTTCTTTTGACTTTGTAATCTTGGTAATATATATAAACCAAGAGAGTAGCAAATATAAAATAACTAAGAAAACTAAGTTAGCTTAGAAAACAAACACAGAGAAATCTTTGTAAGCACTATCTTTAACATTTCCTGTGTTCTTAGTTGTTCTATCTTGTAAAAGCAGCTGTGAGCATTTCTGCACACAGAGTTCTCTCGATATATTAATATATATCTCTGGTGGAATTGTTTTAATCCACCAGAAAGTTTTTAAAGACTCTTGTTTTTAATTACTCTTATTTTGATTCATTAAAGTTTATATTTCGCATTGTGCTAATCAAAACAGATATATCTATAATCGAGTTGAACATTTTTATTTCAAGAAAAAGATAAAGAATTCCATTCAACCCCCCTTCTGTAATTCTTTCTATATTGTTAAGGGACTAACAGACTCTCACTCATTTCACTCCCTTCCCTCAGTCCTAGGAGTGATTGCACTACTACTAAGTCTTCTGTACTTGTAATAATTGATGAAATTTGAAGCTGTGCAGAGACACTCGACGGATAAGGAATATCCATCGGGGTAGTAATTTTGCTAACCGACGGATGACTGCTGTTAGGCACATCCATTGGGATACAATCACTACTCGACGGATGAACAATATCCATCGAGAGAGTAGAAATAAATAAGTTTGGAGTGGATACTATTGTGGACTCTGTGCAGATTGATGAAAATTTTGGCACAAATGTCTCAACAGTCTCAGAAAGAAATGGCAAGTGAGCCAACAAATCATCTAGAAGATGATGCTCACTTGCTTGGATTTTTGGCTTCTCCAAGAGAGTTAAAGATGGAGAATTCGGAAGTGATGTGTTTATCATGTCAACATCCAAAGAGTGTGTGGGAGAATTTGGTGTTTCAGGTGCTTCTATTATTAGAGATTTTGGCTGTGACTCCACATTTATTGGAGCCACATCAACCTGACTTTGAGAAGGTGTAGTGACTGTGACTTTAGCACCAGTTTGCACAGTGTGTGAACCATGTGCATCCCCAAGGGTCTTTGATTTCTTCTTTCTAGTGTAAGTTTGGGGTGTGCTTGTGTCCCTTACCCTTTTAGCCTGTGCTCTTGGCTGAGAGCTATGTTCAATAGTCACATCCTTTTGGGAGGATGCAACTAGTAATGAGCTTATATCCTTATTAAGCACTACAGTTTGTTAGGAAACTGCAGTGTGGCTAGGCTGGGAAACACTCACCTCTCCAACCTTATCCTTAGGGTTTCTTTGATGTTCACCCTGTCCTTCACCTTTCTTAACCACCTTCACACTCCCCTCTTTGGGTTTAGTAGATTTTACAACTGGCATCTTTTGAGAGACACCAGTGGGGGCTTTCTTTGTCTTTATTTTTGAAATTTTGGGTTTGGTAGCTTGGGTAGGCAACTGTCGGGTCAATGACACAGTTGACATAGCTACACTAGAATGCAAAGAAGTTTGTGAGGTTGGAAGAGTAGAGATAGTTGAAATTACCTCACTTACCTGAGGTGCCTCCATAATTGGAAAATAGAAGAGTAGCATCTCTTTGTGATGGTTTGCCCTGTTCAAATCTGCAATGATTCTCCTTTCTTGAACCCAACAATCTAATTTGCTGGTTGGGTTCTCAAGCACAATATCCTCAGAGAGGTGGTTAGCAAGCATCATTAAAAATCTAGCATAGTAAACATTTTTACCCCTCTTATTTAGCTCCCCTAACTTAAACCCCAACTCAAATATGAAAAGATCACTAAAGTTGAAAATTTTATCAGTTACTAGCATGTAAAGCATGTTAAGCATAGAGATATTAACTGAATCAAAATTGCTAATTTTACCAGAAAATACCTTAGTAACTACATCACACAGATAACTCCATTCCTTCCTAAGACCCAACCTCCTAATCTCACTTAATTTAGAAGTAGAGAGTGCATAGCCCATGTAATTAAGCATATTTACAATGTCAGTGTCTGTGTGTGGAGAAGTTACAGTATTATCAGGAATTTTGAAACATGCTTTAATAATATAACTATTAACACAGAATTCCTTACCTTTAATAGTGATAGTGATAGTTTTATCAGTTGAGTTGTATGTTGCAGTCGTCCACATTTCTTCAACAACCTCACAGTAAATGGTGGGTGATTCCAGCATGGCATAGTTGAGTTTGCAGTTATTCACAAAATCCATCATTTTGTGGTAATCCCTAGATTGCTGAATCCCCTTGTTCAATAAAGCCGTGAAGTTGTTCTTCTCATAGATAAATCTAGTTTGAGACATGATCTTGACGACTGGTGCCATTGTTAGAGAGTAAAAAACTTGCAAAGAGAGAGATGATAATTGCTTTTGAGAAAGAGAGAAGTTAGAGCAGATGATTTGAGAATGATAAAAGAAAAGCAATGAAAATGAATTATGCTTTTATACTATCTCAAAAATAACTGTCAAAAATAATAAAGTAAAATAAAGTAACCAATAAAAATTGCCCAAAATAGCCGTTTAAAAATAAACTGTAAAAATTCCATCAATTATCCGTCGTGTTATGCTTACAAACTGTAAGTATACTCGATGGATAATGTTCAGAGAATCAACGGCTAAGAATAAGACAATTCGACGGATGAGGATAAATCAGTTATCCGTCGATACATAAATATTCCAGAAAAATAATTGATTTTATTAACAAATTGTATACCGACGGATGATCAAACTCGATGGATAATGATCATCTGTCGAGATGTAAATTTTGACTTAACCAAAACTTCATCCAAGACTGAAAAATCAATTAAATTTCTGGCTGCATTACAACTTGCAAATTATCTGAAAAGGTTCAAGAGTAATTAAGCATACCTAACTCACTTACCAACCTTAAACAGGTGGATTCATCCAGTGGCTTGGTAAATATATCTACAAGCTGTTTTTCACTTGGAACAAAATGTAGTTCCACAGTACCATTCCTTACATGTTCCCTTATAAAGTGGTACTTGATGTATATGTGCTTTGTTCTTGAATGCTAACTGGATTTTCAATGATGGCAATTGCACTTGTATTATCACAGAAAATGGGAATCCTTTCCACTTGCAGACCATAGTCTAGCAATTGGTTTTTCATCCACAAAATCTGTGCACAGCAACTGCCAGCAGCAATATATTCAGCTTCAGCTGTAGAAGTAGAAACTGAATTTTGCTTTTTACTGAACCAAGACACAAGCTTGTTTCCTAGAAATTGATAGGTTCCTGTTGTACTTTTTCTATCAATTCTGTAACCTGCATAATCTGCATCTGAATAACCAGTTAGATCAAAACCAGAATCTCTAGGGTACCAAATGCCAAGTTTTGGTGTTCCCTTGAGATATCTGAAAATTCTCTTAATAGCTAATAAGTGAGATTCTCTAGGATCAGCCTGAAATCTAGCACAAAGACATGTAGCAAACATTATATCTGGCCTACTAGCTGTTAAGTACAGAAGTGAGCCAACCATACCCCTATAACTTGAAATATCGACAGACTTTTCAGTAGTGTTTAATTCAAGCTTAGTTGCAGTGTCCATGGGAGTTTTTACAGATGTGCAATCCATTAGATCAAACTTCTTTAAAAGATCATAAATGTATTTAGTTTGACTATTAAATATTCTATCACTAACTTGCTTAACTTTCAAACCAAGAAAGTAAGTTAGTTCTCCCATCATGCTCATTTAAGACTTACTTTGCATCAATTTGGCAAACTTTTTGCAAAGTTTCTCATCTGTAGAGCCAAAAATAATGTCATCTACATAAATTTGAACAAGTATGCTAGAGCCATTAACATTTCTAAAGAATAAATTTTTATCCACAGTACCTCTAGGGAAGTGATTCTCTAAAAGAAACTTTGACAAAGTGTCATACCAGGCTCTAGGTGCTTGCATCAGTCCATAAAGTGCTTTCAAAAGATAGTAGACATATTCTAAAAAATTTGGATCTTCAAAACCAGGAGGCTGACTGACATAGACTTCCTCCTCCAAATCTCCATTTAGAAAAGCACTCTTGACATCCATTTGATAGACCTTGAAATTGGCATGGGCTCAATAGGCTAAGAAGATTCTGATGGCTTCAAGTCTTGCAACAGGAGCAGATGTTTCATCAAAATCTATTTCTTCTTGTTGACAATAGCCCTTAGCAACCAATCTAGCTTTGTTTCTGACTACTATACCATTTTCATCCATCTTGTTTATGAATACCCATTTGGTGTCTATTGGATTCTTTCCTTTAGGCTTGGGCACCAGCTTCCATACTTTGTTCTTTTTAAATTGGTTTAGATCCTCCGGCATAGCTAAAATCCAATCAGGATCCAACAAAGCTTCTTCTACCTTCTTTGGTTCTTCCTTAGAGAGGAAGCTGCTATATAGACATTCTTCTTGAGTTGTTCTCCTTGTTTTAACTCTAGAAGATACATCACCAATGATGAGCTCAAAGGGGTGATCCTTTATCCATTTCCTTTGTTGAGGTAGATTAGCTCTAGATGAAGAGGCCTCATTGTTTTCTTGATGTGTGATTGAGTTTTGATTATTAGAAACTTCCCCTGAGTTTATGGATCTTTGATTTGAGAAAGGGGTATTTTTTTAAGTGATCTAGTCTGACTTTCAGTTTCTTTTGATGACCCGACGAATGGTGAATTTTGAGTACCGACGGATGAAGTTGGTTGTCTCCCAACGGATAAAGCAGATTGTCTCCCAACGGATGAAGCATTTTGTGACTCGACAGATGTTGAATTTTGTGTTTCATTGGTAGTAGATTTTTCTACATTATCCTTTGATACTGTTTCTTGATCACTTTCATCATTACAGTCATCACTAACCATCTCCATGTTGTCAAATTTGAGGCTCTCATAGTAATCTCCATCTTGCAGTCCTTCAATCTTTTTCATCATCAAACACAACTGTTAGGTCCCAATGTGTTTGTAGAAGGGGGGGTTGAATACAAACAGTACCGAATAATCGAATTAAATGCGGAATAAAAAATGTGAAACAAAATTCAAGTTAAATAAAAATATTATTAAACTTGAAAGGTGTTACAACAACTGTATCGATTACAAGGTATTAATCTCAAATCAATTATTACAAATCTAGAATTAATTCGACATGAACTTTTTCTATTTTTGCAATAATTAGAATCAAATGCTAAATGCGATTTGAGATTAAGTTCTAGGGATTTTGATCCGCTAGATTGTTACACAAGAACAAGATAAATAATTCTAGTGGTTTGGATTTAACATTAACAAACTAGAAATTGATCTTGAATTTCTGCAGAGAAGATGATTTTATATTTCAAGGCGGCTGCTCTTTTGTTCTTGACTTGTGTGGATGATTAAAAATGATATGCTGCTTCTCTGCTTCTATTTAAATCAACAAACGAATAGAATTGACTTGGCATGACAATCCTATAGCTGGCAAGACTTTCGGTGAGACAATTGAATGAACTAGCAAGACAATCTGAATGAACTAGCATGACAATCAGAATGAACTAGCAAGACAATCATCCTCCTAGAGTAACTTTCGGTGTGACAATTGAATATGGCCTAGCATGACAATCGGTATGACAATCCTGATTGTCATGCTAGTTCATTTTCAATTGTCTTGCTGATTTAATGCTTGAATTTAATCCAATTAAACTTCTGAAAATTCCTAAAATTAATTCAGAATTAATTAATCAATTAATTCAATTAATAAATAAATTATTCTTCGCAGATATAATTTATTTTCTTAATTAAATTAGATGAATTAATTAATTAATAGAGAATTAATTCTAGTCTTGAGCAGCAACCATTCTTCTGCAAATCTTCTGAAAATCACTGAAAATTATGAATCAATTCCACCACTTCAACGTTGACACTCGATGTACTGTCTGGTTCATGAGTGACTAACTTCTGTGACGTTTCTTCATATCTTGACTTTGACACTTTGATTTTCTTCAGATTAAATCCTTGTAATTAATTGATACTCTGACGAGATCTCTGTCACTTGATTAAATCCACGATCTTGACTTATATCACTGAGGCATGATCAATTTCTTGAACTTCTTCCAGTGAATTAATTCCTCAAGTCTGTAGATGAACCTTGTCTCTGAATCCTTTGACAGATATTACTTTGCGAGATCTCTCTGATGGTAGTTCCACTATTTACTTATTACATTCTTATTTGAGTTGAGTTGAATCCTCGAATATACAAATAGGCTATGACATATGACTTACAATCTCCCCCTATTTGTTTGTTAGACAATAACACACAAATACCTAGAGGATAACTCAACTAACAAATAAGAAAAAGATATAAACATACATGCAAAGTAAATAGCAGAAAAGTTCTGGATGAGATTTAACATTTTCCAGATTCTAAGTAGATGTTCCTCTAGACTGAACATATCTTCAAGTAGTTCCATCTTCATTTGTACAACCACATTTCCTGTTGAGAAGCCCATATCTCTTGCTTCTCCCCCTATGAGAATCAACTGATTAAAGAAGATCACCTTCGTTTTACCACCTCTCCCGTACAATAGGATCCGCAGATAAAAACCAATGGTACTCCCCTAACTGCTTCTTCCCTTACTAGGAAATCACCTTGTGTTTACCACCTCTCCCGTACAATAGGATCCGTAGTTAGAAACAACAATGGTGTGGTGTAGTGTACATTTTTAGGATCTTTTTCTTCCTCCTTGCTATTTCTCCCCCTTAGTTGAGGAATCCTCCAAACTATTACTTAAGCTTTTATCTCCCCCTTAAAGAAGGAATGTATGCTGTCGTCTGAAGGAGTTCTCATATTTCACTTGGTTGGAAAAGAAATAACAAGTAGTTTCTCTTTCTACCTCACTGTGAGTGTGTGATTCTGTTTAGTGTACCTCACATGTGTTTCACTCTTCTCTCCACTCGTGTTTACACTCATTCTCACAAGTGTATCACTCCTCTCATAGCTCCAAAAATCAGCTATACCTGCAAGGAAAATCACCTTAGCCATCCTTAAGGAGGTCACAGGTGGTGCAATGGGAGTTCACAAATCCCCATCCTTGTTAAACTCGTCAGATAAATCTGAGTCATAATCTACAAGTTGCTAGTTTCCCTTTTAGGGTTCCAGATTTGAATTCTGGGAAGGTAAACAATGATCCAAAGAATTTAGCATAAAGATCACAGTTCCCTTCTAATGCCTGTGAAGACATTTCCTTGTGACTCATCAGGTAATATCTGAATCATTGTCAACAAGTTGCCGATCTGCGCCTATGTCAGATCCACTATCCGCAGATGCATCCAGGGGATTTAAGCCTGGGGAGGTAGACACTGACCACTGACATATGGCTTTTGGATCAGTATCCTCTCCTAACACCTGTAAAGGCAATTGGTCCACTAACGAACCTTGAATAATCGAATCTGACCTTAAAATGGTCGAAACTCTTGTTTCCGTCAACTCATCCTTTGTGTGTGTAACCTCTCCTTGTGCATCAAGAATTGTTTATGTTTGAAGTGGTGACACTACATCGGATACCTTGGCCGACAGGCAAAATTCAATAGACTCACCCTGTTGAGAGAATGAATCTAGTAACTGTTTTTGAGCCTTTTCAGCCATTACATCTTTTTGAGAAGATGTATGGAGGCTAGCAGTTGTCTCGGTTTAAATACTACTCATCTATGTAGGAGACAGAGCTACTGGGTTGACTACAGAACCTTCCTTATGTGGTGCACTAAGGCACTATCTCCCTCACGCTCATTCATACTACATTTAGTGGTAAGAGAGTGTTGGTTGGTTCTGTTTTTGTGTTTGTCTTTACAGTCTGGGATAGACGTTGTGGGTTTTCAACCTCATGACTGTTAATGAAAGAAAGTCATTGGAGACTGAACCTGTAACACAGAATATATGGTAATAGAGAGAAAATGATTTACAATAGTGATTTCAAAAGATTTTACATGACATAAGAAATCACTAATGTAGAAAGAAGTTTGATTTTGTTTTTCAATATGAATGAGTTTTTGATAAAACATTGATCACTTAGGGTAAAGTCTAAGTAATTCTCATTCATATCAAAAGCTTACAAATATCTGCAACATAATGTTAACAAGATATCATTGACCGATACTTGTCAAGTACTTTAGATACTAATTGTTATGTTGCATAAACAATATACCACTGCACATATAAAACAATATGATTGTGCCTAGTGATAAAATAGTTATAAATATGACGACTCTACTAGTTCATATAAAATTACAACTTCTGTTAGAGTGCCATACCATGTCCTTGACGATTGCTTGAGCAGTATACTAGTTCATACCAACCTGAAGTGAGATTATGAAGAAGAGATTGCATAGTCCAATAGATCTGCAGCTGCAAAGTCCATGAACTGTGGTGCACTGACTTCCTCTTTTAATTCACCAATCAGGAGTACACTTGTACACATCTTACTAGAGTACAATTCCAAGTGTAATGTGCAGCAGGTGCCTGATATGTCGTAATATTCTCAAGTCTCGTCACTAGTGCTATATGTTAGATACTGCTTCCTGATAATAACCTAGCACAATATACAAAATTACAATGATAACATTCCCAGCTTGCAAACAGCCATATCCCTCAGATAAACCTTTGCTGTTATCTCCAAAGGTAATCATGGGGCCAGCTTTCTCAACCACATTTGATAGCAGGGCTCTATCTCCGGTCATATGTCTTGATGATCCACTGTCAAGAATCCACACTACCGGTTATACTTGTTTAATGCCCTGCACTACAAATGGATTAGACCTTCTTCGGAACCCAAACTTGGTTGGGCCCGGCATACTTGTAGAATTGTCCTTTGTCAGGCAAAATAACATTTTTAATTTTAATTGTCTCAACTTTCTCAATGACTGAACATTTGACCTTGTAAACAGCCTTAACAAATTTCTGTTTAAGCTTAGGCACAAATGTCTCCTTTCTAGCCTTAGAAGGACTAGCAGTCTTAGACCTATCATGCTTCATGTTATTCACATGCTGACGAGGAGTAGTCTTATCATTAGACACATGCTTACCATTAAAATAAGCATACATCATATTAAAAGCACAAGACATACAATTAGCAACACCACATGCTTTATGAGAGTGATTAACAGCAGGCAATTTATGCATGGTAGACATGGCATTATTGTTATCCAACTCATGTGTGTCTGAGTTAGTCTCAGTTGCTTTCACAACTTTGACCGGAACTTTCGACTCACTTGACTTGGAAACAATCTTCTCATTAGCAAGATCTTCAGCACGTATTTCTTCTTGAATAACAGAAGAGGTCGCATCAAATGGTTCAGCAATTGATGCTTTATAGAGGGGTTCATCAACACCCTTAAGCACATGTGGTACTTCCCTCCCTTTAGCACAGACATGAGGAGGGGAGTTTATGCCTAATTCTCCAATAGCAGCATTGTAATCATAACCTATTCCAGATGTTTGATTAACAGCTTGCTTACTGTAGAACTCTTTAGCCTTCGAACAAGAATTGAAGTAGGCTCTAACCTTAGTCTCAAGACCGGTGATCTTGTCTTTGAGAATAGTTTCGAGTTTTCTATAACAGTCAACTCTATTCTCTAGAAAAGATACCTGTTCTTTTAATTTGTCTTGATTAATGTGTACAAGTCTTAATTCATTGACCTCTTTCTCAAGGTCTGTGATCTGTAAACTTAACAGTTCATTATCACGACGTGCACAATCTAAGTTACCTCTTAGATGATAAACCATTTCAGCATCAGAAAGTTTTACCTCTATTCTTGACGATGAAGCTTTTCCATCAATAGCCATAAGAGCAAGATTTCCTTCATCTTCATCTTCACTGTCAGTATCATCCCAGCTTCTTCCCTTTGCCAGATAAGCCATTTCAGAGTTCTTTCTTACTTGCTTTGGCTTCCTACATTCTGTGGCAAAGTGTCCCAACTCATTGCAGTTATAGCATCTAATGGTGCTTCGATCAACCATCCCTGTTTTGTACCCACCACTGCTGGTGTTAGAGGATGAAGATCCACCTTTCTGGAATTTGTTGTAGTTGGACTTGTACTTAAGCTTGGGATTCCTCCTGAATCTGACATGAGAGAATCTCTTGACAATTTGGGCCATTGATTCATCTTCCAATTGCTCCAGCTCTTCCAAGGAATAAAAATCATCACTTGATTGATTTGTAGTAGGAGGATCATATTCTGCTACTAACTCATTTTCCTCGCCCTTGGAAAACTGTACCATTCTTTCTAACTGTTGAGATTGTTGTTGTTGTTGACCTTCAGCTACAAGTGCAGTAGATGTGCTGACCATTCTATCCTTCCCATAGACTTCCTTCTGTTGAATCTGCTCCAACTCATAGGTTTTTAACACTCCATAGAGCCTGTCCAAAGAAATCTCACTCAGATCTCTAGCTTCTCTAATGGCAGTGATTCTATGTTCAAGATGAGCTGGCAGTGTTAAAAGGAACTTTTTGTTGACCTCCCTGATTGAATAATACTTTCCATTGATGTTCAGGTTGTTGATCAACGCATTGTACCTCTCAAACACTTCAGTAATTCCTTCTCCTGGATTTGATTTGAAATGTTCATATTCAGAGGTTAGGATTTCCAACTTGTTCTCCCTAACTTCCTCTGTGCCTTCATTAATCACCTCAATAGTTTCCCACATGTGTTTGGAATTTTTACAGTTCATCACATGTCTGTTCATCAAGGGATCAAGGGAATCAATTAATATTAATTGAAGGCTGGCATCCAAGGAGGCTTCTTCCTTCTCAGCAGGAGTAAAATCTTCAGGCTCTTTTGGATAGGTTCTAGCTTCAGTAGTCACCACACCATCTATTATTACCTCCGGTTCAATAACCATCGGAGTTTTTATACCCTTCTTTAACAAGTTTGAATATTTGGGATTTGCAACTTGTAAAAATAATAGCATCTTCTTCTTCCACATGATATAATTCTCTTTATCAAATTGTGGAATTTTAACGGTTCCAACTTTATGTGAAGTCATTATGAATTTTTGAATAAATAAAAATTCAAGGAGTTGAAAAATCACAAAAGTCTAGGATCTTGATTTGTTCGTTAATCAGAAGGCTCTGATACCAATTGTTAGGTCTCAATGTGTTTGTAGAAGGGGGGGTTGAATACAAACAGTACCGAATAATCGAATTAAATGCGGAATAAAAAATGTGAAACAAAATTCAAGTTAAATAAAAATATTATTAAACTTGAAAGGTGTTACAACAACTGTATCGATTACAAGGTATTAATCTCAAATCAATTATTACAAATCTAGAATTAATTCGACATGAACTTTTTCTATTTTTGCAATAATTAGAATCAAATGCTAAATGCGATTTGAGATTAAGTTCTAGGGATTTTGATCCGCTAGATTGTTACACAAGAACAAGATAAATAATTCTAGTGGTTTGGATTTAACATTAACAAACTAGAAATTGATCTTGAATTTCTGCAGAGAAGATGATTTTATATTTCAAGGCGGCTGCTCTTTTGTTCTTGACTTGTGTGGATGATTAAAAATGATATGCTGCTTCTCTGCTTCTATTTAAATCAACAAACGAATAGAATTGACTTGGCATGACAATCCTATAGCTAGCAAGACTTTCGGTGAGACAATTGAATGAACTAGCAAGACAATCTGAATGAACTAGCATGACAATCAGAATGAACTAGCAAGACAATCATCCTCCTAGAGTAACTTTCGGTGTGACAATTGAATATGGCCTAGCATGACAATCGGTATGACAATCCTGATTGTCATGCTAGTTCATTTTCAATTGTCTTGCTGATTTAATGCTTGAATTTAATCCAATTAAACTTCTGAAAATTCCTAAAATTAATTCAGAATTAATTAATCAATTAATTCAATTAATAAATAAATTATTCTTCGCAGATATAATTTATTTTCTTAATTAAATTAGATGAATTAATTAATTAATAGAGAATTAATTCTAGTCTTGAGCAGCAACCATTCTTCTGCAAATCTTCTGAAAATCACTGAAAATTATGAATCAATTCCACCACTTCAACGTTGACACTCGATGTACTGTCTGGTTCATGAGTGACTAACTTCTGTGACGTTTCTTCATATCTTGACTTTGACACTTTGATTTTCTTCAGATTAAATCCTTGTAATTAATTGATACTCTGACGAGATCTCTGTCACTTGATTAAATCCACGATCTTGACTTATATCACTGAGGCATGATCAATTTCTTGAACTTCTTCCAGTGAATTAATTCCTCAAGTCTGTAGATGAACCTTGTCTCTGAATCCTTTGACAGATATTACTTTGCGAGATCTCTCTGATGGTAGTTCCACTATTTACTTATTACATTCTTATTTGAGTTGAGTTGAATCCTCGAATATACAAATAGGCTATGACATATGACTTACAACAACATGTATTGATTCCACAACAATGTTGGTTCTCAGATTGTAGACTCTGTATGCTTTACCAACAACATATCCAACAAAAATTCCTTCATCTGCTTTAGCATCAAACTTCCCATTCTGATCAGTTTGATTTCTCAAGATATAACATTTGCAGCCAAAGACATGAAGAAAATTTAGATTTGGCTTCTTGTTCTTGAACAATTTGTAGGGAGTCTTGCATTTTGCTTGATTAACCAGAGAAATGTTCTGGGTGTAACATGCAGTATTTATAGCTTCAGCCCATAAATATGTTGGTAACTTAGATTCTTCAAGCATTGTCCTTGCAGCTTCCATAAGTGATCTGTTCTTTCTTTCTACAGCTCCATTTTGTTGTGGAGTTCTTGCTGCTGAAAACTCATTCAAAATCCCATTTTCTTCACAAAATACTCTCATGACAGAATTCTTGAACTTAGTTCCATTGTCACTCCTGATTCTTCTAACCTTGAAATCAGGATGATTGTTGACTTGCCTTATGTGATTGATGATGATTTCACTAGCCTCATCTTTAGACTTAAGGAAATATGTCCAAGAGAACTTTGAGAAATCATCTACAATTACTAGGCAAAATCTTTTCCATGAGATGGACAACACATTGACTGGTCCAAACAAATCCATGTGTAGCAGTTGCAAAGGTTTTTCAATTGTTGAATCAAGCTTCTTTCTAAATGATGCTTTAATTTGATTTCCCTTTTGGCAAGCATCACACAGTCCATCCTTCGAAAACTCCACTTGAGGAATGACTCTAACCAGTTCTTTCTTTACAAGCTCATTCATGGTCTTGAAGTTTAGATGGGATAGCTTCTTGTGCCAAAGCCAACTTTCATCTTGACTTGCTTTACTGAGAAGACAAGTAACAGATTCAGCATTTGATGAGTTAAAGTCAGCTAGGTACACATTTCCTTTTCTCACTCCAGTGAGAACCACTTTGTTGCTCCTCTTGTTTGTCACAACACAGGCTTCTGAGTTGAAGGTCACTGAATTGCCTTTATCACAAAGTTGGATGATACTCAACAAATTGTGCTTGAGACCATCCATTAAGGCAACCTCCTCAATGATGACATTGTCTTTTGAAATCAAGCCATATCCCACAGTATACCCTTTGCTGTCATCTCCAAAAGTAATACTTGGGCCAGCTCTCTTCTTGAACTCTGTGAGCAGGGTAGAATCACCAGTCATGTGTCTTGAACAACCACTATCCAAGTACCACAGATTCTTTCTATTTCCCTACAACATTAAAATCAAATCAAGTTGATTTTGGTCCCCGAGTTTCCTTGGGTCCTGCCTTGTTAGCTTTCTTCTTCTGTTTCTTAGGTTTGATCTCATTTGACTTGGGGATATCAGATTCATCCTTAGTCATCTGAGTTGGACCTTTGAGACCATTCATTAAAACAGAATTATCATGCACATTTTGATTAATAGGAAATGGCATGCTATTAGCAAACATGTTATTCTAGTAGGGCATACTAAATGGCATTTGAGGCATACTAAATACAGCATAATAAGGATTAGGTGCAAATGGCATATTAGCAAATTGTGCATTCATATTCTGTATAGACATAGCATTCATAACATAGAAGGCATGGCATTCATGTTGGGAAAAGGAGGTGACACAGATATGGAAGTAGGCATGGCAGTTTTCTTGGAGCATACTTATCAGGTGTGTAGTTGTTATATTTGTCAATCTCTACTTTACCATTTCTATTGTTTTTCTTTTTAGCCCCTGTTTTAACCTCAATCTTTTCTAGTCTGTCATTCAATTGCTTGATAGACAGATGACCAACATTCACTTTTTCTCCTTCCTCACTTGACTAGATTCTCCTGAAATGAAGTTTTTGGAAACTGATCCATATTTTTCATTTAACTTGACAAGTTTGGCTTTACTCATAGGTTTGCTTACAGCCAACGGATGAGGATTTATGTCTCTCGACGGATAATCCTTTTGGTTATCTGACGGATGACTCTCATCATTCATCGAGTCCACATCTGTTAGCAATCCTTCAACCAAATTGGATTCCAGCTTCTCCTTATTCTTCTTCCAGGCTGCATCACAAAAGGACTCAATACCTTGAACTTTGGTGATTTGAGCATGAACATCTCTAAATGTTTTCCATGCCTTAGTCACTTCATGTACTCGTTCAAGCTGCTTCTTCAAAATCTCGTCTTTCTTCAAGGACTCAGTTAATTCATCCTTAGCAATCTTACACTCAATTCTCAGTTTTTTAAATTCAATAAACTGAGACTCTAGCACAATATTTCTCTCACTTAAAAACAAATTGTTTTCTTTGATTTTAGCATTTTCCTTAGTGAGGGACTTAAGAGTAACACGCAAATGATATAATTCTGTAGACATGTCATTTATTGAATCATTACACTCAGCTTTAGATAAATGTGCAAGGTTAGTGGTGACTACCTGATTACTTGAAGAACTTGTCTCTGTTTCATCAGACTTGGCCATTAGGGCTAGATTGACATAGCTGACATCCTCATCCTCATCCAGGCCATCTGCTGCCCAGTCATTTTCTTGTGTAATGAAAGCCATTTCCTTTTGTTTGAGCAACTCAAAATACTTCTGTTTATAATCCACAGGCTCAAACTTCTTCTTGTTGGAATCTGACTTTCTACACTCACTGGCAAAGTGCCCTGCCAAGCCACATTTGAAACATTTGAATTTTGATTTATCCACCATGTTTCTATTTGGCTTAGCTGCTCCAAAATTCTTTTTGAACTTGAGCTTGGAAAATCTTCTGGAAAGAAATGCTAGATGTTCATCAATGTCATCCATATCATCTTGGCTCAAAGAATCTTCATTTTCTGCTACCAGCCCCTTGCCCTTGTTTTAACAGACCTTTGAAGTGGACTCAACAGCTTTTATCTTCATCTCCTTCTCTTTCTCTAACTCAGCAACCAGTGCAGTGGACCCTCCTTTCCTTCTCCCTTTCTCCATTCTTTCATCTTGATCTATTTCAAGCTCATAAGTCTTTAGAAGGCCATACAGTCTCTCTAGTGTAAATTCCTTGTATTCTTGTGAATTTCTCAAGGAGACTGTCATTGGTTTCCATTCTTTTGGTAGGGATCTCAGAAATTTGAGGTTAGAATATTTGGTTTGGTAGACTCTTCCATGCAGCTTTAGAGCATTTAGTAGCTTTTGAAATCTACTAAAGATATCAGTGAGAGTTTCACCTTCTTCAAAGTGGAAATGCTCATATTGCTGAATTAGTAACTGCATCTTGTTTTCTCTAACTTGTTCAGTGCCATCACAGATAATCTTAATTGTATCCCAAACTTCCTTGGCAGTTTTACAATTGATGATGTTGTCAAACATGTCACCATCAACTCCATTGAACAGAATATTCATGGCCTTCTTGTCTTTCCTGACTTGTTCAATATCGGGATCTGACCATTCATGCCTTGGCTCGGGAACTGATGGTTCATTTCCAGTTGCAGCTCTCATTGGTACATGAGGGCTGTAATAACCCCAATTTTTGGAATTTTTTTGAAACCCTTATGAATAGTGATTTTGCTGATTATGCTGAATAAGAAAAACTTTTCATGCCACACTATGTAGGGGTTCTTTTATTGTTATTCTGAGATCTTATTAGTACTCTATATGATATATAAGTGTATGTAAAGATCGCCAGAATCCAAATTCGAACACTTTAATTTTTCCCAGAAATCCACCAGATACCGAAAGAATTGAGTATAAGGTAACAGGATAAAAAGGATTTAAATTCAAGGATTATAAGAGAGGATCATAAAAGGAATATAATGTATTGAGAAAGGTTAAGGAAACCCAAGTAATAAGATCCCGGGTATGATCCCTCAAACGATAAACGAAAACGAAAGTTAAGCGAACGGTATAACAGATCAGCGGTCATTAGCCAAGTAATTAGAAGCTAATCAAAGAGGTTAGTGAGGATGATGTCATCAAACCAATAAGAAGAGGACAAGTGTGGGAGGATGACATAACAAGGTGACATAAGCATGACAAAAAGGAAGTGTGTTGTTGGTTGATTCTTGGCCATGCAAAAGTTACCATGGTTAAAAGTAATAAATCAAAACAAAACAACATCAACCAAGCCAAAACAATTCATTTCACCAAAAAACACAAAGTTGACTTCATTCTTCAAGAAAGCTCTCGGCTTTTCTTCTTTTTCAAAGAGGAAAAATCCAAAATCCAAGATCCAAGCCTTGTTAATTAGTGAGGTAATTATCTAAGACTCCTTATGCATAGATATAGCTATCCTATAAGTTTGAGCTTCAAATTCCTTCACAATCTCTTCCTAAAATTCATGGAAGAAGAGGGTGAATAGTGTTTTTCAAGAACTTAACATTTTTTTCTTGAGTTTTTGTTTAGGTTAAGCTTGGGTAAGGACTTTCAAGGGTGATTCCAAGCTAATTAGTTACTCCCACTCACAAGGAAGGTATAATCTCTTAACCTAGCTTTGTTATTGGATGTTAAGAGCTTACTATGAGTATTATGGTTCATGAGAAGCATGATTCTTGTAGACTTAGAGTGTGGTTGGTTTTGTAATAAGTTGGAGTTGTAATTCTTGGATTATTGATTAATGAACTTAAGTATAGTTTTAATTCATGTTTGAGAATAATATAAATTGGAGAACTTGAGGTGTTGGGGCTGTTGTAGTATGATATGGATGGATTTTGGTTGTATGAATGAATTGTGGTTGATTGGTGGTTGGTTTGGAGTAGAATAAAAATTGGTAATCGCGTAAACATAGCCGTCATAATGTCCGATTACCCTAGACTATTTTTGTTCTTAACATTAGGACTTGTAAACTCACTGTTAGGTTTTGACCATTGCCATGATTAGATAGTTCATGTTACGAGCTTCATTTTTATATGTGGTTCATTTGAATCCGATGTACGGTTTAGGAGAAATGACCGTTTTAAGTAGCGGCGTTTTGCGACCGAACCATTAGCCCTCGCCTAAATTTGAAACCTTGGTTAAGGCCCTTAAATGACTAATTGGAGTATGAAACATTTATGTAAAGTGGAATAGGCAGTTGATAAGGTGCTCGCGAAAGAATCGCCTTAAAACTCTTAATGGTTAATTTATTAAAAATGGTGGAGCCGAGGGTACTTGAACACTCAGGCAAGTTTTCTACCCGTTATACTGTTGTTGTGATGTATACATATGTATATGCATTATCTTGTGATAGATGCATGATGGTTAATTAGCAAATTCTTGCGATATATTAGAGCATGTGATATGGTATATATGCATGCCTGTTTCGTAATCTTGATACATATATCTGTTGATTCAGTTGCATAATACCTATGCTAGAGATAAGCAGTATTTGCGTATACCCTTAGTATAGGGGACCCCAAGGTGAACATTTTCTCAAACCGGGAGTCGATATTCCCGAGTATATTATATATATATATTTATATATATATATTGATATAGTTTTCAAAACTATTAATCGAATAAGGTTTATTCGATAACTTTATTTTATTTAATGAATATTAGTTGAATATTCATTCGAGGACTTATGACTCCGTTTATTTTATTTAATGAATATTATTTTGAATATTCATTCGAGGACTTAAGACCCCGTTTATTTTATTTAATGAATATTATTTTGAATATTCATTCGAGGACTTAAGACTCCGTTTATTTTAATTAATGAATATTAGTTGAATATTTATTCGAGGACTTATGACTCCGTTTATTTACTAATTAATATTCTTTATTTTATTAAAGAATAATGTTTCGATAATCAAACTTATTTTCGATTATTCAAATAAAGATCATACTTTCGTATAAGTATATCTTTGGTTATTTAATATCCATTTCAAGTATGAGTCTTAAAACTTTTACTTCAATTATTTTTATAAGGATTATCCTTATGGGAATATTATTTAAATAATAATATTCAGATATTTTCTAATATATCGGGACTGATTTATTTCATTAAATCAGCATTACTCCAAACATTCTTAAAAATGTTTTTGAGTCTTCAAAATGATTTTTAAAAGTTAGAGCGGATCCCAAAACTCATTTTTATATTTAAGATCTTCCTTTCAAAGGGGATTTAAATACTCGCTCAAAACCTGAGGGATCCGGCTCTATGGTGTATTTTATATTCGCAACATGGTTGTTGTTTTGAGACAACAATTTGATTACTTGCCCAATGTTCGGGAAGTAAGTCCATCTGATTGAGTCGGCATAAGCGACAGGCCGGAGTACGGTCTATGAAGGTGTAAGAGGCCGGGTGACGGTCCATCCATGCGTGAGTGGCCGGGTAACGGTCTAGCGCGAGGCCCGAATGCGGCCAGGGTGATGACTGGCGAGGAATTCATCCATCTACAGTAGAAAAGGTTACTTATTGGTATCTTTGCCTGATCAGCAAGATATCGGGTTTATGCCAAAATTCTTTTCCTTCCAAATTCATTGGATATTGCAACTCTGTTCATATTTTACATGACAGAGGTTTTCAGGAAATGTATGGGAGATATATATGAATATATATATATATATCGGGACTTAATGAAGTATCTCGTAACTTCATTTCATTCAATGATATTTCAAAGATTGAATCTTTTCAAGTCTTATCTTGTAGTCTCATCAGTGTGATGAACTTTTGAAACTAATTATAACTTGAACGGTGGTAGTTCAAGAAGTATTCAGAAAAGATATAAGTATATTGGAGTATCTTGTAACTTCATCTTTTAAACTTATATCTAGTAAATGATTATCTTATGCATATCAAAGATTTTCAGAAAAACATTGAGACAAGGTTAGATGTAACACCCCCAGATCCGGGGTCGGGGATCCGGGTCGTCACGGTCTTTCTCTCCACAATATCACTTCACTTATTTAATAATAATAACCTTATGCTGTGACCCCACACTAACACACACCACAACCCGTTATAGTCTCAGAGATGAAATTTAAATAAGTACAAGTCTTTGAATCCACAATTTAAAAGTTATTACAACCCAAAATGATTACTTGATAAATTTACAGTTAATTGCCATTATCTGCCACAGGTTATAATTATACATAATTTGATTCTCAAAATAGAATGCCTGATCTACCAATGGATCTACCTCTGCAGCTATAGCAGCCACAACATCATCAGGAAGACGCGGGACGCTTCCCACGCGCTTGCGCTGGGTCTGCTGGAGTCTGGCCATCTTTCCTAACTGTTGTTGTGTGATGAAGAAATAAAGCAAGAGTGAGCCTTACAGCTCGCAAGATAATATATAGTGATAACAATAATATAAGTATCTAAATGGATACTTACTAGAATCTTTTATCATGAGTAAGATAATTACTTACTAGATATAAGTAAAAACAAGGGATGAAGTTACCAAATACTTCACTATACTTATATCATTTATAAAGCTACTTGAACTACCACTGTTCAAAGTATAATAAAATTCACGAGGTCATCCCATAGATGAGACCACAAATAAAACTTGAAAATATTTGATCTTTGAAATATTTTGAAAAGAAATGAAGTTACGAGATACTTCATTCAATGGATACACCAATAAAAATGTTTGACCCTGTCAATGCTTCGGCAACCACCCATTAGTAGCCTTTCGATCGAAATGCTACGGGTAGTGTTGCAGAATTATCCAAATGGATGATGAACTCATTACGGGAGTTTGCCGCGCCAGGAAGACCACTTACGATGATCAGTCGTAGTAGTACAACCCCACCATTTTCTACATGTAGAGGAGAACCTGTCGGATTTACTTGTCAACCGAACACTGAACTCCTAAGGAATGGACCGCCTTAGCGGAACTTCCAGGCCATTTGGGCCAATATAATAAGGCTGGGCCGGCGCCACTCGACCACTTACGCCACTCCTAGTTCAGATGAAATCCATGACTCTGAAACGTAAAGCTCGTTCCCCCTTTCCCCAAGTAGAACTTGTTGATACGGCTCCACCAAGAAGTCGTATCTAGTTGGAAAGGAAAACTCACCGATATTTCCCAGGCAATGCCTGTTAATGGATTAACTTGTTCCAAGAATTTTACTTCCCGAGTGTTGGGTAAGTAATCAATTCATTTAACAAAACAGCAACCTTGTTGCGAATATAAAACACACCACAGAGCCGGATCCCTCAGGTTTTGAGCGAGTATTTAAATCCCCTTAAAAGGAAGATCTTAAATATAAAAATGAGTTTTGGGATCCGCTCTATCTTTTAAAAATCATTTTAAAGACTCGAAAACACTTTATAGAGTGTTTGGAGTAAAGCTGATTTAATGAAGTAAATCAGTCCCCAGAATATTTAGAAAATGACTGAATATTATTATTTAAATAATATTCCCATAAAGAATAATCTTTATAAAAATAATTGAAGTAGAAGTATTAAAACTTATACTTGAGACGAGTATTAAATAACCAAAGATATACTTATATGAAAGTACTATCTTTATTTGAATAATCGAAAATAAGTTTGATTATTTACACCTTATTCTTTAATTAAATAAAGAACAAATCTCAGCAAATAATCGGAGTCATAGATCCTCAAATGAATATTCAAAAATATTCATTAAATAATATAAACTGAGTCATAAGCCCTCGAATGAATATTCAAATAATATTCAGATAATAAAATAAAAGGAGTCATAAGTCCTCGGAGGAATATTCAAGTAATATTCATTAAATAAAATAAAGTGAGTCATACATCCTCAATTGAATATTCAAATAATATTCATTTAATATAAAGGAGTCATACGCCTTCGAATAATATTCGAAATAATATTCAATAATAAAATAAAGTTAAAGTTATCGAATAAACCTTATTCGATTAATAGTTTTGAAAACTATGACCATATATATATATAAGTATAAATATATATATATATATATATTTATATCCATATATACAAAATCTACTCGGGATCCTCGACTCCCGGTTTTAGAAAATATTTTCACCTTTGGGTCCCTGTACTAAGGGTATATGCAAATTACCGCTATCCTCTAGCATAGGTATTATCAACTGAATCAACAGATATATATATGGAAAGAATGCGAAACAGGCATGCATATATATATACCATAGCAGCATGCTTCAATATATAACAACATTTGCTAATTAACCAACATGCATCTATCGCAAGATAATGCAAATACATATATTCATCACCACAACAGTTATAACGGGTAGAAAACTTGCCTGAGCGACTTGGGGTGATAAAAGGCTCGGGACGAGTCTGGTAACCTATAAACAACAAGTAAGTTGGAATTAAACCAAAGTCACTTGTAAATCTATACTTTAACTAACTTAGACTATAACGCTTGTTTTGCGCTTACTGATTTGCTTAAGTCACCCGGGTACCCTCGGCTCCACCATTTTTAATAATCTAACCTTTACGAGTTTTAAGGCGATTCCTTCGCGAGTGTCTTACCAACTGCCTAACACACTTACCATTAATGTTTCATACATTAATTAACCCTTTTCGGTCTTTAACCTATGTTTCAAAGTAAGGCGAGGGGAAAAGTTTCGTTCGCGAAACGCCGTTACTTGAAACGGTCGTTTCTCCTAAACTGTGCATCGAAATAGAACGAACTACATATCAAAACGAAGCTCATAACATGAGATATCTAAACATGGAAGTGGTCATAATCTAGCAGGGGGTTCTCGGGTCCTAATGTTATGCACAAAAACAGTCTAAAGAAAATCGGACGTTACGACGGCTATATTTACGCGATTTCCCAATTTTAAACCATTCAAAACCAACCCAATTCAACCTCAAATCCAACATACAACCAACATCCATCCTTATCACATCATAACAACCCCAACCAATTCAATTTTAACATTCATACTTATGCCTAAGCTTAACTTTAACCATTCTTAAGTTCTTTTAATCAAAACAACAACATTTACCATTCCAATTCAATACCATTTCAAATCTCAAACTCTAAATCACAACATCAAGCTACAATATCACCCTACTAATCAAAATCATCTTATAATACATAGGAATCTAGGGTTTGGAGATGATATACCTTCCTTGAAGTGGTGGGAGGAGCTAGGAAGCCTTAAGAAGCTTTGAGAAGTCTTAGGAATGCTTGGATCTTCAAGGAAAACAAGAAAAAATTCAAGTTAAAAACTTGAAAACACTATTCATAGTCTTCTTCTTTGATTAGATGAAGAAGATGGAGAAGGAATTGATGGCTTAAACTCATGATATAGCCCTAACTAAGCATGAAGATGATTAGGGAATTAACTCACCAATTTAGGAAGCTTGGATCTTTGATTTTGAATTTCTTGCTCTTTTGAATAGTAAAAAGCCGAGAGCTCTTCAAGAACAAGCCTTGGTTCTTTTTGATTTTGATGAAAAAATGATTTTTCTTGGCTTGGTTGATTTGTTTTTGTGTTTGATTTAGTCAATTACCTTGTTGCCCTTGAATTTGTGTGGTTAAAAAGCCACCACACCTCCTTCCTTCCCATGTCATGCTTGTGTCATCCTCATGATGTCATCCTCCCCTCCTTGTCCTCTTTCTATTGGATGGATGACATCATCCCCACTAATCCCTTTGATTAACTTTCTAATTGTTTTCCTAATGACCGCTGATCTGTTATACGGTTCGCTTAACTTTCGTTTTCGTTTATCGTTTGAAGGATCATACCCGGGATCTTATTACTTAGGTTCCCTTAACCTTTCTCAATACATTATATTCCTTTTTATGATCCTCTATTATAATCCTTTAATTTAAATCCTTTTTATCCTGTTACCTTATACTCAATTCTCTCCGTATCTAGTGGATTTCCGGGAAAAATCCAAGTGTTCAGAAATTGGATTCCGACGATCTTTACATACACTTATATACCACATAGAGTACTAATAATATCCCAGAATATCCATAACAGAACCCCTACATAGTGTGGCATGAAAAGTTTTCTTATTCAGCTAAAACACTATTCACAAGGGTTACAAAAAGTTGAAAATTTTGGGGGTTATTACAGTCTCCCCTCCTTAAAAGGATTCCGTCCCGGAATCAGATAGAAATGAATAGGGATACCTTCTTAGTATTGCACTTTCTAACTCTCAAGTCAATTTTCCCACATTGTGGTTCTACCATCAAACTATTACTAGTTTGATAACCCTTCTCCTAAGCACTCGTTCCTTCTTAATCTATACCCTTCCTGGTTGCTCCATATAGGTTACGTCTGGTTGCATGTCTATGCGCTCATATGCCCCTATTTGTCTAGCATCCGAATTACACTTCCTTATCATTGGTACGTGGAACACGTTATGAACTTACTACATGTTCGGGGGTTAGGGCTAGCTCATATGCTAACTTCCCAAATGTCTTAATATATCCAAGGGTCCAACAAATTGTAGACTTAGCTTTCCTTTCTTTCCGAACCTCATCAATCCTTTCCAAGGGTTTCCAAGGGAATACCTATAACATTACTAGGCCCTCTATTTCATACTCTTTGCCCTTTTTGAGTCAAATCAGCATACCTCTTATGTCCATCTGGGGTTACTACCATCCGTCCTCTGATTAGATCTATTATATCCCTGGTCCTTTGGACTACTGCGGGTCCGAGCATCTTGCGCTCTACAACTTCATCCTAACATAAGGGAGATCGACAGTGTCTTCCCTCAAGGATCTCATAAGGCGACATCTCGATAATGACATATGATCTATTGTCGTAAGATAACTTAATCCGTGTTAAGTGATCATTCCAAATTCTTTCAAGTCTATTACACAGACTCTCATCATAGCTTCTAACATTATAGC
Organism: Apium graveolens; assembly: GCF_009905375.1. Classification (NCBI taxonomy): domain Eukaryota; kingdom Viridiplantae; phylum Streptophyta; class Magnoliopsida; order Apiales; family Apiaceae; genus Apium; species Apium graveolens. Next base: position 53,410,811 of record NC_133651.1, read on the forward strand.
TTTTGCTTCTCAATACCCATTCTTTTCCAGTTCGTAATCGCTATCACCTTCCGTTCCTAATATTATACTGGTTATACTTTTGCTTGTTAGCGTTCTATAACCTTTTAATAACCACGTCAACCTTAGTATCACGAATGTGTTTCCAATCCGCATACTACCACCACTTTATTACTCCTTTTTCAGTTGTTTCTATTTTCCAAAATTTGATCAATCAAATAGAAGTAAAGGAATTTGTTGAGAGATCACTATGATCATGAACACTTGTTATATCGCATAGTTAGTACAGAAGGTGGCCAGCCTTTAGTACTTGACAAGCAACTAAATAATAGATGGTATCCTACTAGGCTTCTATCATAAAGATAGATAGTCATTCGGCAATACCTCCCCTTCTGGAAGGGTTGTTCTTCTCAGCTTACTTGAAATGAAAAGAAGAGAAAAGAACGAACTGAAGAGAATTGTATATATGTAAAAAAAAATATTGCCATAAAATATCTGGCTTGGAATCTACCTCTGAACTATAGAGGTTTGTCATAGGAGAACAAAACATATATGTATTTATATCAACATCAAGTATTATAGCATCGTATTTCACATGCCTAAATATTTGCTATTCCGTCCATCATTCTATGGACCCACGCTCTTCCTCGAGCTTATACACAATCACCTTTGAAACTCCCTCGATTTCGAAAATCGAACCTGGGATCTCATTCTAGACATCATCATTACTAGAGTTCTATGCTTGCACCGCAACCTTCCTCGTATAATAATACGACTCTTTATTGATAAGAAAGAATAAATATACAATAGGTAGATACTCTACTTAATTAGTCTATCAATGATAACTTATACACTACCACGACCCGATTAGTGGTACTCAATCTCAACACCCATTCCAATACAACTCTCACGGTTGTAATCAGCTCAATACTCGCATAATCATTGCTGCCTTACCATGGTCCACCACTGACCTACTGTAGTCATTCATTTTCCATGAAGTCTTAATAGCTAACCATACGGAGTCCATACATGTCGTATCAAATCCTTCTAAGGAGGTAACATAATCACCATTCATGATTCATGGAGTACACTCCTGATTCTGACATACATACATGACATGAAGCAGATAAAATTTGCAAAAGAGTTTCGCTCAAAGCAACGATAGCAGGTTAATACCATTCTTAATCATATGCCTTCAATAGAAGACTTAACTCAAAGGTTTGTTTAGTCCTTTTTGAAATATGGTCCTGGCTTATCTCAAGATAGTATCTTCTGAGATAGATAGCCCGCTCATGGCGATTACACGAATTAAACCTTTACCAACTACTATTACGGTTGGGTATTGCACAGTCATCAGAAGGAATGACAATCTTCCAACCCAAAATACAACCATCCCAGCTTTAACCATCATCACTGTATCCCTCTCGCACGAGCGCCTATAATTATCCTCTTACATTTAAACTGTCGGCCACCTCTTTGGCCTTTCCTGATAGTAATATTTCCTTACAATCAATGTCGTCTTAACCACTTTCACAAATTTTCTACCCTATTTCCGATCACTGCTTGAGTGAAGATGTTTTCCTTAAAATCAGATGGGTAATAAAAAATAATATCACCATTTTTCCATAAGTTATTGCCTCAGTCTTTAGAGGCTAATCACTGTCAAGACTGACTCTCAATCATACTTAGAACATCTTTTATCTTAAGTACTAATTGCCCTGAACAATTTCGACCATTACTGGTTCGATCCATACTTTCTCGTGGTTTAACACGTGCCCCACTTGGCAACATTATAGTTATGTCATATTTCCTTTATCAACATTTCTATTTTTGAGAATTTTGAATATTACCTTTCTCCTTGTAAAACCTCTAAGGTTATCCTTGAATCGTTCCTCCTGTATTCCCTAGATACAGGGCATATCAAGATACCATTTATTAATACCAGAATCATTGTCTATATACTTCTGAAAAATTTCTCCACTGATTCTTAAAGGTTGTTATTACCTTAATCCTTCCCAATTCATACTGTCAAAACTCATACTATCCCTATTAAGGGTGAAATGCCAACCTTTATGCATTCCCCTAGGATTCGTTTTAAGTTACCGATATTCTATCCTTAATTCCACCTTTAAAAAGGTACAAGCATCCTTCCATGGATAAATAAAGTCATATATCCCTGATAAGGGTATCTTATTCAATCATTTCCACCTCGATAGTCTATACCGAATTTCACAATAGCATTCTTATTCAAGTTAAGGTCAATCCACATGGCCTCCAAAAGATAAAAATGGTTATCCGCTTTTCTTTCCTGATTTGGTAATGATCACATGGATGATCTGGAAGATATTGGTCGTGTTCAACGTGAACTTCTTCTTAATAAATCCTTATTTACTTTTGTTGTTTATCTCAACAGTCATCTCAATGTTGGGATATCTTTCATACCTGGCGTCTCCCTTCCTGGGTATCAAGCCACCGGTCTTACACTTCACATTCTTGAAGGTCACTTCCTTCATCCAATTTTCCTAATTTCTTACTTCCTTGTCTCCTCAGTCTATCCGCGTCTCAATATTTATCCTTCGAACTATCTCAAGGTTTCCTCAAATCCTCCCAACTTATAGGGGATAAAATATATTTATCTCTTATGCCTTCAACCATCAATTTAACTCATGGTGAATCACCCTCATCCTGAAGATTACATACTTTTCTATTTCTATTGCTACGAGTCTTTAGGGTTTCCTCATACCCAACTTCCTTATCATTCCTCAAACTCTATTGCCTTTATATTTCTTTCCACTTCAGTTTCTTTTTTTATTTTCCTTTCTCTTATCATTATTTCATGAACCAACACAACATAAGCATTGATTTCAAATATCCCGTCATTCTGGATTCGCGTCCTCAGAACGAATCTTGATAACTTTTACAACTTAGATTCATAATTCATCATACTCATCCGCTTTTGTTCTAGCTCCAAAGCTTTTACACTATCTCCATAACCTTGGGAATTAATTTCCCGAAAACAATTGACTGAACTTAAACCAGTTTATTCTAACCTCTAGCTCCGTGCCTTTCTTGGTCTTTCACCAGCAGGTGGCCTCTCTCTTAGGAGGAGGGTAAGTGACAAAAACAGTCTTTTGAGATTCGTCAATCATTTAGAATCTCAATGATTCTTATATTTCCTTTATCCAGGCTCTTGCCTCGACTGGGTCAACCTGTTCCTTGGAACTCTGAGAGCTTAGAGACTTACAGGTCCTGAAAGAATTTCCTATCGCATTGTTTCCTCAAGGTGGTGGTTGGGGATAATAGTCTAAGTTCTGTCTAGACAGGTCCATGAATTGCCGTATAGGAATACCGTCTCGGGTCTCCTTTCCTTACTCGACTTTCTGTTTCCTTAGTATGAAATGTTTCATCCTACTCCCCATAATTGGGGTCATCTTTTAATTTAAAATCCTCATTTTCCACTCCATTATGTCATGGGTTCCTTCTATCTTGATGGCGACCTCCCTGACTATCACGTTCAGGGTTTGCCCTTAATCTTATTCCTTGAACTATGACTTTCATCTAAGATCTCATCTTTAAGCTCTTGAACATTTGGAACCCAAATTCTATAGGAATACCTCATTATTCCCTTATCATCTTTCTCTGGCACCGTATGCTCTTTTCCAATAATTCGGTCTCTATTGCAATCTCAAACAGCATTTCGGTACCGGCTCCGGTTACCTTCACTTCTATTTCCATTTTCTCAAAATCTCTTATAAACTCTCTCAAAGACATTATCATCTTGAGTCTCTCTTTTTTACTAAGGGCATCAGCCACCACATTGGCTTTCCCCCGAATGATAAAGAATCTCATAATCGTAATCCTTGATTAGCTCTAACCACCTTCTCTGGCGCATGTTGAGCTCTTTCTACGCGAAAATGCACTAGAGCACTTATGGCTTGTGTAAATCTCGCACTTCTCTCCATACAAGTAGTGCCTCCAATCTTTAGGGTAAAACTATTGCCATGAGCCTAAGCTCATGGGCGGGGATATCGAATTTCATATTACCTTAATTGTCTTGACATGTACGCGATTACCTTACCGTGCTGCATAAGGCCCTTGTGCGAAGCGTCACTACACTTCACAAAATCTCCTTTTCCATCCGGCAACGCCAGCATAGGGGCCATCACCAACCTCTGCTTCAGTTCTTGAAAGCTGTTCTCGCATTTCTCTGTCCATTCGAACTTCTCAGTCTTACAAGTAAGCCGCGTTAAAGGGCTACTATCTTTACAAACTTGAACGAACCTCCGGTAGTGACCGGCCAATCCTACCTCTGGTAGTCGACCTAACCATGGTCATCAATTCATCAGTGGTCCTTTATCCAATCTTGTCAGGATTCTCCATGGGATCCTCCTCAACAACTATCCCTTCTAGGACAACATCCTCAACCGCTACATCCTCAATATCAACATCATCCGGTCCTGCATTAGGACACTCTATCGGATCCACAATCCGATCTCCAATTAGTAATAAACATCATCGCGCTGTTGCTCCTCAACCTCAGGGTTCGGAGTCCCGCTACCATCTACGATAACGAACTACGCTTCTATCACGATATTTATAAGGGTTCCCATAAGGGTTTTAACTATCAGTGCTACGTTAGGTAGCCCGACTATGAACTTGGCAAGAGTTCTTATTATCTTAGTGAACTTATTATCTTAACGTCCCATCATCTCTGAGGTTTATAACGCTTAGCTCTGATACCATTTCTGTAACACCCCCAGATCCGGGGTCGGGGATCCGGGTCGTCATGGTCTTTCTCTCCACAATATCACTTCACTTAATTAATAATAATAACCTTATGCTGTGACCCCACACTAACACACACCACAACCCGTTATAGTCTCAGAAATGAAATTTAAATAAGTACAAGTCTTTGAATCCACAATTTAAAAGTTATTACAACCCAAAATGATTACTTGATAAATTTACAGTTATTTGCCATTATCTGCCACAAGTTATAATTATACATAATTTGATTCTCAAAATAGAATGCCTGATCTACCAATGGATCTACCTCTGCAGCTATAGCAGCCACAACATCATCGGGAAGACGCGGGACGCTTCCCACGCGCTTGCGCTGGGTCTGCTGGAGTCTGGCCATCTTTCCTAACTGTTGTTGTGTGATGAAGAAATAAAGCAAGAGTGAGCCTTACAGCTCACAAGATAATATATAGTGATAACAATAATATAAGTATCTAAATGGATACTTACTACAATCTTTTATCATGAGTAAGATAATTACTTACTAGATATAAGTAAAAACAAGGGATGAAGTTACCAAATACTTCACTATACTTATATCATTTATAAAGCTACTTGAACTACCACTGTTCAAAGTATAATAAAATTCACGAGGTCATCCCATAGATGAGACCACAAATAAAACTTGAAAATATTTGATCTTTGAAATATTTTGAAAAGAAATGAAGTTACGAGATACTTCATTCAATGGATACACCAATAAAAATGTTTGACCCTGTCAATGCTTCGGCAACCACCCATTAGTAGCCTTTCGATCGAAATGCTACGGGTAGTGTTGCAGAATTATCCAAATGGATGATGAACTCATTACGGGAGTTTGCCGTGCCAGAAAGACCACTTACGATGATCAGTCGTAGTAGTACAACCCCACCATTTTCTACATGTAGAGGAGAACCTGTCGGATTTACTTGTCAACCGAACACTGAACTCCTAAGGAATGGACCGCCTTAGCGGAACTTCCAGGCCATTTGGGCCAATATAATAAGGCTGGGCCGGCGCCACTCGACCACTTACGCCACTCCTAGTTCAGATGAAATCCATGACTCTGAAACGTAAAGCTCGTTCCCCCTTTCCCCAAGTAGAACTTGTTGATACGGCTCCACCAAGAAGTCGTATCTAGTTGGAAAGGAAAACTCACCGATATTTCCCAGGCAATGCCTGTTAATGGATTAACTTGTTCCAAGAATTTTACTTCCCGAGTGTTGGGTAAGTAATCAATTCATTTAACAAAACAGCAACCTTGTTGCGAATATAAAACACACCACAGAGCCGGATCCCTCAGGTTTTGAGCGAGTATTTAAATCCCCTTAAAAGGAAGATCTTAAATATAAAAATGAGTTTTGGGATCCGCTCTATCTTTTAAAAATCATTTTAAAGACTCGAAAACACTTTATAGAGTGTTTGGAGTAAAGCTGATTTAATGAAGTAAATCAGTCCCCAGAATATTTAGAAAATGACTGAATATTATTATTTAAATAATATTCCCATAAAGAATAATCTTTATAAAAATAATTGAAGTAGAAGTATTAAAACTTATACTTGAGACGAGTATTAAATAACCAAAGATATACTTATATGAAAGTACTATCTTTATTTGAATAATCGAAAATAAGTTTGATTATTTACACCTTATTCTTTAATTAAATAAAGAACAAATCTCAGCAAATAATCGGAGTCATAGATCCTCAAATGAATATTCAAAAATATTCATTAAATAATATAAACTGAGTCATAAGCCCTCGAATGAATATTCAAATAATATTCAGATAATAAAATAAAAGGAGTCATAAGTCCTCGGAGGAATATTCAAGTAATATTTATTAAATAAAATAAAGTGAGTCATACATCCTCAATTGAATATTCAAATAATATTCATTTAATATAAAGGAGTCATACGCCTTCGAATAATATTCGAAATAATATTCAATAATAAAATAAAGTTAAAGTTATCGAATAAACCTTATTCGATTAATAGTTTTGAAAACTATGACCATATATATATATATATATATAAGTATAAATATATATATATATATATATTTATATCCATATATACAAAATCTACTCGGGATCCTCGACTCCCGGTTTTAGAAAATATTTTCACCTTTGGGTCCCTGTACTAAGGGTATATGCAAATTACCGCTATCCTCTAGCATAGGTATTATCAACTGAATCAACAGATATATATATGGAAAGAATGCGAAACAGGCATGCATATATATATACCATAGCAGCATGCTTCAATATATAACAACATTTTCTAATTAACCAACATGCATCTATCGCAAGATAATGCAAATACATATATTCATCACCACAACAGTTATAACGGGTAGAAAACTTGCCTGAGCGACTTGGGGTGATAAAAGGCTCGGGACGAGTCTGGTAACCTATAAACAACAAGTAAGTTGGAATTAAACCAAAGTCACTTGTAAATCTATACTTTAACTAACTTAGACTATAACGCTTGTTTTGCGCTTACTGATTTGCTTAAGTCACCCGGGTACCCTCGGCTCCACCATTTTTAATAATCTAACCTTTACGAGTTTTAAGGCGATTCCTTCGCGAGTGTCTTACCAACTGCCTAACACACTTACCATTAATGTTTCATACATTAATTAACCTTTTTCGGTCTTTAACCTATGTTTCAAAGTAAGGCGAGGGGAAAAGTTTCGTTCGCGAAACTCCGTTACTTGAAATGGTCGTTTCTCCTAAACCGTGCATCGGAATAGAACGAACTACATATCAAAACGAAGCTCATAACATGAGCTATCTAAAAATGGCAGTGGTCATAATCTAGCAGGGGGTTCTCGGGTCCTAATGTTATGCACAAAAACAGTCTAAAGAAAATCGGACGTTACGACGGCTATGTTTACGCGATTTCCCAATTTTAAACCATTCAAAACCAACCCAATTCAACCTCAAATCCAACATACAACCAACATCCATCCTTATCACATCATAACAACCCCAACCAATTCAATTTTAACATTCATACTTATGCCTAAGCTTAACTTTAACCATTCTTAAGTTCTTTTAATCAAAACAACAACATTTACCATTCCAATTCAATACCATTTCAAATCCCAAACTCTAAATCACAACATCAAGCTACAATATCACCTTACTAATCAAAATCATCTTATAATACATAGGAATCTAGGGTTTGGAGATGATATACCTTCCTTGAAGTGGTGGGAGGAGCTAGGAAGCCTTAAGACGCTTTGAGAAGTCTTAGGAATGCTTGGATCTTCAAGGAAAACAAGAAAAACTTCAAATTAAAAACTTGAAAACACTATTCATAGTCTTCTTCTTTGATTAGATGAAGAAGATGGAGAAGGAATTGATGGCTTAAACTCATGATATAGCCCTAACTAAGCATGAAGATGATTAGGGAATTAACTCACCAATTTAGGAAGCTTGGATCTTTGATTTTGAATTTCTTGCTCTTTTGAATAGTAAAAAGCCGAGAGCTCTTCAAGAACAAGCCTTGGTTATTTTTGATTTTGATGAAAAAATGATTTTGCTTGGCTTGGTTGATTTGTTTTTGTGTTTGATTTAGTCAATTACCTTGTTGCCCTTGAATTTATGTGGTTAAAAAGCCACCACACCTCCTTCCTTCCCATGTCATGCTTGTGTCATCCTCATGATATCATCCTCCCCTCCTTGTCCTCTTTCTATTGGTTGGATGACATCATCCCCACTAATCCCTTTGATTAACTTCCTAATTGTTTGCCTAATGACCGCTGATCTGTTATACGGTTTGCTTAACTTTCGTTTTCGTTTATCGTTTGAAGGATCATACCCGGGATCTTATTACTTAGGTTCCCTTAACCTTTCTCAATATATTATATTCCTTTTTATGATCCTCTATTATAATCCTTTAATTTAAATCCTTTTTATCCTGTTACCTTATACTCAATTCTCTCCGTATCTAGTGGATTTCCGGGAAAAATCCAAGTGTTCGGAAATTGGATTCCGACGATCTTTACATACACTTATATACCACATAGAGTACTAATAATATCCCAGAATATCCATAACAGAACCCCTACATAGTGTGGCATTAAAAGTTTTCTTATTCAGCTAAAACACTATTCACAAGGGTTACAAAAAGTTGAAAATTTTGGGGGTTATTACATTAGATATATAAGATCACCTTGCAGCGATATTTTTATACAGTTATAAACTGGAACTCTGTGTATATTATACATGTCAGAGGATTTCAAAGGTTGTGAAAAGTATATATGTATGTATATACTGAATATTTTGCGACTTGGTCGCGTTAAGATATCAGCTTGGTTCATTTCTTCTTGACCAAGACTTTCATGAGTACGATGAGAATGCTCATATATTGTTAATTATTATACATATTATTTCGGTGGGCTTGTTGCTCACCCTTGCTTTCTTCCTTTATCACACAACAACAGATAGAAAAGATGAACAGGACCAAGCTTCCAATTCGCAAGCGGTTAGGAGATGTTCCGCAGTTTTCTGGAAGCGTTGATGTCGTTGTAGCTGAGGTAGAAATTACCAATAGGCTAGACTTTCAACTTCTGATGTACCAGACTTATGTATCTATATGAATTGTAATAATGGCAAAGAAATGTAAATTTATTCAGAAACCCTTTTAAGGTGTAACGGTTTATAATTGTGGAATAAAATGACTTGTGTTATTTTTGGTATTCATCTCTGAGACTATAACTTGTGGTGTGTGTGTGTATATTATGGGGTCACAGTACTCAGTAACTGGTTGACTATTAAGATTAAGTATTGATAAGGGAAATGGAACTCGTGACAACCCGAATCCCCGACCCCGGATTTGGGGGTGTTACAGAAATGGTATCAGAGCTAAGCGTTATAAACCTCAGAGATGATGTGGCGTTATGATAATAAGTTGACTAAGATAATAAGAACTTTTGCCAAGTTCATAGTCGGACTACTTAAAGTAGCACTGACAGTTAAAACCCTTACGGGAACCCTTATAAATATCGTGATAGTAACATAGTTCGTTCTCGTATAGGGCAGCGGGGCACCGAACCCTGAGGTTCAGGAGCATCAGCATGAGGATGTTTTATTACATGTTGGAGATCAAATTGTGAATCCGATAGAGTACCCTAACGAGGGACCGGATGAGATTCATATTGAGAATGTTGCGGTTGAGGATGTTATCCCAGAAGGGATAGTTGCTGGGGAGGATCTCGTGGAGGATCCTGATGAGAATGAAGAGAGGACCACTGAGGAATTGATGACCGTAGTCAGGGCGACTACCAGAGCAAGAATGGACGCGAGGGTGGCACTAGAGGATGAAGAGTTACCAAGGGCACAAAGGTTAATGAGGGTAGAAGGAGTGGGGCCTTCCACGGCACCAATTATACCAGTATCAGACCCTCTTCCAGAGGTTCCTAAAGATATCCATGAGGTTCCACCAATTCCTGTTCCCTCCCCTGTACAGAGCCCAGCACCTACTGAGGAAATGCCACCTTTATCTCCTGCACCATTGTCACCTGATACCGTGCTTGGTTATCCATTTGGATCCCCTGGGCCTGCACCACCTGCACCCCATGGACTGCTAGATGCTACCACTCAGGCTTCTCTTATCGCCGATTATTATATGACTTTGGGTGGCCTGTCTGAGGCCCGTAATGTTAGGAGTGATATGTTGGATCGACTTACTGCACCGAGGATTGAGGGCGGGGTACTTCTGGCAGGATTAGCTTATAGCATGGAAAGGATTGAGGCTACCACCCGTGTTACAGCTAGAGGCCATCTTGAGGGTCAGATTAATCCAGCTCTACTTGCAACTATCTTAGACCTCATCACCTCTGTGATGGAGCAGGTTAGGGATGTCGTGCGTGCCCGCATTTATTGATCCATGGTAGTGTGCAGAGCTAGAGCGATCAGGCAAGGGTTTCATGTAGCACCGCTTTTGGAGGATTAGCCTAAGTTATGAATGATTAGTTTTAATGATTAGATGATTATCTATGGTAGTACTTTTGGGATAGAAGCGATCAGATCAAATGATGTAATTCTCTTTAATGTGTTCAGTTGTTATACCCTCGAACAAATGGTTATGTATATATTCGTTAATTCCAGTTCAGATCAGTTTGTTTGTGATAAGTTCATATTGTTAATTGCACTATTAACACTTAAGAGAGTGTCATGAAGTTTATAGAACTTGAGAATTCATAATTTGCAATCATGCAAGGACTGAACGAGGGAAAGACTTAAGCAAAGTAAGTAAGACAAATATCCAGAGATTCTCAAAATTTTTCCAAGCATTATGCCCCCACGAGGAATAAGATTGGGGGCAAACCTTGAATGTGATAATCAGGGAGGTCGCAATTAAGATATAAGGAACCCAGAACATAATGAAGTGGAAAACAAGGATTTTAATGTATAAGATAACTCCAAGTGTGGGAGAAGGATGAAACATTTCATACTAAGGAAACAGAAGGTCGCGTAAGGAAAGGAGACCCGAGTCAGTACTCCTATGTGGCAATTCATGGACCTGTCTAAAAAGAACTTACTCTATTATCCTCAACCACCACCCTGAGGAGACAGTGCGGTGGGAAATTCTTTCAGGACCTTTAAGTCGCTAAGCTCTCAGAATTCCCAGGAACAAGCGAACCTAGTAAAGGCGAGGGCCTGGATAAAGGAAATATAGGAATCATTTGGGATTCTAAATGAATGATGAAGCACAAAAGACTGTTTTTGTCACTTACCCTCCTAAGAGAGAGACCACCCGCTGGTGAAAGACCAAGAAAGGCACGGAGCCAGAAGATATAATAAACTGATTAAAGTTCAGACAATTATTTTCGGGAAAGTACTTCCCAAGGCTATGGAGGTAGTGTAAAAGCTTTAGAGCCAGAACAAAAGCGGACGAGTATGATGGATTAAGAATCTAAGTTGTAAAGATTCGTTCTGAGGACAAGAATCCCAGAACGACGTGATGTTTGAAGTAAATAATTAGTGGGTTCATGAAATGATTGTAAAAGAAAGGAAAATAAAAAGAAACTAAAGTGGAAAGGAATATAAAGGCGATAGAGTTTGAGGAATGATAAGGGAGTGGGGTGTGAGGAAACCCTAAATAATCATAGTAATAGAAATAGAAAAGTATGTGATCGTCAGGATGAGGATGATTCACTATGAGTTAAAGTTGATGGTTGAAGGCATAAGAGATGTACATATTGTACCCCCTTTAAGTTGGGAGAATTCGAGGAAACCTTGAGATAGTTCGAAGGATAAATAATGAGACGCGGATAGACTGAGGTGACAAGGAAGTAAGAAATTAGGAAAATTGGATGAAGGAAGTGACCTTCAAGAATGTGAAGTGTAAGACCGGTGGCTTGATACCCAGGAAGGGAGACGCCAGGAATGAGAGATATCCCAACATTGAGATGACTGTTGAGATAAACAACAAAAGTAAATACGGAATTATTAAGAAGAAGTTCATGTTGAACACGACCAATATCTTCCAGAACATCCTTGTTATCGTTACCAAATCAAGCAAGAAAAGTAGATAACCGTAGTTATCTTTTGGAGGCCATATTGATTGACCTCATTTTGAATACAGATGTTATTGTGAAATTAGGCATATACTATCGAGGTGGGAAGGATTGAATAAGGCACCCTTATCAAGGATATATGACTTGATTTATCCATGGAAGGATGCATGTACCTTTTTAAAGGTGGAATTAAAGATAGAACATCGGTAACTTAAAATGAATCCTAGGGGAATGTATAAAGGTTGGCATTTCACCCTTAATAGGGATAGTATGAGTTTTGACAGTATGAATTGGAAAGGATTAAGGTAATAACAACCTTTAAGTATCAGTGGAGAAATTTTTCAGAAACATATAGATAATGGTTCTAGTATTAGTAAAGGGTATTTTGATATGCCGTGTATCTAGGGAATATAGGAGGAACGATTCAAGGATAACCTTAGAGGTTTTACAAGGAGAAAGGTAATATTCAAAATTCTCAAGAATGGAAATTTTGATAAAGGAAATATGACGTAATAAAAATAATGCCAAGTGGGGCATATGTTAAACCATGAGAAAGTATAGATTGAACCCAACGAAGGTCAAGAATGGTGAAAACAAGAAGGACCCAAGATAAGAGACGTCCTAAGTACGATCGAGAGTCAGTCGGGACAATGATTAACCTCTAAAGACTGAGGCAATAACTTATGGAAAAATGGTGGTATTTTTTTTTTACTCATCAGATTTTAAGGAAAACATCTTCACACAAGCAGTGATTGGAAATGAGGTAGAAAATTTAGTTGGAGATCGTTCAAACGACATTGATTGTAAGGAAATTTTACTATCAGGAAAGGCCAAAGAGGTGGCCGACACTTTAAGTGTAAGAGAGCAATTATAGGCGCTCGTGCCAGAGGAATACAGTGATGATGGTTGAAGCCGTAAAGGTTGTATTATGGTTTGGAAGATTGACATTCCTTCTGATGACTGTGCAATACCCAACCGTAATAGTAGTTGGTAAAGGTTTAACTCGTGTAATCGCCATGAGCGGGCTATCTATCTCAGAAGGTACTATCTTGAGATAAGCCAGGACCATGTTTCAAAACGGACTAGACGAACCTTTGAGTTAAGTCTTCTATTTAAGGCATATGATTAAGAATGGTATTAACCTGCTATCATTGCTTTGATTGAAACTCTTCTGCAATTTTATCTGCTTCATGTCATGAAAGTACGTCAGAATTTGGAGTGTTCTTCATGAATTATGAATGGTGATTATGTTAACTCCTTAGAAGAATTCTATACGACATGTATGGACTCTGTATGGTTAGATATTAAGATTTCATGGAAAGTGAATGACGATAGTAGGTCAGTGGTGGACCATAGTAATGCAGCAATGATTCTGCGAGTAATGAGCTGATTACAACCGTGAGAGTTGTATTGGAATGGATGTTGAGATTGAGTACCACTAATCGGATCATGTTGACGTATAAGTTATCTTTGATAGAAAAACTAGGTCGATTATTTACCTATTGAATATTTATTCCTTCTTATCAATAGAGAGTCGTATTACTATACGAGGAAGGTTGCAGTGCAAGCATAGAATTCTAGTAACGATGATGTCTAGAATGAGATCCCAGATTCGATTTTCGATATCGAGGGAGTTTCAAAGGTGATTGTGTATAAGCTCGAGGAAGAGCATGGGTCCATAGAATGATGGACGGAATAGCGAAAATATTTAGGCATGTAAAATACGATGCTATAATACTTGATGTTGATATAAATACATATATGTTTTGTTCTCCTATGACAAACCTCTATAGTTCAGAGGTAGATTCCAAGCCAGATATTTTATGGCAATAAATTTTTTTTACGTATATACAATTCTCTTCAGTTCATTCTTTTCTCTTCTTTTCATTTCATGTAAGCTGAGAAAAACAACCCTTCCAGAAGGGGAGGTATTGCTGAATGACTATCTATCTGTGTGATAGAAGCTAGTAGGATACCACATGTTGTTTAATTGCTTTTCAAGTACTAAAGGTTGGCCACCTTTTGTACTAACTATGCAATAGAACAAGTGTTCATGATCATAGTGATCTCTCAACAAATTCCTTTACTTCTATATGATTGATCAAAGTTTGGAAAATAGAACCAGCTAAAAAAGGAGTAGTAAAGTTATGGTGGTATTCGGAATGGAAACACATTCGTGATACTAAGGTTGACGTGGTTATTAAAAGGTTATAGAACGCTAACGAGCAAAAGTATAACCAGTATAATATTAGGAACGGAAGGTAGTAGCGATTACGAACTGGAAAAGAATGGGTATTGAGAAGCAAAAGCTCTAATGCTAAAAGCTATAATAAGAGTTTGTGCAATAGACTTGAAAGAATTTGGAATGATCACTTAACGCGGATTGAGTTTTCTCACGACAATAGATCATATGTCATTATCGAGATGTTGCCTTATGAGATCCTTGAGGGAAGACAATGTCGATCTCCCTTATGTTAGGATGAAGTTGTAGAGCGCAAGATGCTCGGACCCGCAGTAGTCCAAAGGACCAGGGATATAATAGATCTAATCAGAGGACGGCTGGTAGTAACCCAAGATGGACATAAGAGGTATGCTGATTTGACTCGAAAGGACAAAGAGTATGAAATAGGGGATCTAGTAATGTTATAGGTATCCCTTGGAAAGGATTGATGAGGTTCGGAAAGAAAGGAAAGCTAAGTCCACAAATTGTTGGACCCTTGAATATATTAAGACGTATTGGGAAGTTAGCATATGAGCTAGCCCTACCCCCGAACGTGTAGCAAGTCATAACGTGTTTCACGTATCAATATTAAGGAAGTGTAATTCGGATGCCAGATTAATAGGGGCATATGAGCGCATAGACATGCAACCAGACGTAACCTATATGGAGCAACCAGGATGGGTTATAGACTGAAAAAGGAACAAGTGCTTAGGAGAAGGGTTATCAAACTATCCAGAGTTTGATGGAAGAACCACAATATGGGAAAATTTACTTGAGAGTTAGAAAGTGCAATGCTAAGAAAGTATCCCTATTCATTTTCTATCTGATTCCGGGACGGAATCCTTTTAAGGAGGGGAGACTGTAATAACCCCAATTTTTGGAATTTTTTTGAAACCCTTATGAATAGTGATTTTGCTGATTATGCTGAATAAGAAAAACTTTTCATGCCACACTATGTAGGGGTTCTTTTATTGTTATTCTGAGATCTTATTAGTACTCTATATGATATATAAGTGTATGTAAAGATCGTCAGAATCCAAATTCGAACACTTTGATTTTTCCCGGAAATCCACCAGATACCGAAAAAATTGAGTATAAGGTAACAGGATCAAAAGGATTTAAATTCAAGGATTATAAGAGAGGATCATAAGGAATATAATGTATTGAGAAAGGTTAAGGAAACCCAAGTAATAAGATCCCGGGTATGATCCCTCAAACGATAAACGATAAACGAAAACGAAAGTTAAGCGAACGGTATAACAGATCAGCGGTCATTAGCCAAGTAATTAGAAGCTAATCAAAGATGTTAGTGAGGATGATGTCATCAAACCAATAAGAAGAGGACAAGTGTGGGAGGATGACATAAGCATGACAAAAAGGAAGTGTGTTATTGGTTGATTCTTGGCCATGCAAAAGTTACCATGGTTAAAAGTAATAAATCAAAACAAAACAACATCAACCAAGACAAAACAATTCATTTCACCAAAAAACACAAAGTTGACTTCATTCTTCAAGAAAGCTCTCGGCTTTTCTTCTTTTTCAAAGAGGAAAAATTCAAAATCCAAGATCCAAGCCTTGTTAATTAGTGAGGCAATTATCTAAGACTCCTTATGCATAGATATAGCTATCCTATAAGTTTGAGCTTCAAATTCCTTCACAATCTCTTCCTAAAATTCATAGAAGAAGAGGGTGAATAGTGTTTTTCAAGAACTTAACATTTTGTTCTTAAGTTTTTGTTTAGGTTAAGCTTCGGTAAGGACTTTCAAGGGTGATTCCAAGCTAATTAGTTACTCTCACTCACAACGAAGGTATAATCTCTTAACCTAGCTTTGTTATTCGATGTTAAGAGCTTAATATGATTATTATGGTTCATGAGAAGCATGATTCTTGTAGACTTAGAGTGTGGTTGGTTTTGTAATGAGTTGGAGTTGTAATTCTTGGATTAATGATTAATGAACTTAAGTATAGTTTTAATTCATGTTTGAGAATAATATAAATAAGAGAACTTGAGGTGTTGGGGCTGTTGTAGTATGATATGGATGGATTTTGGTTGTATGAATGAATTGTGGTTGATTGGTGGTTGGTTTGGAGTAGAATAAAAATTGGTAATCGCGTAAACATAGCCGTCGTAATGTCCGATTACCCTAGACTGTTTTTGTTCTTAACATTAGGACTTGTGAACTCACTGTTAGGTTTTGACCATTGCCATGATTAGATAGTTCATGTTACGAGCTTCGTTTTGATATGTGGTTCGTTTGAATCCGATGTACGGTTTAGGAGAAACGACCGTTTTAAGTAACGGCGTTCCGCGACCGAACCATTACCCCTCGCCTTACTTTGAAACCTTGGTTAAGGCCCTTAAATGACTAATTGGAGTATGAAACATTTATGTAAAGTGTATTAAGCAGTTGGTAAGGAGCTCGTGAAAGAATCGCCTTAAAACTCTTAATGGTTAATTTATTAAAAATGGTGGAGCCGAGGGTACTCGAATGACTTATGTGATTCGTTAAGCGTATAAGTTACCATAAGTGAACGTTAGGGTTCAATTGGTTAAAATCTAGTTTCTTAAGCGACCGGGGTTTAATTCCGACTTATGTTGTTGTTCATAGGTTATCGGACCCACTCTAAGCTTAAGTCTACCCCGGAACACTCAGACAAGTTTTCTACCCGTTATACTGTTGTTGTGATGTATACATATGTATATGCATTATCTTGTGATAGATGCATGATGGTTAATTAGCAAATTCTTGCGATATATTGGAGCATGTGATATGGTATATATGCATGTCTGTTTTGTAATCTTGATACATATATCTGTTGATTCAGTTGCATAATACATATGCTAGAGATAAGCAGTATTTGCGTATACCCTTAGTATAGGGGACCCCAAGGTGAACATTTTCTAAAACCGGGAGTCGATGTTCCCGAGTATATTATATATATATATATATATTGATATAGTTTTCAAAACTATTAATCGAATAAGGTTTATTCGATAACTTTATTTTATTTAATGAATATTAGTTGAATATTCATTCGAGGACTTATGACTCCGTTTATTTTATTTAATGAATATTATTTTGAATATTCATTCGAGGACTTAAGACTCCGTTTATTTTATTTAATGAATTTTATTTTGAATATTCATTCGAGGACTTAAGACTCCGTTTATTTTAATTAATGAATATTAGTTGAGTATTTATTTGAGGACTTATGACTCCGTTTATTTACTAATTAATATTCTTAATTTTATTAAAGAATAATATTTCGATAATCAAACTTATTTTCGATTATTCAAATAAAGATTATACTTTCGTATAAGTATATCTTTGGTTATTTAATATCCATTTCAAGTATGAGTCTTAAAACTTTTACTTCAATTATTTTTATAAGGATTATCCTTATGGGAATATTATTTAAATAATAATATTCAGATATTTTATAATATATCGGGACTGATTTATTTCATTAAATCAGCATTACTCCAAACATTCTTAAAAATGTTTTCGAGTCTTCAAAATAATTTTTAAAAGTTAGAGCGGATCCCAAAACTCATTTTTATATTTAAGATCTTCATTTCAAAGGGGATTTAAATACTCGCTCAAAACCTGCGGGATCCGGCTCTAGGGATCCGGCTCTATGGTGTATTTTATATTCGCAACGTGGTTGTTGTTTTGAGACAACAATTTGATTACTTGCCCAATGTTCGGGAAGTAAGTCCATCTGATTGAGTCGGCATAAGCGACAGGTCGGGGTACGGTCTATGAAGGTGTAAGAGGCTGGGTGACAGTCCATCCACGCGTGAGTGGCCGGGTAACGGTCTAGCGTGAGGCCCGAATGCGGCCAGGGTGATGACCGGCGAGGAATTCATCCATCTACAGTAGAAAAGGTTACTTATTGGTATCTTTGCCTGATTAGCAAGATATCGGGTTTATGACAAAATTCTTTTCCTTCCAAATTCATTGGATATTGCAACTCTGTTCATACTTTACATGATAGAGGTTTTCAGGAAATGTATGGGAGATATATATGAATATATATATATATATATCGGGACTTAATGTAGTATCTCGTAACTTCATTTCATTCAATGATATTTCAAAGATTGAATCTATTCAAGTCTTATCTTGTAGTCTCATCAGTGTGATGAACTTTTGAAACTAATTATAACTTGAACGGTGGTAGTTCAAGTAGTATTCGGAAAAGATATAAGTATATTGGAGTATCTTGTAACTTCATCTTTTAAACTTATATCTATTAAATGATTATCTTACGCATATAAAAGATTTTCAGAAAAACATTGAGACAAGGTTAGATATATGAGATCACCTTGCAGCGATATTTTTATACAGTTATAAACTGGAAATCTGTGTATATTATACATGTCAGAGGATTTCAAAGGTTGTGAAAAGTATATATGTATGTATATACTGAATATTATGCGACTTGGTCGCGTTAAGATATCAGCTTGGTTCATTTCTTCTTGACCAAGACTTTCATGAGTACGATGAAAATGCTCATATATTGTTAATTATTATACATATTATATCGGTGGGCTTGTTGCTCACCCTTGCTTTCTTCCTTCATCACACAACAACAGATAGAAAAGATGAACAGGACCAAGCTTCCAATTCGCAAGCGGTTAGGAAACGCTCCGCAGTTTTCTGGAAGCGTTGATGCCGCTGTAGCTGAGGTAGAAATTACCAATAGGCTAGACTTTAACTTCTGATGTACCAGACTTATGTATCTATATGAATTGTAATAATGGCAAAGAAATGTAAATTTATTCAGAAACCCTTTTAAGGTGTAACGGTTTATAATTGTGGAATAAAATGACTTGTGTTATTTTTGGTATTCATCTCTGAGACTATAACTTGTGGTGTGTGTGTGTATATTATGGGGTCACAGTACTCAGTAGTTGGTTGACTGTTAAGATTAAGTATTGATAAGGGAAATGGAACTCGTGACAACCCGAATCCCCGACCCCAGATTTGGGGGTGTTATAAGGGCCTCTCTCTATGCAATCCACATAGGCCTCATCTTGAGAAAGTGAATGAAGATGCATCTTTACCTTCCAGTGATGGTAATTATCTTTGTCCAGAAAAGGAATCTTGACTCCAACATCCTTCTTGTTCATCTTGCTGTTTGTTGTGATCTTTAAACTTTTTGTTCTTCAAGAGCTTGCTCTGATACCAATTGTTAGTCCCTAACAATGCAACAAGAATTACAGAAGGGGGGTTGAATGGAATTCTTGAAACTTTTTCTGACTTATAAAATGTTCTAACTTAAAATATATATATATATATATATATGTCAGTGTTTTGATTTACAAAGTGCTGAATGACAAGTTAAATATGAATCAAAACACAAAGTAATAAAAACATAAGTCTTTAAAACTTTCTGGTGGATTTGAATGTATCCACCGGAGATATATATATATATATATATATATATATATATATATATATATATATATATCAAGAGAACTCTGTGAAACTTTGAATAGCTCACAGCTGCTTACAAAATGAGAACAACTAAACTTTACAGAGAAATGCTAAAAGATTCAGCTTACAATTATTTCTCTGAGAAAATACTTGCTTAGTCTTCTTTTTATTCTATTTGCTACTCTTGGTCTATATATCACCAAGATTACACAGTAATAAGACAAGATAATTAAACAAAACCTATCAAGTCTAATACAATGCTGCTTCACTACTCTATTCCAGCATCTTTGAATATCTTCATAATAGCATGGAAATGGCAATGCTTCTTTGTTCTCAAAAATCCAGTTGAATAGGCTTTCACATTTCTTTTGCATATAGTCGACGCATATGACTGTGTTACACTGTCAACAGATGTTTGAATTGATCATTTGTCGGGTATATGATCATCCGTCGGGTTTCCTTGTTGATCATCCTTCGGGTAGCTTTGTTGATCATCCGTGGGGTAGTTATTTGGCACATGACTTCATTTCATTTATACAGAATTACAAGACATCATCTATGTACAATTAATCAACCTATTCTGCATATCTAATTAAAGTCAACATGACTTATATGCTACTACAGAATCTATACAAAGGTATTTGCAGAAATATGCTACATGACTTGTTACATAAGCTACTCACTCGATGGATGTCAAATCATCATTCATCGGGACTGTATTGAGTCATCCATCGGGACTATATTTGCTTATCCGTCGAGTACTACATAATACACTAAGTTGAATCTACTAAGATGTTTTGTTAATGAAATCATCAAGTTCATAACATATTCCCAACACTAACAATTATTTAGCTCTGCTTACACATCAGCAGCTACCATCATATTTTCATGATATTTAGGATTTTCTCCTTCTACGTCCAATTGGTATGCTCTCACAAATCCTGTTAAGGTGTCATACAGGGCTGTCATGCAGGTCTGGAACACAGCAGTGGTAAATTCAACACACACTGGCTTTTCTTTTGAGTATAAGGACCAAAGATATGAAGTTGATGCTGACATTCTGATTCAAGCCTTGAGATTGCCTGCTCTTGATGGTGCTCCTGATACTCATACCAATGAGCAGCTGTTTAATATGCTAAGGACTTCAGGCTATCAAGGAGAAATTACAACCATTGGAAAACTGGTCAGGACCAAACTAAAAAGAGAGTGGAACTTTTTCTTTGACTGCATCAGTAGATGTTTCTTGAATAATACAACTTTTATACTCTTCTATCTACTTCCCTGAGAATTGGGTACTCTCTTCTTAACTCTGGTAATTTTGATTATGGTAATACTATATTACAGTTCATAATTGCTAGGAGAGCAGATGCTTCGGGAGTAATAGGGTATACTAGGTTTTTGCAACTAATTTTCAATTTTCTATGCCCTAATGATATTTTTGATGATGATGAATTACTCCCTATTTTTTAAATTTCTTAGAAAGCAATCACTGATCATATCAAAACGGATGAAAAGAATAAATTTTCAGGACCACCTTTTCTTCCTAGAGAGGTCAGGCAATTTTTGTTAAGAAATAGACCTACTATTTCACAAGTGCCTGCAAATCCTGATGTTGGCACCTCTGTCACAGTTCCCGATGTTAAGACTCAAGAAATCACCCATCTTGTTTCCAACCCAAGCATTTCTTCTTCCAAACAGCAAAGACAACAAGCCTCTAAATTAGCCTCCTCTGCTGTCTCTCAAAAGACATCTGTTGTAATAAAGAAAAGGTTGTTTAAGAAATCTGTCACATCTGGACAAAAAGCTAAACAAGTCTAACTGAGTGAGAGTGAGAAGAAAGAAGACTGCTTTTCAATCAGGAAAAGAAGACTGATCATTCAAGAAGATTCTGAATCAGATGATTATATGCCAATAGGGTCCCTGTCAAAAATCAAGAAGTCCATTGATCAAAATCCTGATGACTTGATTGACACTACTGGAATCAAGGAGCCAACTACTGATGATAGTGCTCTGCTTGATAAGCTTTCAGTAATTGAAGCAACTGCTGAACACAAGAAAACTGCAAAGAGTCAGTTGAAAAGAAGAAGTGAAAAAGTAGTTGGATATATCAAAAAGAAGAAGAAGACTCAGCCTCTTGACAAGAATATGAGTACACAAAAACCTAGGTCTCAAAAGGATTTATTAACTGCAACACATCCAGTCACACAAGAACCATCTTCTCAAAGGGAAGATGCAGACACTGAGGCTGCACAGATCATTGTTAATATTGCTCAGAGTGATCTTCTTGCTAACTCTGTTCAATTACTCCAGGAAAAGAAAACTTATCAGGAGATACTGTCACGGGTGGATGCAATCATTGATGATCATATTTTTGAGAAGAGCACACAAGAACCTTCACCAAGCATTGCTGAAGCAGCTCACATGTCTCAGACTCCACAAGAACCATCAGTTCAAAGTACTGATGCTAGTCTTTCAACTTCTCCTGACAGATCAAATCCTGATGATACAATAGCTCCTACTGAGAATCATCCTTCAACTGGACTAGCTACAATTGATGATCCATTACTAGTTGCTAGTTTGAAAAAGCATCCTGATGTGCTGTTTGTTCCTCCACTTTCATCACTTCCACTTGAGGAATCACCTTTAGGTATTGCTAACTTCTCATATATTCTCATGTTTATATGATTATACATAGTCTCTTATTTGAGGTTACCTCTATTTGTATGAACTCTTCTCAGCCATCTCTTATTTCTTTGCTAAATATGTGATTGAGCATTTCGTGAGACTGTGTGAAAATATCTTTTTTTTTTAAAAAAAGAGCGAAAAATATTGTGAGTGGCAGTCTCTTGTACTGTCAAAAGGAGAGGTAGTTTTGAGACAAGAATCTTATAAGTTTTTCTTTACTTATAAAGTTTCTTCTGTGAGAATAATATTAGTCTTAAAAGTAATATATTGTGTGAGAAGTGATGAGATCACTAGAAAAGAACAGAGAGATTTAGGTGTTACTATGTTTCTGTTTTAGGATCACATCAGCCACAGGCATCTCTTGCAAAGAATCTGGATAAAGGCAAGGCAATTATGCCTGATTCTGCACATTCTTCTGATGGCTTGTCAGACCCTGACAATGATAGTGATAACGATGATCCTGATACTTCTCAGCATAAGTCTGTAACTGATGCATCTAAGAAGTCCAATGTTGGTTTTTCTTCGCACTTCACTGAACATCCTTCTTATTACAATCCTAATGCTGAGTATTTCAGACAGGCAGAACGGGATTATAAATGGAGAATTGCAAATACTTCTATCTCATCTATTATTAGCCTGCAACACATTCATCAGGCCTATGATGAAATTCAAATTCTTGATCTGAAGTTGTATCATAAGGCCTCAACCATTTCTGTTAAAGGAATTCACTCTGAACTTGATGAAATGAAGAAGTCTCATGTTGGTGTCAAAGAGAAAATTGATGGATTTTTGCTTCACACACCTAACTCAGCTGAAATCAAAAGTGTGAAAAATACCATCAAAGATGTTGTTAAATCTCAAGACAGCATGGCCTCTAGACTTTCCTCCTTGGAAGACAAGGTTTCTTCTATAGGTGATAAACTGGATGCTCTGTTTTCTCTTCTTTCAAATACTGATGCCAAAAAGAGGGAGAAGATAATTGATACAAAATGTACACCAGATTCTATTCAGACAAAGGATAAAGATATTGATGATGATGGTGATAAGAATAATCCAGTTACAGATGTTCAAATTGTTTCTACTGCTCAACAACTCCAACTTTCCAAGAAGAATGATTCTTCAGGACAAAGGAAGTCTACTGGTGCTTATAAAGCCAAGCACAAGACTACTGCTAGTGCTCCTGAGGATGATGATATTACAATCTCAAATTTAGCAGAAGCTAAAGGGATGTTCTTTCCTTACAGACATAAGGAAATAGGTGAAGAGATTGTCTTGTACTACAAAGATAAGAAGTTTGAGCAAAAGAATGCTAGGAGTGCTCTTGGATATATAACTGAAGAATTTCCTGATCTAACACCTGAAGAAGCAGTTATGCAACAAAAGGAGTTTTGGCTCAAATTGAAGCTGAAGCTAACACTTCTAAAGGAAGAGGAAAAAGAGTTGGTATACAAGAGCAAGAGGAAGAGGAAGAGGAAGAAGTGGAAGAACTTCTGAATCAAGGCAAGTGACTGCATTCAACTCTACTTTTCTGAATTTTCTATCTAGAGAAGGTTATATTCCTGTACAAGGAAATGAAGAAGATAAAGAAGTTCAGAAGCCAGAAGAGTTGATTATACGAAGGAAGAAAAGATTAGCCACTTACATTGATCAAGATGATACAGCAAATCAGAATGTAAGTCCTGATGCAGACACAAATCCTGAGGCAAAAGCAGATCCTGATGTTGTGAACCTGATAACTGATTTTAACTCTAATGAATAGGTGATCAAAGCACTAAATGAGTCATCTCCTTCTCTAGTAATCACTCCTCATATTTCAGAGGCTGATGAAAAAGAAAAGATTAATAGAAGGGAAGCCGATCAAGCATGCAAAGAATATTTACAGAGAGTTTTAAAATCAAAGAGGGAGCTATGGCATAAAGCAGAAGGGAAGATTGATGATTTGTCTTCAAACTATGTTCCTCTCGGAAAGAAGAATAGAAGATGGAAAAATATCCATGTATTCAATTATTCTAAAGGGTTCAAGCATGTTGAATTTGTGTCAGCTGGGTTAAGAGATTCTATCTCAAAATAGGAAGATGTTGATAAGTCCATCAAGAAGCCTTCTTAGGTGGTATACAATGAAAAACTGAAACTTATCAAATCTCGAACCAGAGGAGGCATTGGTCATTCCAGTATGGAGATTTTGGAATCTGATCTGTTGGATACAGATGCTCTGACAGAAAATCTTGGTGAAAGAATTTCTCCATCACATCTTGAGAAAGTTGAAGCTGTGAAGATTGTTCATAGAAAGATAAATGATAATGATGTCAGAGAAGAAATTCTGTACTTTTTCAGAGATGGTAAAGTAAAAAGCTTTACGTTGCAGCAACTCTCAATGAAGACTGTGACTGAATTGAAATACATTCACTATCTTCTTAGAGTTGACAATAAAGTCACCAGAAACTGGTCTTCTATGATACTTGAAATGATCAGAAGAAGAGTCATGACAAAAGATGATAAATATAATGGTGATTATGTTCCTGAGTACAGAACTTATACTGGTCAAGAAATGCAGATGAAAAAGGGAGCTGCAGTGCTACAAGTTTTTCTCAATAGTCCGCAGTTATCCTTCAGTCCTGATCATGAAGATGTCAGTTTAAGCTTCATGTTGATTGGTGATCTTGAGATAAGCAAAAGCTCAATTTCTAAGTTAAGATCAGCTATCTATCAGCTTGGAGAAGATACTGAAGAGAAGAGATAGTTGAAGAAAAAGCTTGTTAAAGTCCTACGAGACAAGGAGGAAGAAAGATTAAAGAACTTTCTTGGAACAACTGTCAGTTATCTGAAGATACTGAAGTAAGCTTTACTCCTTATATATTTTGTAGATTGGGTTTGGCACCATTAAGAATGGAATTTATGCTTCATTGCATTAAGCATAAATTGGGGGAGATTGTTACATATTAAATTCTCAATGATCAGAAGAAGCTCAGGATCTGGCTGTTCGGATGTCATCAGGATCTGATGTACCGTTAGGATTTGGTATGTCATCAGCATTTGTATGACATCAGTATTTGAAGACAGTTAGCATTAAAGGATTTGTTCTATTCCTTATAATGTGGAGCAAATATCTGTTATGTCTGAGTTATAGGACTTTATCTGTTTAGTTTAAGATATGTATCAGTTTCAGTTAGTTTTTGACAATGCATATCTTAGATTAATCTGTTGTAGCTGTGTAGTATATAAACACAGTTTAGGTCATCACTTAGGGGATATAACACTCGAGGATCATTCGACCTAGCAGCTCTCAAGAACATCAGTATTTCTTGAGAAGATTTTGTAACAGTTTTTATCAAATATATAAAAAGTTGTTATATTTTATTACTTGTTCGAAACATTTATACAATTGTATCCAACCCCCCTTAAATAATAGTATCTTTACTGGGCAATATTTAGTATGACTGTTTACTTAACATGGTATCAAGAGTTAGGTTTTGAGTAATTTGAGTATCAAATTTTGGAATGATCGTGAAAGTTTAGTTGAATCATTAAATAGATAGAGTTACGTTACAACAAAATTTTCTTGAAAATTCGTAGAAAATTTTCTGCCCAAATGAACCAACTTATTTTTACAATTCCCGGAGTTTCAACCGTTGGGTCATCCTGAAATTTTAACCACACCTTCTTTGTATCAGTATCTGAATTTTAAACGGTGGAGATTGTATTTGAAGCTCCAGAAATCGATTTTTTTATTGTTCCAACAAGTTACTGTTTACTTTTAGTTCATTATTTTCATCGTTATTGATCGTGTAATTTGGGTTATTTGATTGATTAGATTTTGTAGTACTCGATTATTAGGATGTTACAATTGTAGTAATTGGTTTATCCGCTTGAGATTTGATATTAATTTTGGATTTGTAATCGGAATTGAAATTGGTTTTTAATCTACTTTCGGATTTGATTTTAGATTGAAATTGGTTATTTTGAATTTGGATTTGATTTCGGGTTTGGTTTCTTGATTGAATTTGGATATAGTTTAAATTTGGGTTGAATTTGGATTCGACTTTGTCTCTGATTTGGTTTGCGTTTAGTTTCAGCAATATCTCGACATGTATGGTCTATCATCAACAGGTCTTTTATCAATTGGTACTTCAAGTTTATTTTCTTCTCTATGGATTCTGGATCCGGGTACATCTAATCACATGTCTCCTCATTGATCATCTTTCATTTCATTTTCTGATGATTCATCTTTATCCATCATGACTGCTGATGGCACTCCTATGTCGTTACGAGGTGTTGGTTTTGTAGCTACCCCAACAGTGTCTCTCTTTGATGTTTATTATATTCCGGATCTCAAGTTAAATCTTGTTTCGGTTAGTCAATTATGTGAATATGTTACTTGGTTTCTTTTTCTTCTATTACTTGTTGTGTTATGGATCCGAGATCTCAAAAGATAATTGGGGATGAACTCAATATATTTGTTGTGGGAACTCCTAATGTTGATTTATCATCTTTTCATTTGAGTGATTTATCTTTTGACTTCTACATATGGCATGCTCGTTTAGGTCATGTTTCTTAATCTCGTTTACAATTTTTAGTTTCAACTAGGGCCTTGGGAAAACTAAAAGCACATGATATTTCTGACCGTAGTGGTTATAAATTAGCAAAATTTTATGTTTTACCTTTTCATATGAGTGTTACATATTCTCTTGCTCTGTTTGATATTGTGCATTCTGATATGTGGGAACCTGCTCATATACCCACAAAAGGAGGATCTAGATATTATGCTTCGTTTATTGATGATTTCACTGGTTATACATGGATTTATCTGATGAAGCGTAGGTCTCATTTTTCGGATATTTTTAAAGATTTTAGAGCTCATATAAAAACTCAACATAAAGATGTCATTAAATGTTTTCGTTGTGATTTGAGATGTGAATATAGTTTTAACGCTTTTTGTCGCTTGCTTGTTTCTGATGGGACTATACGTCAAACTTCGTGTACTAACACTCCTCAACAGAATGGTGTTGCTGAAAGAAAACATCGTCATCTTGTTGAAACAACTCGCTCATTTTTGTTGTCGGCTGATGTTCCAAGTATATTTTAGGGTGAAGCACTTCTTACTGCTGTTTATGTGATTAATTGAATTTCAATTGCTCAAATTTTTGATTTGTCACATTTTGAGAACTTATATGATGAAGTGCCTGATTATGCTTCATTGAGTGTCTTTGGTTGTACCTGTTTTTTTATTAAACCCCAGGTTGCGTGTCTTTGGTTGTACCTGCTTTGTACTTATATTATATATATTAGGGAATTTTTGGTATTTAGCTTATATTGTTATTCTATATAAGTTCAGACATTAATAACCTTTATTAATAAGCGAAACCACTTTTTAAGTGATACTTTGGTTTCACTTATTTTTGGTACCACCACCTTTTAGTTTCACTTTATTCATATTATAACTCTAAGTGTTTTATTTTTTTTAATTCCTATATGACTTATAATTCTATATATATTATTTTTACCCATTTTTCTTTATTGACAAACTTTTTAAGTGGTACTTTGGTTTATTTTTTGATTATACCACCTTTTGGTTTCACCTTTTATGATTCATGTTATAACTGTTATAACTCCAAGTATATTATTTTTATCATTTTTTATTTCTATATGACTTATAATTCTATATATATTATTTTTACCTATTTTTCTTTATTAATAAACTTTTTAAGTGGTACTTTGGTTTCACTTATTTTTTGGTTCTACCACCTTTTCTTTTCACCTTTTATAATTCATATTATAACTCTAAATGTATCATCTTTATCCCTTTTTATTCCATTATGACTTATAATTCTATATGTATTATTTTTACCCATTTTTCTTTATTAATAAACGAAATTTTTTTTTAAGTGATACTTTGGTTTCACTTATTTTTTAGTTCCACCACCTTTTTTTATCGTAGGTAACCCGCAGCCGCTACCCTTCAAGTGCGCACTGGGTAAACCCTACGGGCTCACGCAATAGCCTACAAACCACGTGACCCAAGTTAAATCGCATTCATGTTATACTCTAAGTGTATTATTTTTATCATTTTTTATTTTTATATGACTTATAATTCTATATGTATTATTTTTACTCATTTTTAAATTTTATAAGCCATGCTTTTTATTTTTTTATAGGTTTGAATCCTATTTTTAATTATATTTTAAATTAAATAAGTTCATAAATTAGTGTAATATATAATAGATGATGTCAAAGAATTATGCCTCAGAAGAATGTCAAAGATTACTGGAGCTAATAATATCATCAACATCTATGATCTGAGTATATCAGAAGATTTGAAGGCAGCAGGCAAAAGCAGAATATCAAAGGATGGAAGATTTCTGAATATAAAAGCTGGCTCTTTGTCAAGTTACAGGATAGGGATGTTAGCTAGATATTCTAAGCCAGATTTGCTGAAACTAATAGAGGCTCTAGCTGACACCCCCATTCTAGAAGAAATGGAAATACTTGTGCAAATTAAGAACATAATTGAGAAAGTATCAGATAGCTCGGTCTTTACTTAATTATTGTAAAATGTCCAATGTACAAGTGTTGTATAAGCTTTTGTATCATTTTATTTTCATTCTTTAACTTGGGGTTAGTCTTGTTAACAGACATGAATTTGTGATAAGCAATCTTCTCACAAATTGGGGGAGATTGTTGTGCAAGACATGCCTGTATCATAACAAGACTAAGTCATATTGACAACCCTAAGATTAGTTATATTGTAACCTTAATCTGTAATTCATACTTGTAACACTTAATGTCTGTAAAATGTAAATGGAGCAGACTGGAGCATTTTTCTCTAAACAATGTCAAGCCTAAGAATTCTATCTGGAAGAAGATCAAGAAGATCATGCCTCAGAAGAATTATGAAGAAGCTTGGAGTTGAATAAATCTATTTGGTGTAAAATATTCTAAGTCAAGATCTCTACAAGTCACAGAATTAGTCTTATAGAGAAATCATTCGAGAACTTCAGAATGACTTATCGAGAAGTCATTTAAACTCCAGAGAGTACCGACGGATGAGTAACATCTACCCGACGGATGAGCAATATCTACTCGACGGATGAGGAATGTCTACTCGACGGATAAGCCATCACTACTCGACGGATAAGCAACATCCACCGGGTGTAGAGAACTCAAGAATTGTCTGT
Source organism: Apium graveolens (assembly GCF_009905375.1). Classification (NCBI taxonomy): domain Eukaryota; kingdom Viridiplantae; phylum Streptophyta; class Magnoliopsida; order Apiales; family Apiaceae; genus Apium; species Apium graveolens. The sequence goes on from NC_133651.1 coordinate 53,440,638, forward strand.
CGAGAACTCAGAGATATCAACAAGTATACATTCATTAGAGAACTCTGAGTTATCGATAAGCCAAAGTCCATTAGAGAACTCTGAGTTATCGATAAACCAAAATTCACTAGAGAACTCAGAGTTATCGATAAGTCTAGGCAACAATGAAGTTTCAGAGGTATCGACAAGCCAACATGCCTATTGAGATGTCGAGTTCTCTACAGCTTAACTGAAGATCTCGAAGTGAAGAAATTTCTCTAAGTATAGAATTGCAGAACAGTTCAATATCCAAGGTTGCAAATCAACAAACAATTCACACAGCTGGATTGACAAGTCTACAAAAAGCAGCTTGAGAGATGTGCAAGATCAATGACAAAGATTAACTGACAGAGGAGATTAAAGTTAACACGGGATGCTAAAGATATGCTAAGCCAGAAATGGAAGATTTGCTTTTCTATAAATAGAAATGACAAGTGACAGTTTAGAAAAGCTAATAGCATGTTTATTATCCACTCTGTAAACCAGCAGTTAACTGAGTTATAAAGTTAACACCGGTCCTCTAGTTAAAAAAAGAAGAACAATCAGAATAGAAAATTGTGTGTGTTCTCTCTCAAGAAAGAAGCTAAGTTCTAAAACAAGAACTTAGAGATTTTGTAGCAAAATACTGCTTGATTTTTAATATAAAATTAAGTGAGTTTTGAAGATCTTTGTTTTACATATTTGCACAGCTATTTATGTTTAACATCCATTCTACTAAATCATAAACAACAACCAACTGCTAAAGCCTAAGTCGATCGAAAATCAAACATTTAAGACAAAACACATTCACCCCCCCCCCTCTGTGTTGTATTCATATCTAACAAGTGGTATCAGAGCAAAATCTGAAAGTAAACAGATTAGATCTTGGAAAAATGAATACACAGAAAATCAGTAGTATCAAGATTTCTCCCTTTGATAAGGCCAATTACACTTTATGGAAAAAGAAAATGTTGTTGTTTATAAGAATGGCCAATCATCTCTACATTGGTATCCTCAAGAATGGGCCCTTCACTCCTGTAGTTAGAGTTGAGGAAACCACAGATGGAGATATGGTTATTCCAGCTCATTATGCTCCCAAGGATCCTTCTGAGTATACTGAACCTGAAAGAGAGAAAGTTTCCCTAGACAGTGCTTTGCAACTGATACTAATTGAGTCACTTGACAATGTAATGTATAATAACATTGTCAACTATGACACTGCTAAACAGATCTGGGAAAAGATTGAAATACTCTGTGAAGGAACTGAGGAGGTTAGGTCAAATTAAAGAAGGATATTGATTTCTCAGTATGAGGGTTTTATGGCTAAACCAAAGGAGGGTATTACTGATGTGTTTGAAAGGTTTAATAAGCTGCTAAATGACTTGCAGCTTCATGATAAATTTTATGATGTTGAAGAAGTGAATTTGAAGTTCTTGCTCACTCTCCCTGACCATTTGGAACAAAAGATCTCTGCAATCAGAGAAGGAAGGGATTTGAGTAGAATCACACTAGAAGTGCTCTACGGGGTTCTGAAAACTTATGAACTTGAAATGATTCAAAAGAAGTCATTAAGTGCTGGTCAAGGATATGTAATGGATGGCTCAAGTGCACTGATTGTGAATGATGGCTAGACTTCTAATGATGAGCAAAGATCCCCAACTCCAGCAATTTCTACAAGTGAGAAAAGAGTCAATGACACTGAAGAGCAAGTCATACTGGAATTGGATGAAGAAGATGAGTTCTACACTCTTGATGAGCTTGATGAGCTAGACAAATCAATGGCTTACTTGGCCAGAAAATTCTCTAATATTAGAGTAAAGAAACCAAGATTTTTCAAGAGCAAAGGACAGTCCTTCAACAAAGACAGCAGCTGGAAAGGAAAAGGGAAGTACACTCCTGATAGCAAAACTGGCTACAAAACTGGATATGTTGATAGATCAAAAATAAGGTGCTTTAACTGTGATGAGTTGAGCCATTTTGCTACAGAATGTAGGAAACCCAAGAAGGCAAAGAAAGACAAAGCCTATATTGAATTAGAAGCAAAGTATGATGCTCTTCTAAGGAAGCAACAAGGGAAAGCTTATATTGCTGAGGGCAAGAGCTGGGATGATTCAGATAATGATGAAGATGAAGAAGTTGGAAACTATGCATTCATGGCCTTGGAGCAAGGAGATTCTTCATCATCTAAATCACAGGTATAACACCCTCCAAATCCGGGGTATAGATTTGGGGCATTATTAACAATAATTACCAACTATACCTGCACAAGCGGAATATAAATACAATAATTAGCCCGAACTATCACTACTCAGGATCTTTTAAGGGTTGAGTTTGAAAACAAGAATCATGCACTACACTTTATTACAAACCCAACTAAATAAAACTTGTCTCAAGAACTCCCTTTGTTACAAAACTTTATTCTATCTACAGTTTCACTACACAATCTTTTATTCAAACTACACAAAACTTTTATTCAACCCAACATTACTACTTATCCTGCTACACCTGATCTGGCACTTCAAAACTCTCTTCGGGAATAGGAAGGAACACTCTTGGTATAAGAGGGTCCCGCTGCTTGACTCGCTTCTTGACTATGCGGGTCCTGATGGGTTTCATTCTCTACCTTAACTGTAAAACAATAGGAGTGACAATAAAAGAAATGAGCCAAAATTGCTCAACAAGCCTGCAACAATATATATATATATATATATATATTATAAAGAGAGAGAAATAAATGAACCAATAAGCTGCTGGTTTGAACAACCATCTGTATCTGTATATGATAATAATTTGCCAACACTGGCGAGTGCCAAATGAACAAGACTGGAACAAGAACCAACATATGCACTATAACCTGCTGATCAGTCAGAATATAGTGCGGATCTATACCCAACTGCATAGACCCAACCAATATTAGGAGTACTCAGGCAACTATGGCCTATTAAATAATGGTCTGGGTAAAACCCAGTCCGTAAAGTAACCATCCAGTCCAAGGCTTAGCATCCGGAATAATCGGAATGCTATTGATATATCCCAACACCAGGATATACCAGACTATATGTAACAAGGGTAAAGGAATTGAAATATGAACAGGGAATTCAATAAATTGGGTAAATCAAGCATTGAAATGAAATGGAACAAGTGATAATAAGTAGGTAACAGTGTATATGAACAATGATTATCAAAGAGAGTCGATACGATAGAAAGGAAATATAAATCACTATTCTGAATTTAGAATAGGGGAAAACTTGCCTTGCGCGTACTTAACCTGGTTTAACTCACTGCCTTCTGACCCTAGCTTGCTCTGCCTTGCTAACACTGAACAAATCATGGAAAGATAGGTGTTTAGATAATTTACTACATACGTGTATCTTGAATTGATATCACGCAACCTTATCAGTCTACCCATGCGTTTCTATCTGACTCGCATATATATATATACATACATTTATACAGCACATCTATTCACATAATCACATAAAGCACGTAGCACGTAAAGCACATAATTAATTTCTAGATTTATAATTATTTTTAGAATCAATTCTAGGCTTATACCTGTATTACTAGTCTTATCTGATTTTATTATAATTTTTCGGGATTTATTCAGCTCAATTATACCCCTACTAGGACCTACGAACTACCAATTATCACCAAACCACTTTCTTTCAGAAGAAATTATAACTTACAACTATTTTTATTGGATTCGTCTCATTTTTCTGAGTCCAGGGGTCTTCGTTTCGCTCGAATCAGACTAACGGTTGAATTATTATGAATTAAACAAGATTTAATTAATTAATAATTAATTATAATTAAATAATCCTTAATTATATTTTTACATAATTAATTAATAATTATTGTATTTTAAAATAATTAATCCCTAATTATTAGAATTAATTACTATTTATTACAATTATTTACAAATTAATAATACTTACTCGATCAAATCGATTATTTATAAATAAAAATCGATACAACTAACTGATACAATACTTATCGAATAAATAAATATTATTCGAATCATAATTCAACGAGCAACTACTCGTATAAATACGAGCTACTCGCGAATTCTCGAATAACTAACGCTCGAATAATAATTCTTATTATCGAATCACTATTCGCAATATTAACTAATTATCGGATCAATAATTGTATTATTTAATCCTTATTTATTAATTAATTACCTAACTATTAATTAATTACCTAATTATTACTTAATTAGATAACTAATAAATAATTAGATAAATAATTAAATAATTAATTAAATAATTAAATTCGAATTTATAAATTAATAAAATAATTCAGAAATTAATACTATTTTTCAGAATTTAGAACTAATTTTTAATTAATTATTAGAATTTTTAAAATCTGATTTTGATTTACTAAAATATAAATAAATAATTAATAGATCAAAAACACAATTCAGGGAATTGGTTTCAGGTTTTGGGGATCAAACCCGGGTCGATTTCCGGGTTGGAACCGGGTCGACGAAGAACACTCCTGGCTGCCCAGAAACCTGACGCCGGCGGGGATTTTCCGGTGAAAATCCGGCGAACCAAAACAACGTCCAAACACCACGGTTCCAAGCTGGTTTTGCTTCGTTCTTCACCGAAAACACCACAGGGACGTCCTCCTCTTTCCTTCGTCCTTCCTCCCCGTCGAACCAGACCGGCGAACACGAACAGCGGCGGCGTCGCCGCTTCTCCGACAACCAAGAAACGGACACCAACAGGCACGAAACCGGTGCCGTTCGACTCGCAAAACAACGATCTAACTGCTCGTAATCATCAAAACATCCAACAACAACTCAATCACAAAACCCGAATTCAAGAACTAAACCCAAAAATTACGAAATTAAAAACAAGAAATCAAACAACAAAAATGATTACATAATTGAAAACTACGAATCACAGGCTTCAAAACGAGTACTCACACGTTCGATTTGGATGCCGGAATCACGATCAAAATTGACTTTGATTCTCCTGCCCTATTCTTCACTCAAACCCTAACCCCTTTTCTTTTTATTTATTTTTTTCTGATTTTTAATAGTAATTAACTGAATAATTAATTATAAATCTGGTATTTATATTTATGAAAATAATACCCCTAAATAAAATTAAGGGTCTAATTACACTCCTAATAAAAATATTTGGCCCCAATTTTTATAATTTTTGGGTATTAATATTGAATTTTTAAATATCCAATAAATACAAAATAAATGCTAAAAACTCCCAAAAATTATGAATATTACAAAAATGCAAAGAAAAATGATATATGATAATTTCATGATCATATAAAAATAAAAATGTGATTTTTGTGGGGTTTTTGGTACCCGAAGGGGTCCGGAAAAAGTCGTTTTTCGCGAAAAAGGTCAATTGGTAAAACGTCTAGGGGTTCAGAATAGCGATACGGTATAGGGCATTTTTGGCAAAATAGGGCCAATGATTTTGTTTGAAATACGGGCTTTTAAAACATAGTTTTGAGCTGTACAGGTTTTGATATAATATATATAACTGACGATAGAACGCTCAATAAATATCCAAAACACGTTTGGATCAAAACAACCAACACATAACACATAGCAGTCAGGGTTTAACAACTTAACACATTTAATCACATAATAATACACATAATTTATTATTATTATAATATAATACAAGCGTAATTCCTCGGTCGTTACATTCTCCCCCCCCCCTTAACAAGATTCTGTCCTTAGAATCTAATTATGCAAATAACTGAGGATACTTTTCTAGCATTTCACTTTCAAGCTCCCAGGTTGATTCTTCAACCACTGGGTTTCTCCATAAAACTCTCACTAATGACACAGACTTATTTCTTAATACCCTCTCTTGCCTATCTAGAATTCTTATTGGCTGTTCTACATATGACAAATCTGCCTGAAGTTCTACTGGTTCATACTCTATTACATGCCTTGTATCAGGATTATACCTCTTAAGCATAGATACATGAAATACGTTGTGAATGTGCTGCATATGGGGTGGTAGAGCTAACTCGTACGCAACCTTCCCAATTTTCTTCAAAATCTCAAATGGTCCAACGTATCGTGGCTTCAATTTCCCTTATTGCCAAATCTGGTCAATCCTTTCCATGGCGATATTTTGAGCAATACGTGTTCTCCTTCCTGATAGTCCATATCCTTCCTGGCTTGGTTTGCATATCTGCTTTGTCTGTTTTGTGCTGCCTCGATTCGTTTTCGAATAAGATTAATCTTTTCTTTTGTCTGCTGAATTAATTCTGGACCCAAAATCTTGCGTTCTCCAACTTCATCCCAATGCACGGGTGATCTACATTTCCTCCCATATAATGCTTCATACGGTGGCATTCCAATACTGGCGTGATAGCTATTATTATAAGAAAATTCCACTAGGGGTAAATGTTCATCCCAACTGCCTTCAAAATCGATCGCACAAACTCGTAGCATATCTTCAATCGTTTGAATTGTCCTTTCACTTTCGCCGTCAGTTTACGGATGATAAGCTGTACTCATATTCAACTTCGTTCCTAGACATTCTTGGAATTGTCTCCAAAATCTTGAATTGAAACGAGGATCTCGATCCGATACAATTGATACTGGTACTCCATGACGCATCACAATTTCTTTGAGATACATGTGCACTAATTTGTCGAGCGAAAATCTTTCATTAATTGGTAGAAAATGTGCCGACTTCGTAAGTCTGTCAATGATTACCCATATCGCATCATAATTTGCCCTAGTCCTCGGTAGTCCTACCACAAAATCCATCGCTAGATGTTCCCATTTCCATTCTGGAATGTCTAATGGTTGCAATAACCCACTCGGACGTTGGTGTTCTGCTTTAACTCGCTGGCATGTGTACCATTTACTCACCCATTCTGCTATCTCCTTCTTCATATTCGGCCACCAAAAGTTTTCCTTCAAATCGCGATACATTTTCGTGCTTCCTGGATGAATGGAATACTTCGAATTGTGCGCATCTCGCATAATTTCTTCTTTTAATTCTGCCACGTTAGGGATCCAGATTCTTGACGCAAAACGTAAAATTCCTTCATTATCTTTTTGAGTTGTAATCTCTTCTCCTGTTAAGTTGTCGTCTTGACTCATCACTTCTTCTTGACAACGGCGAATCTTTTCCAGCAATTCTGGTTGGAAAGTCATAGCATAGATAGTTTCTGCAGATTCATTGGGAATACGAATTTCGATTTCCAATTTGTCGAATTCCCTGGCCAATTCTTCGCATGAAGTCAACCGATTCAATCTTTCTTTTCTGCTTAGCGCATCTGCTACAACATTTGCTTTTCCTGGATGATAACTGATTGTAACATCGTAATCTTTAATCAATTCCAGCCATCGACGTTGTCGCATGTTTAGTTCCTTTTGCGTGAAGATATACTTCAGACTTTTATGATCCGTGTAGATTTCACATTTTTCACCGTACAGATAATGTCTCCAAAGCTTCAATGCAAAAACAATTGCTGCCAATTCCAGATCATGCGTAGGATATTTCTGTTCATGAGGTTTAAGTTGTCTCGACGCATATGCAATGACGTTACCATGTTGCATCAACACACATCCTAAACCATGATATGAAGCGTCACTGTAGATAACAAAATTTCCTTGCTCGTCTGGCAATACTAATACTGGTGCCGTCACCAACCGATTCTTCAACTCTTGAAAACTTTCTTCACACTTACTATTCCATTCGAACTTTTCACTTTGTCGAGTTAACTTGGTCAGCGGTGTAGCTATCTTCGCAAAATCTTTGACAAATCTTCGATAATATCCTGCCAAACCTAAGAAACTTCGAACCTCTGTCGGCATCTTTGGTCTTTCCCAATTCAACACAGCTTCAATCTTTGTTGGATCAACTTGAATGCCTTCTCTGCTGATGATGTGCCCTAGAAACTGCACTTCTTTCAACCAAAATTCGCATTTGGAAAATTTTGCATAAAGCTGCTCCTTCTGTAATATCTCCAATGTCATTTTTAAATGCGCTGCATGCTCTTCTTCCGTCTTTGAATAGATCAAGATGTCATCAATAAATATAATGATAAACTTATCCAAATACTTCTTGAATATTCGATTCATCAAATCCATAAACGCTGCAGGTGCATTCGTCAATCCAAAAGCCATCACAAGAAATTCATAGTGTCCGTACCTTGTTCTAAACGCTGTCTTTGGAATATCTTCGGCCTTGATCTTTAACTGATGATAGCCTGATCGTAAGTCGATTTTCGAAAACCATGCTGCTCCTTTTAGTTGATCAAATAAATCATCAATGCGAGGTAAAGGATATTTATTCTTGATAGTTAACTTGTTCAGCTCACGATAATCAATACACAGTCGCATACTACCATCCTTCTTTTTCACGAACAATACTGGCGCACCCCATGGGGATACACTTGGCCTTATAATTCCTTTGTCAAGAAGTTCTTGCAACTGCTTTGCTAATTCCCTCATTTCTACAGGTGCCATTTGATATGGAGCTTTTGAAATTGGTTCAGTCCCTGGCGTCAAGTCAATAGTGAATTCGATTTCTCGATCTGGTGGAAGTCCTGGTAATTCGTCCGGAAAAACATCAAGAAATTCACAAACTACAGGAATATCTTCAATCTTCAAATTTCCCTTATCCATATCCTGTACATAGGCTAAATAAGCTTGACATCCTTGACCTAGCAATCTTCTCGTCTGCATTATTGATAGGAATTTCTGTTTTTGCTTCTCACCTTTAAATATTACCGTTTCATTTTCTTCAGTTTGCAATTTCACTCTCTTATTCGCACAGTCAATTTGAGCATTATTACTAGACAGCCAATCCATTCCTAAAATAATATCAAACTCCCCTAACCTAAAAGGTATCAAATCAACTGAAAAATGACATCTCCCTATCTCAATATCACAGCTCGGACATACTCGATCTACTGCAACCTGATCATTATTCGCTAATTTTATGACTAACACTTCATCCAACCACTGAATCTCACAATCTATCTTAAAGATAAAGACTTCAGAAATAAAAGATCTAGTACTCCTGAATCAATCAATACTAAAGCATTTACGGAATTTACAGGGAGTGTACCTGCAACCACATTCGGACTCTATACCGCTTCCTTCATTGACATGTTGAAAGTCCTTTCTCTGGGCTGATTTTGCTGTGGTAGTGGAGGTGGAGGTAATGCTAAAATTCTTGGAATACTGGCAGCCATTGCAATTCCTCTGCAGTCTTTGGCGATATGTCCTTTTCTCCCACATTGGAAACAAGTAACTTCTGCCTTTCCCATTGGACATTCTCCAGAATAGTGTCCCCTTTGCTTGCACTTGAAATATGTAACATTTAGCTTGTTGCAAACTCCTGTATGTTTTCTACCACACGTTCTGCAATCAGGTATAAGCGGTCGGATAAGTCTCTGCTGAATTGGGGCTGGAAGTCGATTTCCCATCCTCTGATTGTTCTGCTCTGGCCTTTTGAAATTTACTTTTCCCCGAGCTTGAAATCCCGGCCTTTTGTTGAAACGATTCTGAAAATTTCCTGGTCCTTTCTCTTTCTGAGCTGCTTCGCTTTCTCCTTCAATAATCATAGCCTTCTGAACAACAGCCATATAAGTTGTCAATTCAAACACAGCTACCCTGCTACGAATCCATGGTTTCAGTCCTTGCTGAAATCTCTTGGCCCGCTTCTCGTCCGTATCCACCTGCTCTGGAACAAACCTTGCCAATTCAGTAAACTTGGTCTCATAATCCGCAACCGATAAGTTGTCTTGTTTCAGCTCCAGGAACTTGATCTCCATCTGATTCTTCATAAAACGAGGAAAATATTTCTCCAAGAAAAGATCAGTGAATCTGTTCCAGGTCACCACACCTTCTTCCAAAGCTTTCTTTGATTCCCACCAGTAATTAGCTTCACCTTTTAGAAAATAGCTAGCGAAATCTGTCTTCTGCTCTTCCTCAACCTTTACCAACGAAAAAGCCTTTTCCATCTCTTTCAGCCAAGCTCTCGCTTTGTAGGATCTGTGGAACCCATAAATTCCGGTGGCTTCACCGACTGAAATTGCTTGAAAGTAGTCGTAGGTGCTGCTGGTGGTATTTGATGTCCTGGATGAGCGGCTTGCTGTAACATCTGTTACTGGAACTGTTGTTGCTGCTGCTGCATTTGTTGTTGCATCATCAATATCTGCTGTTGCATGAGATTAAACATCTGATCCATCTGTTTATTATTGTTTTGGCCCTCGGTGTTTCCATTCGATGAGTCGGGCTGCGCTTTTCTCTTAGGTGCCATTTTTCTGGTAAATAAATAATGGATCTTATTTAATAACAGTATATTAAACATATATTAAAACAATCGATTCGAGAAAATAAAATAACTTATTAAATAACTGAATAGATAAAACAGTATGATATGTTTAAAAAAAATTTTTTTTTTTTTTTTTTTTTACAACCTGATCGTGAATAAAACTACATTTGTAAATATGCAATGGTACTGAAATAAATGTAAATGCTTAAATGACTGGAAATAAAATAAAGAAAACGTGCAAAAGATTATCTCATATATATATATATATAGGTAGAACACCAGCTACAGGTGTCAGTGCTTGATACAAAAACCTATGATATAACAGTCGTACTGCTACTACTATCAGTCAGAGTCAGTAGCTACACTCATACAAACTACTCATACAATACTATGCTGCCTCTATCTACAAAATATACATAATACAACACTCATTGATCTACTGGTCTCAAAATCCTGGTGGTACGTGGCTCAACTCCTCCTGCACTGCCTCTAGCACTGCCTCGGTAAGTCCCAATGCTCTGCGATATGCTGTCTCCGCACTAAGATCCTGCTGTCTCAAATCAGTAAGCTGCTGCGAACTAACCCGGTGAATATGATGTAGTCTCTCTCTCAGTATATAATCCGGTCGTAATGCTCTGACAGGACCATACGTCTGTGTCTCATACAATCCAAGGATCTCTCTACACTGGTTCTGCCATCTAATCCTCTCCTCCCTCTCTGCCTGAAAGCGCTGGTAAGTCACGGTATGATGCTCATGAAGATCAGTGCTGGAACCTCGAGAAGGTAATGGTCCATCTACCACGATCTCATCTATAAACTCCGGCTGAGGAAACTGATAAACTCCTGGAACAGGTGCATAAATGGCTAATGGGGCAGGAAATAAGACAGGCTGCTCCATAGGCGCATACACTGGCGGCTCTGCCTCTGGCTCCATATGTGCAGCTCTGGAATCTCGACTGGTGGCATAGGAATCTGAGGCTCTAAATCCTCCCACTGCAGAAGATCAACCATATCAGGAATATCAAACATCGGAAACTCTAATGGTGGAATATCTGGTATTTCTGGCTCAACGTATGGAAAATAATCTGCAAAACCTGGTACCTCCGGGGGAAGTGGTATCTCTGGTGCTGGCTCAGGTGGCAATGGAGGTAAGATCTGCCCTGACACTGGGGCTACTACATGTGCATCCACTGGATCTGTCTCGGTCCTCTCCGTAGATGATGATAAAGAAGCCATCTAATATACATAAAAATAATAACACAAAAACAATCAAATCACAATTCTATAACTCATAACTTCTAATCACATAGACTAACAGTCCTAACACTCTTACTCTCATCCTATCTTATTTTCCTATCTTATCTTAACCCTAACATTCTTGTTTTCCAAGGTCAATCCTAAGCTCTGATGCCAACTATAACACCCTCCAAATCCGGGGTATAGATTTGGGGCATTATTAACAATAATTACCAACTATACCTGCACAAGCGAATATAAATACAATAATTACCCCGAACTATCACTACTCAGGATCTTTTAAGGGTTGAGTTTGAAAACAAGAATCATGCACTACACTTTATTACAACCCAACTAAATAAAACTTGTCTCAAGAACTCCCTTTGTTACAAAACTTTATTCTATCTACAGTTTCACTACACAATCTTTATTCAAACTACACAAAACTTTTATTCAACCCAACATTACTACTTATCCTGCTACACCTGATCTGGCACTTCAAAACTCTCTTCGGGAATAGGAAGGAACACTCTTGGTATAAGAGGGTCCCGCTGCTTGACTCGCTTCTTGACTATGCGGGTCCTGATGGGTTTCATTCTCTACCTTAACTGTAAAACAATAGGAGTGACAATAAAAGAAATGAGCCAAAATTGCTCAACAAGCCTGCAACAATATATATATATATATATATATATATATATAGTATAAAGAGAGAGAAATAAATGAACTAATAAGCTGCTGGTTTAAACAACCATCTGTATATGTATATGATAATAATTTGCCAACACTGGCGAGTGCCAATGAACAAGACTGAACAAGAACCAACATATGCACTATAACCTGCTGATCAGTCAGAATATAGTTGCGGATCTATACCCAGCTGCATAGACCCAACCAACATAAGGAGTACTCAGGCAACTATGGCCTATTAATTAATGGTCTGGGAAAAACCCAGCCTTTATAGTAACCATCCAGTCCAAGGCTGAGCATCCGGAAATCGGTATGCTATTGATATATCCCAACACCAGGATATACCAGAATATATGTAACAAGGGTAAAGGAATTGAAATATGAACAGGGAATTCAATAAATTGGGTAAATCAAGAATTGAAATGAAATGGAACAAGTGTAATAATGGTAACAGTGTATATGAACAATGATTATCAAAGAGAATTGATGATAGAAAGGAAATATAAATCACTATTCTGAATTTAGAATAGGGGAAAAACTTGCCTTGCGCGTACTTAACCTGGTTTAACACTGCCTTCTGACCCTAGCTTGCTCTGCCTTGCTAACACTGAACAAATCATGGAAAGATAGGTGTTTAGATAATTTACTACATACGTGTATCTTGAATTGATATCACGCAACCTTATCAGTCTACCCATGCGTTTCTATCTGACTCGCATATATATATACATACATTTATACACACATTATTCACATAATCACAATAAACACGTAGCACGTAAAGCACATAATTAATTTCTAGATTTATAATTTTTAGAATCAATTCTAGGCTTATACCCATTACTAGTCTTATCTGATTTTATTATAATTTTTCGGGATTTATTCGGCTCAATTATATCCCTACTAGGACCTACGAACTATCAATTATCACCAAACCACTCTTTTTCAGAAGAAATTATAACTTACAACTATTTTTATTGGATTCGTCTCATTTTTCTGAGTCAGGGGTCTTCGTTTGCTCAAATCGGACTAACGGTTGAATTATTATGAATTAAACAAGATTTAATTAATTAATAATCATTATAATTAAATAATATTAATTTTTATATTTTTAATAATTATTAATAATTATTGTATTTTAAAATAATTAATCCCTAATTATTAGAATTAATTAATTTTACATTATTTACAAATTATAATACTTACTCGATCAATCGATTATTTATAAATAAAATCGATACAACTAACTGATACAATACTTATCGAATAAATAAATATTATTCGAATCATAATTCAACGAGCAACTACTCGTATAAATACGAGCTACTCGCGAATTCTCGAATAACTAACGCTCGAATAATAATTCTTATTATCGAATCACTATTCGCAATATTAACTAATTATCGGATCAATAATTGTATTATTTAATCCTTATTAATTAATTACCTAATTAATTAATTACCTAATTATTACTTAATTAGATAACTAATAAATAATTAGATAAATAATTAAATATTAATTAAATAATTAAATTCGAATTTATAAATTAATAAAATAATTCAAAATTAATACTATTTTTCAGAATTTAGAACTAATTTTTAATTAATTATTAGAATTTTTAAAATCTGATTTTGATTTACTAAAAATAAATAAATAATTAATAATCAAAAACACAATTCAGGGAATTGGTTTCAGGTTTTGGGGATCAAACCCGGGTCGATTTCCGGGTTGGAACCGGGTCGAACCCGGGTCGACGAAGAACACTCCTGGCTGCCCAGAAACCGACGCCGGCGGGGATTTTCCGGTGAAAATCCGGCGAACCAAAACAACGTCCAAACACCACGGTTCCAAGCTGGTTTTGCTTCGTTCTTCACCGAAAACACCACAGGGACGTCCTCCTCTTTCCTTCGTCCTTCCTCCCCGTCGAACCAGACCGGCGAACACGAACAGCGGCGGCGTCGCCGCTTCTCCGACAACCAAGAAACGGACACCAACAGGCACGAAACCGGTGCCGTTCGACTCGCAAAACAACGATCTAACTGCTCGTAATCATCAAAACATCCAACAACAACTCAATCACAAAACCCGAATTCAAGAACTAAACCCGAAAATTACGAAATTAAAAACAAGAAATCAAACAACAAAAATGATTACATAATTGAAAACTACGAATCACAGGCTTCAAAACGAGTACTCACACGTTCGATTTGGATGCCGGAATCACGATCAAAATTGACTTTGATTCTCCTGCCCTGTTCTTCACTCAAACCCTAACCCCTTTTCTTTTTATTTTTTTTTCTGATTTTAATAGTAATTAACTGAATAATTAATTATAAATCTGGTATTTATATTTATGAAAATAATACCCCTAAATAAAATTAAGGGTCTAATTACACTCCTAATAAAAATATTTGGCCCCAATTTTTATAATTTTTGGGTATTAATATTGAATTTTTAAATATCCAATAAATACAAAATAAATGCTAAAACTCCCAAAAATTATGAATATTACAAAAATGCAAAGAAAAATGATATATGATAATTTCATGATCATATAAAATAAAATGTGATTTTGTGGGGTTTTTGGTACCCGAAGGGGTCCGGAAAAAGTCGTTTTTCGCGAAAAAGGTCAATTGGTAAAACGTCTAGGGGTTCAGAATAGCGATACGGTATAGGGCATTTTTGGCAAAATAGGGCCAATGATTTTGTTTGAAATACGGGCTTTTAAAACATAGTTTTGAGCTGTACAGGTTTTGATATAATATATATCTGAAGATAGAACGCTCATAAATATCCAAAACACGTTTGGATCAAAAAACCAACACATAACACATAGCAGTCAGGGTTCAACAACTTAACACATTTAATCACATAATAATACACATAATTTATTATTATTATAATATAATACAAGCGTAATTCCTCGGTCGTTATCCTCTCTGGCCATTACTGACTGTTAACACGGTGCCAGGTGTAAAGTGTATATTATGCTTTAAAAATATAACTGTTGAGTGGAGAGAGTATATATATGGGAGTTAACAGATTTTATAATCTTTTACTTACTTTTCTAATCTTCATCTCTCTTATTCTCTCTCTCTCTAATATTTCTGAAGCATTTTCTTTCAGGACTTTTAACAAACACTTTGCAAACACTCTCTTTCTTACTTAATTTCTTCCAGCAATGGCACCAAAAGACGTAATTTTCAATAGGGCTAAGTTTGTTCCTAACAACTACTCTTCCATTCTTAGCAAGGCTGAAGCTCCATCGGAACTTCACTTCATTCAGGATTTTCTTGCTAATTTTGATATTGGGTACGCTCTAACCCAACCTGATGCAGTCTCTGGAACTCAAGTGCTGGAGTTCTAGAGAAGTGGAGTATATGATGATGGTGGTGCTCAAGGATCCCCAAGTATTATCTTTCATCAGGGGAGAATGAGCATGTCGTGACATTGGCCACGGTTCGACAAGCACTGCAGCTGCCTGAGAACTGCGTTTTCTTTACTGTCGAGGAGCCAATTCTTCAAAATGATGGCCAGTCTGGGGTATGAAAAGACATTGGCAAAGCTGGGTCAATTGAAGAGACCTTACATAAGGAGAGAATGGAGTTTTCTTTGACTGCATTACCAAGGCTTTTGCAAACAAATGTTCTAACTCGATACAATCCCCATATTCAGTCAACAAATCGGGTATGCTCTCATTAATCAAACTAATTTTGATAATGCAAGTGCTGTCTTAGGTTTTATTGGGGATATGATGACAGAAGACAGAAATACTGTTTATTTTGCTAGATTCCGTCAGCTTATTTATAGTTTTTGTTATGATGATAAGCCTCAATCAGCTAGTGAATTAATTCCATCATTCAGACTAGCTAAAAGTGCCTTTAATGACTTATTATCTACTAATAATAAGAAGGCCATGTTAAGACCCCTCAGAGTTCCTCTATCTGTCAAATAAGCCTTAATAATCTATGATCCAGTTAAATACACTGCACTATAACCTGATGTCCAACCATCAGAACCTCAACCATCAACACCTACCACCTCTACACAAATACCACAGACTTCTTAACCATCAGCACAAACAACCAGACCTTCATCTTCCAAAACTTCTAAGAAGACAAAGTCTATTCCTCAACCTCAAAAAAAGAGAAGGAAGATGATTCTCAGAGATGAGTCTGAGAGTGAAGAGGAAATATTTGAAGCACGAGTTCATGCATCTGAACCTGTGATAATTGAAGCTGAGAATGTTACTTCTCAGAAAGAGAAAGCAGCTCAAAGTTCTGATACTTTGAAAAGGAAATCTGTAAATTCTGATGCTGCTGAAACAACTCCTTCATTGGCAAGGAGATTGATGAAAATGAAGGCAAGGAGGTATTTGTCTAAGGCTATATCAGAAGATACTGAAGAAGCTGAGGAAGGGGATCAGGAATCTCTGATCTCACAGGAAACCAATTATCATTGAAGCCCTTCCAGCTCAAGCCAAAGACACTGCTAATGACACAGTTGTTACCCCTCCTGTCTCTCCTATTAAAGCTAAAGATGATGCTAAGAACAAACTGATAATTCTGAAATAGATATTCATAATTTGAATATACCTGAAGTTCTTTATCTGGAAGTCCATCTACATCAAAGACACCAGCTCTGGAGATAAATTCTGCTGATCAGAATTTAGATGATGTTATTCCTGAATCTTCAGTTGCTTCACACACTGTTGAGCCATCAGAACAGAACGAGTCTTCTTCAAGTTCTGATGATAGTATTTCGTTGAGACTCCAGTACCTGAAAGAGATATGTCCTAAGTCCAATCATGTATGAGGATTTAGGAATAACTTTTATGTAATCTGTTTTGATTTCATTGATATTAATAAAAGGCTTGTTTTGTTTTTATTGCGGGCTCTATCTATTTAAATGTTTAAATAAGATATACCACAGTTTAGAGTATAGCTTTTTATGGATTGTGATGAGATCATAATAATGAGACCTAAAAGATGATAACTCTAAACTTAATAGTTCTTGGTCGTAGGATTACTAACTGGTAATTAATAATCCGCAAAGATCGGTACATACTATGTGCTTCATTATGAAGGATGTCTGTTTCATAGGCATTGTGTGTGGTGACACTATAGCTAGTATGTAGGTGCTTATTATAGAATAAGTTCACTGAACATGACTCACACAGCTGAAAACTGATGGAGTTCACTCACGTGTCAGCAGTTGTTCATATAGTGATAGTTGTACAAGTATCCTTAGACTTGAGGTCATCATAGTCATCTTGTGTACACTGAACTATGCTTTAGTTTAGTATAGTCTCAAGGGACAATTATAAGGGCTCTACTGGGTATAGGAATTTGTACATGAAGATAGTGTATAATCATAAAGGATCTACCCCTTCCAGTGTAGGAAGAGAATGTTTCAATGCTGATCTACTTATGTTAGTTCAGGAATTTCTGGCCAGAGTGAATGAAATTAGAAAGGAGTTTCTAATTTACATTAAATAGAACTAAGCATAGTGAATGGGAAAGCAAGTGATTAAATAAGATAGGCTTGACACAAGTCCATGCCTTGTATTTAATCGTGACATTGCATGGTAGAAGAAATTAATTGTATGAAACTACCACTGAATAGGTTCTTGGTATTCTAAGCAGTGAATTCGTATTATCCGGATAGTCGCGATATGCTGAGAAGTATCCTCACGATGTAGAATAAATATGATTAATTAATTAATCAATTTAATGAATTAGAGAATTTATATAAATAATGATAAATTAGTTTTATTTATTATTATTTCTACTACCGGCTTAATATTGAACTACAGGGTCACACCATAAAGAGAATGATTTAATGGTGGAGGAATTAATATAATGGCTGAAAATTATTTATTTATGAATTAAATAATTAATTGGTAAATTTAATAATTGATTAAATAAGATTTAATTGATTATAAATTAATTAAGAAAAGGTTCTTAATATCATTAATTAAGAATTTAATTTTTGGAAATTAAATCAAGAGAGAGAATCATTTCTAAATTGTTAGAAAAAGGATTAAAATTAAAAAGGTGTAATTATTAATGAGAATAATAAAGGGTTAATAATAATAATATTTTATGGCAAAATTTCAGCTGAAAATTTGCCTAAATATACTATTATAACCCTATTTTTGCCTCAACCTAAAAATTTTACAAAATCCTAATTCTCTCCACCTCCTCCTTCTCCATTACATCGTTTTCTTGGTGGATACGGTGGAGTGCTTCACACTTGAGGAGCAGCTGCTAAGGATCTCCGCTCGTGGTTCTTGGATCACTATTAAAGACCTCCATCTTTCCATAATTAATGTAAAGCTTCTTAAGGTAAATATACTGAACTACGAATTAAATATTATTTTTCGCATGGATCCCGCGGAGGGTTTCATTTTTTTTTTAAGATTTAAGTTACGTTTTCGCTGCGTTTATGTGCTAAAAACCCTTCATACTACTCTGGGCAAGGGAAGAATTGGTGAAGTAATTTGTTAAAAGGAAGCACCTATTCCCTGGGAGGATACTCACAGAGGTGTTGAGGGACCAAGAAGTTGAATGAATCAGATTTTATCCATGTTCTAAGTTCTGACAGAGCATATTGTAAAAGCTGATGAGTTGCTCATAAATGCTGATTTCAGAGACACAACTCAAGATCACAG
The DNA here is from genome assembly GCF_009905375.1 of Apium graveolens. NCBI lineage: Eukaryota > Viridiplantae > Streptophyta > Magnoliopsida > Apiales > Apiaceae > Apium > Apium graveolens. The sequence goes on from NC_133651.1 coordinate 53,459,520, forward strand.
CTTGTCTACAAAACATCTTCAAGGTCTACATACTTCTACTCATGAAAAGGTGATACACTCAGAGAAAAAGCTGATAAGCTAGATCTACAGATCAAGCTTGACAAGAACAGGTATATCAGACCTATTTCTGAAAAGTTGCAACCAGAAACAAGAAAACTCAAGAGAAGCAACATGCCCAAATTGCTGAGGTTCTGGCTAATCAAGCTTTCAGAAAGTTAATCATGTGTGACAATACTCATGCCATATCTTATTGTTTAATCCAATAATCATTCTAGAACTAAGCACATTAATGTAAGGTATCTTTTTATTAGAGAACATGTTGTAAATGGTACCATTGAGTTTATTTTTTTCCAACAGAAAAATAATTAGCTGATATTTTACTAAATCTTTGGGATGAAGAAACTTTCACCAGACTTGTAGGTGAAATTGGTATGTTAAATTCTTCATCCTAAAGCCAAGAACTCAGCTAATATGTTGCAGCAGATTAATTTCTCATAAATCAAAATTAATTGATTTAATGGAAATTAACTAGAATATGATTTATAAATATTTCAGAATTCTCTGTATATTATTTTTTAAAATTTATATCAACTTGGAATTTTTCAAATTCTGAGAAAAACTTTCTAATGTTAATCTACATTTTTAATATGGAATTAATAAAGACGAAACTGAAAAAGAACAAAAGTATAGAGAACTAAGTTCTTGATAAGTCTAAATGACTTCTCGACAGAGTTTTCGAACAAAAGTATTTATCTGCTCTTCAAAAAAAATCAGAATATATCTTTTATTATATTATTATACCTATTTATAGTAATTAAGTTTAAGAAAAAAATTAATTTAATAAATCGCTAAAAAATATAAGTCAATTCCCATCCATAACAATTACTATCAATGTTGGAGAACTATTCCCAGGAAAAATATGTTAGTTCAAATATCTTTGTTAATTTGGTTATCAACATTAATTTCAGAGTCGTGAACATGAATCTTATCTATTCACGGTAAAACTCTCCTTTTTACGTCTAATCTTTTGTAATATTATATAAGATAATTATGTTAAAATAATAAATTAATTAAGTTGTGCAATAATATAATTTCAGCGAGTACTGATTCGATACCAAATTTTAGTATTTATCTATTATAATATAGTATAGTTGATAAATATAATCATTATAAATTAAAAAAAATTGTTCATAATAATTTTTAGAAAAAGATTCGTTTTATTCGGAGAAAAAAAATACGTTTTACTTAAAAGGGTATAGTTGTAGAGAAAGAGTTATTAGTGGTAAAAAGAAGGCAACGTATTTTACTTATAAAGTTAAGTAGTATATTTAATTAAGTAAGGGTAATTGAGTAAATATTAAATTTTTTAAGGAAAGGGCAATTATGTAATTGAAGGAAGGACCGTTATCAACCAAACTTTTAATATTTCGTCTATTATATACTAACTAGCCTAAAACCCGTGCGATGCACATATTGTTTTTAATATTATGTATTTTTTAAATGTAATTGAAGTGTAAATTTAAGCTATAAAATTATTTATTTGAAATTTAATAATATGATTTGATAATAATTAAAAATATACGCTGGGTGTATAAGTTAATGATATTTAGTTAAAAAAGGTAATGTAATGATTGATATTTTATTTTATTGATATTTAAAGATTTTTATAAAAGATAATTATGTTTAAATTAAAAGCTAAATTTTAGCCCATATCAATAGTATATGAATTATCTTTAGTCTTCTAATAGACCAAAATCCAACTAACTATATTCAGATTTACGTTAGTTTAATTTGTGTAATATCGGATTAATGGTAAAAGTAATAATATATTTTAGCAAGTCTAATTATTTTTTATTTTAATTTTTGATTTATAATGAATCTATGTATAATTTTTTTAACCTAGATGAGCTATTGATTATTTTAATCCGACGCTATTATACTTCGACAAAGGAATCAACTCTGTTTTCATTTTTTAAAATCAGTATGTATGTTATAGAATTTAAAGAAACCCGTTTTTTATACAAATCCAAACATTGTACACACAAATAAAAATATAAAATTTTAGTATTTGGCTATTAGGGTCGAAACTTGTTATTCCACTCTTCTAAATCTATATTATACTCACTGACGAATTGATACATTTAGTTTTATTTTAACCGGATCAATAATATAATAATTATCTTTAGTTGAATTTAATTTCAATTTAGCGTAAATCAATAAGCATTATTTTTAGCCACATGCCCTTATATCTACCAAATCCAAATCCAGCTAATTATATAGTTTGTTTTTAGTTTTATTTTAGCTCGATTTATTTTCTTTTAAATCGAATAAATAAATTTTTTAAATAATGACGTTTTTATCGATCAACGAATTATCTTTCAAATTTGATTTTTTTAACCTGATTTAATAATATATTTCTTAGTCAAATTGGTTGTATTTATCATTTTATTTTAAACACGAGAAATAAATTTTTGTTTTAAGTTCAGCCCGTCATATCTATCAAATTTGGATAATTATACTTAATTTTTGTTTAATTATTTCAATTTATTTTAGTTAAAAAGTAATACTCTTTTTGAGTTTCTCATCTGAGTATGAATAGTCAAACAGAAGGGGACCGAGGATACCTTATAAGTCCAATTAGTTTGGGCATAAATATTAATTGCGTTGTGTTTCGAGAATTTACTGATGAATTAAATGTGCTTTAATTAGTAAATTATAGAGACTTTAATATTAATCCAGGAAAGGTTATAAGTAATTTCCGTAAGTACCGATCGAGATTATCAAATATTAATTTCGTAAATAATATAGTATAAAATATTTTATGTTTATTAAATAAACTTGTCTGTTAATATTTAGAGAAGTTGTTTTAATTGAGAGAGAAATAAAAAGATAACGTGTTATAGTTGAAAATGATTTTTTCATCATAATCCGATTATCAAGGCTAATAAAACTTTAAATAAAATAAGGGTAATTTAGTAAATGCAGCGTGTACCACCGTACTAAAACTTTCAATATTTCTTCTTTTTATAATAGTAATAGCTTGAAACTCGTGCGATGCACGGTTGTTTAATTAATTGCTATTTTATTATTCTATTTTAAATAGTACAAAGGAAACCTATAATTTTATAAACATATAATATTAACATAATCCAAATTAATTATATTATTTTTATTAATTTTATTTTAATTTGGGTTGAATATTATTTGTTAAACCCGAAAAATTGATATATTTATTTACCGATGTCATTATGTTAGGTAATGAATAACACACAGGGGGTGAATGTGTTTTAGTGTTTCTGATTTTCTTGATTTGTTTATGGTGGTGAATAAAGTAAATTAAAACGTGTTGTGAAATGTGTTAAAACTAAAATTAAATAATTAACAATAAAGAACACAGATCTTTCAAAACTCACTTATTTTATATTAAAATTAAGAATAGTTTGCTACAAAATTTCTAGGCTCTTTGGTGAAAGAAGCTTAGCTTCTTCCTTGAGAGAATACAAGATTTTTTTATCTAAATTTTTAGTTCTAAAAAAGAATCTAGTGTTTACTTTATAGAGAATAGTAAACACTGGTTATTACACAAATGCAACAATATGTACTAAACCCTATTTTTAGATAATCAAATCTTTCCATATATGGCTTAGTGTATCTTTGCCAATTACACGCCTGTGACTTTGCTTTGCCAGTTAATCTTGGCCTCTGATATTGTACTCTTCAAGCTGTTTTTTGTAGACTTGTCAATCCAACTAATGGATGTTGTTGATTGATAATCTTGGATATTGAAACTGGTCTGCACTTTGTACTTTGAGTTTTACCTCGAGATCTCCAGTTTGGTATATAGAGAACTTGACATCGCGATAAGTATAATGGTTTCGAGATTCTCCTTTATCTATAGTTGTTTGACTTGTAAAGGTCTCTGAGTTCTCTCTAAGATAATTTAGCTTGTCGAGAGTTCTCATCTTCATGTCTTCACTTTAACTTATCGATATCTCAGAGATCTTAGTGATATTTTGACTTATCGATATCTCTGAGATCTCTAGTGAGTTTGATTGTCGATATCTCAGAGACCTCTAGTGATATTTGACTTATCGATATCTCAGAGATCTCTAGTGATATTTGACTTATCGATATCTCTAGAGTTCTTAGTGAAGACATGACTTGTCGATATCTCCAATATTCATGTCTTCAATTTGGCTTGTCGATATCTATGAGTTCTCTAGTAGCTTTTCTGACTTCTCTATAAGTCATTCTGGAGTTCTCGAATGATTCTCTGTAACACCTAATATGTGACTTGTAAAGATCTTGACTTAGAATAATTTCCTAAAACAGATTTATTTAACTCCAAACTTCTTCATAATTCTTCTGAGGCATGATTTCTGATCTACTTCCAGATAGAATTTTAGGCTTGAAAATGTTTATAGAAAAAGACTCCAGTCTGCTCTATTACAATTTTACATACTTAGAGTTACAATACATAATGCCGACAAAGAATACAACTAAATAGGGTTGTCAATTTGACTAGTCTTGTTATTGTACAGGCCGTCTTGCCACAACACATTACATTGACAACGAATTATCTTTCAATCTATTTTTTATTTTTTCAGTATTATATTTTTAACCACATCCGTGGTATCCATATTTTGTCAGCCCGATGTAACAAAATTTAATTATAACGATATTTAGTTTTTTAAGCCCAAACATATAGACATATGTAAAGACTATTTTGGCTTCTGTTCTTCTGTAATAAGGTCCCTTAAGTAAACAATAATTTCAAATTCTTCTATTACATAGGTTTTCTTGAGCTTTCACAAGCTTGAGTCTATCTGGCTTTGGATAACCAGTAGCAGTTAATCTAAACTCTTGTGAATTGCCAGGTT